>NC_040229.1:32514481-32826165 GCF_001444195.1 Xiphophorus couchianus | reverse complement strand
TCTGGTTAAATTTACCTCCTGGTTGCAGTCCAGCACACAGAGTTTGGAGCTCTGCTTCTTAGCATCCAGCAGCACGTTGAACATGGTGCAGACAGAGAGTGGAACCCGGAATTCTGTAGATCGACTCGTTTTCGCCATTTTGGTTTCAAACGCAGATTTTGTCCTGCAGGACAAAATGATGACTGATTTATTTTAACAAACAAATTGGTGTAACATTTAGAGGTCGACTGATTATTGCTGATATAGATTTTTGAAATGCAATCACTGACCAATTGCTGGTTTAGCCCAATACCAATTATTTTATTTTGCTTGTACGGTTTTATTTCGATGTGTCCTTTGATTAGAATGTTTTTCAATTGCTGTTACTTGAAACCTGTGAAGTTTTAGGTTGAAGTAAGACAAATGAAGCAGCATTAGTTATTTTTGTAATTCTGGCATGTTTTATGCATTCCCCTGCTTCAGCACACATGATTTCAATTGATGGCTGATTGACAGGGTTTTGCTGAGTTCCAATCATTTGAATGGGGTGTGTTGAGGCAGGGAAACATCTATAACATGCAGGTCTTGAGGACCAGGGTTAAGAAAAACGCTGACGTCAAGTTGCGTCAGCAGCCACACTACTGCACGTCACCTTCAGAATGGAACCAAGAAAATATTATTCTAACTATTTAAACTATTTACAATAAGGCTAATAAAAAAACGTACAACTAGCAGCCAGCGTAGATCACCTGGCGCATAAACAAACTGAACTGAACATTAAGTGATGTTCCATGAGCTTCCTCCGCAAAGGAGAAATGTGTTCTGATTTGACTTTTTTTTGTTTGTTTGTTTACATAACTGTGGCTGTGAAAAGGTTCTCCAGTTGCTCTGCCATTTGGGAAAATATAGGTAACAGCACATACATCAGCACAGTGTCTAAACAGAAGTTGTGTAGCATCTCTGTCTGGGTCCATGTCAGCTTACTTTAAAGCTGCAATATGTAACTTTTATTTAAAAGAATGTTGTCTTTTTGTTTTTTTTTTACATATTTGTTGAAAAAAAACAACTAATTTGCTTTTTTGCATCATGATTTATAATTTTAGACAGATAGTCAAGCGCCTCTGCCTCGATTATCCGTAGTGCTCCCAGTGCTAACTGCAGGAATACACAGAAACAACCAATCAAAGCCACGAGGAGGGTCTTAGCACTGTCAATCACCCGGGTGTACATGCTATTCACACCCTCTATATGCACAACAGCTGGAATGCTGTGATGTCCAAACACATGCCAGTCTAAAAATGAAGCAAAAACAAGTAAAAATTGGCAGGCTGATAATGTCGGTTGACCTCTAGTAATATTTACTCATGCTGTTAGAATGCTGGAGGCTCCTGACCTTTTGACACAGGCCACCATCATGTCACTGGCCATCAGTTTGAGTCTTTGCTCCAGATGTTTGGCAAACTCTGGTTCTGGCCAGTGCAGGTCCATCACAAACATCTGCAGAGCGTCCAGCTTCCAGAACAAATCCTCAGAGGTGGCTGATCCATTACTGCAAGGTGGAGAATGTCCGCAGCAGAAAGCAGTACATACAAACACATTTCAAAGACCTGTGGAGTTCATCAATCTTTGTTTTGATGAACTAATTATTTAACGATAAAAGCAAAACCTGAAAAGCAAGAGAATTGTAGTTTTTCATGCTATAATCCCATAAAAAGATTTGTCTAATACTTTTTAGCTTTCCCTGCCATCGTCTTTTGGAGGTGGAATCTAAAAAAATCTTTACATTGGTCATTTGATTGTGTCAAACAACTTTAACAAAGTAACATGCTATAACTTCCAGTATACAGAAAATGTAATCATAGCTGTGCTTTTACATTGTAGGAGATATAATTATTTCTCACTGAACATATAAGACAGACGTTCATTGGCAAGTTCAGTCCTGATCCTGATATCATGCATCTCAACAATTCTGCTGGCCTTGCAAGACAGATCTCCTGGTTTTGAGTGTCAGTGACACCAGAAAAGCGTTCATGTTTGCCATTTGTGTTGTTAATTCAGTTATGTTTCCCATTTTGAATGTTGGCAACCTTCTCATTTTTGACTCCTGTGTTTTAAAATAAGATTCAAAATTGCAGAAGAAATTCTGCTTTCCATAATTTGGTCATTTGCTGGGCAATTACGGTATAACTCTTTACCAACAAACAAGTATCAGTGGTTATGGTGAGATCCTTAAAAAAAGCTCTGTGTCAGTGTAGGTGTCTGTCCATCTTTTGTCCCTCTCTCTGGGTCCTCTGTGTGGGGCCTCCTGAGATTCGTCCTAATGCCCATTCACCTCATTCACAAAATGGTTCCATCATTAATCACAAATCAAAGCAACCATGTCGCGTGAATGTGAGCCTTTGAAAACCAAACTGACATCAAGAAACCAGGGGAGGTCTGGAGGTGCGGGACCCCAGCAGGATCAGTAAGGAGAGTTACACAGACAGTCAGTGTTTGGTGTCTCCCATTGTAAAGGATGAAACTCCTCTCATCACCTCTTAGTGACATAAGTGGCTGTTCCACTGTTCATCACGAGTCAGTCTTGGCCAAGCTACAAAAAGAAGATGACTCGATCTGTGCCGCCCCAGCAGCCTGCTACAGGGGCTCCATGAGGTCTGCCGCTGGGCAGAGTGAGGCCGGTATGTTGACGAGGTAACGCTAAACATCATGGAATTACTGAGCTTCATGATGCCACAGTGGAGAGGAGCCAACCCTCTACCAAAAACTGAAGGCTGAATATGGGTCTTAATATAAAACATTTGTCATACCATCACTTTCTGTCATCCAATTCAAGTTATTGTTAATAGTCTAATTTCTTAGTATTACATAGAGAAATGCTCCTTTATGTTCATTTAAAGGAGAACCAAAAAACTAAAGTACATAGGAAGGAACAGCCTGTGCAGATCCCTAGAATTTGTTGCATGATTGTCAGATGTTGCAGTAACTGAAGTTTTTCCATCTCTGGCAACATGCAGAATTTGTATATATATATATGCGACTATGACACATCCTCATTGTTTCTGAATATACTTAGTTTAGTTGACTATTGTTTGACAAACTCGTAAATAAAGCGCAACTTCATAAATACATTATTCCTGTTCTCAGTTGCTGCAAATATCCATGAAATTAGTTCAATTTTTGATTCCTTTCGTGAACATGACCCTGAGACCCCTGCCAATTATGTACTGGGGTTCAAAGCTGCGTGTTTTCACTTGGTAAACAGCACCATGAGAACAGAGACAGATGGACGTCTTGCTGCTTTCTCTCCCCTGCAAACAGGTTAGACAGTAACAAGACAACCCTCAGCACCATCAACATCCAAGTGTACAGCGCCCACAACTAGAACCACGGCCACAGGGGAGGGGGGAGTAACAAGTCCTTTTAGCTCCCTCATTTTTCTCACTTTGCCTTTAAAAGACTGCTACCTTAAAAATGCCGCACAGAAATAAATACTTTGGGTTGAGTCTGTGTTGCAATTAAAAGCTTGGTGGCTATCCCCCTCATGTCTAATTACTGGTGCTCTTCAGTGAACGTGCTCCGCCCTGCTCCCCAGGGAAACGGGACGATCCCACTCACCCGTCTGTGCTTGTTAATGAAGTGCCAGCTTTTTCTCCCCTCTGTTTTTTTTTCCTAAAGTAGTGGCCGGCCAAGTGAAGTGAGGTAGAGGAGCAGTGTGTACTGTGCTGTGGGAATGGTTGGCAGAGTCAGACTGAAGTCTTTTTAAGAAAAACACCCTCAAATGGTCTCCTGAGAACCTCCAAACTCTCTATTGCCCTCCAAAATGGCCATCCAAGCTAGTTCTGCTGCAAAGCTACAAACCAGACAAATGAGTTCTTTGGAAAAGCAGGAAGAACAGGTGTTTGTCACCAATTCAGTGCTTTACTTTCTTTGTTTAGTTAGAGTTAGTCATTCTACCTAGCCAATACCACTAATGCAGCATAGTGAGGAGAATGTTTGATGACTGAACTAGTAAACTTTGACCTCCGTATGGGTCGCGCTGCACTCCAGCTCCACTCCAGGATCCTTCAGTGACATTTTAATGACAGACAAAAAAACCAGAATAAACAAAAAAAAAAAAAAATTATGTAAGGAAAAATGCTGAGGTCACAAATGGCTGGACACATTTCATGGAGCATCACAGCAGTCCAGGATCATCACACTACCACCACCATGTTTGACTGTAGGCATATGCATGTTGCAAGTTTGGTTTAGTTAGTCAACAGAATATTTCCCCAAAAGTCTTCAAGACACCTTTTGGTAAATGTGAAAGGGCCCTTTGTGTTCTTTCAGTCAGCTGTAGTTTTATAGACTTGGAAATCTTACTGAGGTCAAATTTTCCCAGTTTTCCTTTCTAATTGTTGAATTGGTGCAGTGAGGCCTGCAGAGCTTAGATGCTGTTGTGGGTTCTTCTGGGACCTCCTGGATGAGTCCTGATGACCTGGTCCTGAGGTCCTCCATTGCTCCATGTTGTCTCCATGTGTGGATAACGGCTCTGGGTCTCTGGGTCTCCTCCCAGTGAGACATGGTGGAACAACCCATAAGGGTGGCATTCAGGAGGCATCACAACCAGAAGATCTAGACAGATTCTGCTTGGTGATTTTTGGATTTTACAGGTGTTGCCGTAATCAGGTTTGGGTGTGGCTAGCGTAATTTACCCCAAAAAGTTAATAATGGTAGTTCTTTTTTTACCCCTTCAGGGGGTCTTTTGTGGGCTGTAGTGTCCCTTATATTAAAGTAGGCTGACAGGAAAGGGGGAAGGAGAGGGGGGAAGACATGCGGCAAATATCGTCGGGTCCGGGAGTCGAACCCACGACAGCCGCGTCGAGGACTCGAGGCCTCCAAACATGGGTCGCGCTAAATCATAATTTAGCATGAGATTAGGTAAGGTTATCATCAGGTCATTACTATATTTAAGCAGGACAATATAAACTCGACAGCAGAGGTACATCCTGGATGTATAGCAGGCATAATACTTTAAAATTCTGAGACACAATTTTACTACAAGTCCCTAAAGTTGGTGGAAGCCTGGCCTTACTGGTCAAAGTCAAACACAGTCAATGGAGTAGTATTTTCCAATGGTAGCATATCATCCTAGACCACCAGAATATAAGGGAGATATGGAAGAAAGTGAAATGGAGATTAGTAACACTGCAAAAATAAAAATTAAAAATAGAGAAATGTCAGATAGAAAAAAGCAAAGATTTCAAGTATTAAAACTCAGGTTGAAGATTCTTTATTAGCAGTGAAGGATTTCATTAAAATCCTAAGCGCATAAGTTGAAGAGTTTTAAAATTTTTTGCAGTACAACAATGCTTAGCAGTTTCTTTTTATCAAAAGCAAAAAGATATGCATCACAAAATTAAGTTATTATCTAAGCCACTAATGTTTATGAATGCCTTTCCTTCATCCACTCTGTCTCTTCTCTTCTGTTGAGCTGTTGATGATGCATTGTTAATGTGTTTACTATTAAGAACTATTATTTTAAATTTTTCATGCTGATGACTTGCCTCCATTTTTGCTTCAACTGCATGTTTCAGTTTCCCAATTTCTTATTTTAGACACACTTGACTTATGAGGAAAAAAAACACAATATTTTGTTTATAGTCTTCAATGAAACTTTAGATAGTTTGATCCTGTCCCACCATTTTAACTGGCACATTGTGGGCTGTGACAGGAGTTAGCTACATGCAGGAACTTCATTTTATCATAACTGCAGTTTTAGAGATGTTGTTCAGCTGAGGCAAAACATCCAGTTTTCAAACTATTTGGCATTATATCCATTTTAAAAAAATAAAAATTAGAAACACCAGCTAATGTCACAATAGGGCTGCACAGTACTGAATAAACATCCTTCAGTGCATTCATTGATCCAGCCAGGGATGCAGGGAGCTAAAAGCCCTTTCTGGTACAAACATGTTGCTTCAACACTGTGATAGCATTGAACCATCACTTAATCTTTTCATCTACTTCTTTAATGTTGAAGAATGTTCCCATCACCTCATCAAATCACGACCAATCACTTTAAAAAATGTTTTATCAAATATCAACATTGGCTGTAAGAGGCAAAATTTTTATCTCCAATAGGTTTTGGTTCCTGACTGAATCAACAAATAGACCAAAAATGTTGATTATGGTAATGAAAAACCTTTTGTACCTCGGCTTAGTGAAGAATGGAATTTTGTAGCTTTGCTTTCATGCAGTGGTTTATCCAACCATAAAGATTCAGATGCATTTATTTTCAGGATGTCTCATGGTAAGAAAACCAGATGCTCTTCTAAATCGTGCAACTATATTTGGGAAAACGTGAAATACTTTAGGTCTGAATATGCACTGTATAATATTTTCAGTCGTATTCAGTAATCCAGTGAGTAACTTGTGAGTGTGAGAGGTTCAGGTAACTTTGGGTTGTAAAGCTGCTTCAACAGTGCTTCAATTTGGTCTGAATTTCCACTCAATATATTCAGATGTGCTCAACCTCTCATTATGTCACTGTATTTTACAGAAATGTGGATTTTTAATCACTCTACGTGTACCTTTCTCATCACCTCCAGGAGGAAGAATTAAAACTCAATAAAGCAAATAAAAACATTTCTGGATTGAAAACCTGCTGACATAACACCAGCAAAACATTTTCAGCTTAGTCCACCACAGATAATGTCTGGGTTTAGATTTTAAATGTTGGGCCTTGTAGTAAAATCATTTGTCAATCTTGCTCTCAAAAAACGCAATTCAATATACTTTTACTCCTGTTATGGAATGCTGCTGGATGACTGCCTTGTGGGGCTTGCACAACAAATTCAACAGCGCCACTGTGCTCAAAAATGTATTTATTTGTATTTTGTGATCTGTAAAATCACAGCTTTCTATTGGCTGAGCATTGTGGCCAATAAATACTGGTCAGTCTGCTCTGGCCTGCTTCAAAAGCTCCACACTGATCTCTCGCAGGGTCTCATTTTCATTTTCTTCCACTGTTTTATTCTACTCTCCATTGTCTCACTTTACAACATTTAATTCTAATGCGACAAAATACAGATTTTTGTAAATAAAATGTAGCTGGTTCTGCCTGCAGTTAAGCAGAGATCAGCTCCATCAGAGTTGTTTTCAGTACAGCAAAGACTTATCTGCAGCAGCAGTTATTCATGGTCAACCCTCAACCCTAAATAAATATTAAGAGAAAAGTAAATGAGAAAAATTATCTTATTGACTTTTGAAAAGATTAGTTTGACATCTTTAGAGAGATAGGAATCTCAGCCCTTCATTCTGAGACTAAAGTTTAGATTTAAAGTATTTGAAAACTTTTTTTACTATCAAAGAGAAAAAAAATCAACTTACAAAATATCTGGAAGATTTATTCCTTGCAAGCTGCAACAAAAAACAAGTTGCTGTGTTATTAGGTTGAGAATCTAATTGTAGAATGCACACTTCACAGCACAAGCACTACTGACTGAGATTGCATTCCACTGACTGTCATATACAAGCTGGATCTGAAAATCCTGCTCTGCTGTCAAGTAGATGAACGAATGCTCAAATCACTAAAATATTATCACAAAGATCAAAACTAGGAAATAGTAGCATGCAGACTCAAGAGGATGAGATACCTTTCATATTCTTTTTAGTGAAAATAACATTCAAACAGACACAAAAAGTCAACATGCCTGTGAAAACACTGAGGGCAGTCTGAGTCAGTCCAGACTACAGGTCTTCATCTGGACTTGATCCTTTAAGACCACGGGTCCCGAGGAGCCGTGTAGTCTTGTCCAAATGGTTCTGACCGACACTAATATGGCAATGTGATAAAAGTCCAATTCTCCCAATCAAAAAGAAAGAGGATTCCCAAATAGTCCTGTCCTTTAAAACAGAATCCACTAAACCCAGATCTCATCTGGGTCACTGCACAGAATTATCCAAACTCAGCCGTTCAGAATTCTAAGACTTTTACATTAACACAACGACACAGAGAACACAGGAAGGACCGAGGGGACGGCAGGAGGACAGGCCTGGTAAATACTGAGATCAAATGCCAGACTTTTCCAGACTGGATGGGAACCTGGGAGACAATGGTGTGATCCAGCCACAGAAAGTGTTAATGTCGAGAAATATAGGAAGAGCCAACTCATTGATAGATCTTGCAGAGTTTTTCAGGGCTTTAATGTTCTGTTCAAAGCTCAGGTACTAAATGGTGGCAAATAACCTGTGTTTAAAACTGCCTTAGTAAATCTGAGATCCAGAGTGTTAATCATATTACTTTTTTAAAAAAAATCCCATTTCTCTGATCAGAATTTTAGTTCTTGTCAAACTAAATATTTAATTCTTTATTGTACTAATTCTCATACCTACATTAACAATCACTACCTATTTTACTTTGTTCTGTTTTATTGCTTTAGTTTACCCTTTATGTAATGGTTAAACTTCTTATGTTGCTCCATAGTTAGCTACTGATGTTTTTAATGTACCATTGAAATAAAATAATAGCAATAGTTAAAAGTGGTGGTAAAAAAGTGCTTACCAGAGTTTCGGACTAGTTTTGGTTTCTGATGACAGGATCAAAGCCAGTGCAGCTGCTTTGGGAGTTTGTTTATAATAAAATCCAGTTTTTGAGAAAAACAGTCAACAGCAGAGCTATAAATATGTAATGTAAACATGAACCTATGATTAAATTGCAAATACTACATGTTAACATGTTTCTCATTGGCTACTATTCGCTATGATCCTGATAAAAGTCCCTGATGAAAGCCATGGCTTCCTGGTTCTGGAATGGTTCCTGTTGCTAGAGCAGGATTCTGTTTCAGTGGAAACACAAAGATCTGGTGCTTAGTTAGTTCTGGCCTCAGCTTGGTGGAAAAGACTCTTCATTAGTTCATTCTTATTTAGGACAGATGTTGAGGACATTAGAGCTCTTAGTCCAGTTGTTTTAGTTCTATCTACCCAAAAGGCTTTGACTAATCTGAACATAGCAGGAGAATGAACTAAAATAAACAGGCTCCAGATTATGAATACATTAATGTTCCTGAAGAGTGAACACTAAGTCCAACAATAAGAGTAGTTTCTCAGATGCTTTGAAGACCTATAGCGTAGACCGTCAGAGGCATGAGCTGCTCCACCGTACATACGTGTTCTCACAGATCGGTCCAATCCAAGCAGGCACCGAGAAGCTGGGTATCTGAGGCAAAGTGAGGGGAAGCCGGGGTATTCTAGGAAGAGGAACACTGGCTAGATTGCTGGTTAACAATCTGCCAAACAGATCCAAACCGTGACAAAGGAGGATTTTAGCAGAACAAAAGGAGAAAGCAAAACAGGTGAAAGAGAAGTGAAAGCAGACATGAGAGTCACTGGCCTGTTCCATTTTATTCTATTTGTTTCTTGTCCCACGCCTTTGCAGAAGGTTTGTGCTGCTTCGGTTGGTTGAGTGTAGAATATTGTCGGTCCAGTTCCCTTTAAATTTTTGGTTTTGGTCACTTTGAAGCCGCAACCATCAAAAGCAGCTATTCAGCCTAAAATCATTTGTTCGGCCCACTGTTTCAGATCGTCAAAACATTCACTTTTGACTAAAGCCTCCAACTGACAGAGCTAAAAGGAAATATCTACCTATAGATGACTTAGCTCTAGGCTGTAGTTGTAAAAGGAGTTAGGTCGATGCATATTGTTCTCCAGTGTTCCTAAAAGTATGTTTTATTAATTGGTCATAGTCACTGTTTTGTTAAAACAAGGACAGAGTAAAAATGCCCCTTTTAGATACCTCACAGCCAGAGTAGCATGAATGAAATAAAGCTAAAACAGCTCACAAGTAGCCGTACCTGACTGAATGCCAGGTCTCCTGCTCAAAGCCACGGTGGATGGACTGGGCAATGGCGGTCTCCATCAGGTCAATGTATCGCACCACCAGAGGGATGAACAGGTCCTGCAGGTGTTTGTGGAACGGCCCACTGCAAAGATGAGCTGTGGAAGTGGGACCAACAAAATACAAAGACAGCAGATCTCTTAGTTTTGTATGGTTTTTCATTTAAACATTTCTCTAGAAAATGACGTTTCCAAATAGGATATAGAAATACAAACACTAACTCACAGAACTGACTTCAACCAGGAACTCAACTTTCACCAAAGCTTTTTGATTTTTTTTTTCTTTCTTTGGCCTGGTAACATAAAAACACTGGTTCACATTCTGACCCTTTATTGTGTAATTAGGAAGTAAAAGGAAAATCTTGCTTTCAAAATTGTTCATGGAATCCTGAAAAGTACATTTGTATTTAGCTACTTACCAGTGCAACCAATTGTTTCAGAAGCAACCTAGACACTAAACAGTATGTGCCTGAATGCAACATAGACTCAGGCCCTGTTTACATGACAACCTGGTGAATCTGGTGGTTCTGTTTAAAGCAGGGTTAGGTTCTACAAATGTACCTGCATGTTCTGCTGGTTTTTATGTGAAACGTCAGACACAGGCAGTGAAAACACTAAAAAGTTTCACACAAAAAAAAAAACATCTTTCACTTTATTTTTAGAGCATTCTAGCCTTCCTGAGTGCAGCTGAGAGTTTTTAAACCTCCCATGGTCTTAGCATGATGCTCAGGAGGAGCGCTGCAGATGTCAGGGTCAGGCAGCAGGGAAGTGTGGGGGGGGGGGGGTTGTTCCGTCAGACCGTCAGTTCCCGAAACCACACAAAAAGCCCCTCATAAAAGCGCGCAGTGTTTGTTATTTTCTCTAACAGATGCTTGGCAATCATGAAAGGTTAGGGGGCTTCACTCTGTGTGCGTGTGTGGAGGGGGTGGAGAGAGTATGATCCATAAAGGGAAGGGGAGCTGCGGGGGGGGGGGGGGGGGGGGGAGTCTATGCTTTGCAAGTCAATTCAAATGGATTTCTTAACACTTTATGTTGAAAACCTTGAAGCAGTAGCATGTTCAGTATTTAACCCCTGACCCTTTGCTACCTGAGACTGCTGGATGTGAGAGTGACTGACCTCCTGTCAGATTCTTAGGAATCTCACTTCAACAACACTTCAGGTTGGCTACAGCCAACAAGGAGTCACGACTAGAGAACATACTCATACAATTGTTCTTTATAACAGACAAAACACTTTTGAGGATGAAATAATCTTCAGTGGGTGCTGTAGTGTAGCAGGACGCTAATTATCTACCCATCATGTCGACGCTGTCTTATCTGCAGTCTTTAGGTAACACATGCATGCTGAGGTTCAGAATCACTGGTAAAACCGTGTGCTCCAAACAGGCTCCTTTGCTAAACGGACAGCAAGCTGAAGTGTTGTGTGACAGAGCACTAGAACAGAACCAAGGCTTCAGCTGAAGGCAATTTCAACATGAAAACATCTACAAGTAAAAGACTAAATTCTGTAAATAGGCTTGATTTTTGGACCGTCTGTGACAGTGCAGCCATTTATGACATCATGCTCAGTTCCCCCCACCTAATATCTCCTCTGTGGGTTTAAGACAGACAAATAACTCTTGACAGACTGTGCCAGCCCACAGAGACCAGGGGAAGAGTATTGGGTGAGAAGCAAGCAAGCGAGTCTCCCAGGACTTCATTAGTTTTAATTCCTTTCGCTCTGCTCCATCATAATTAACACTAGCCTTTTTGCCCTCCAGAGACTAAAACTTGCCTCCACCATAACTGTTCGCTTTCACATGTTGACAATCAAGTGAGCATTTAAATAATCAGCAGAACAACTGAGGGATAGCACACTTTGAATTATAGTTACAGTAAGTCATCAAAGATCAGCTGACTGAAGGTCACTCCTGATATTTACAAAAAGAAATCTGTATTAAGAGTAACAAAAAAATATGGATTTATTAATATCAGTTATTTGAATTCAAATGCATGTTTTTATTTTATTATGTTCATAATTATAAGATAGAGGACATAATTTATACAAAAGCAGTCAAATGTATGCTTCAGCTTTGCCCATGTTTTGTCTTTTCGATTGCCTCATTACATTCCAAATCAAAATGGCTTGTGTTGTGACACCTGGAATAATTACAGTCTGAACAGAAGATGGTAATTAGACAGAATTTAAAATATGGGCTACAAAAAGAGATTTGTTGCTTCTTTGCAGAATGATACTAGATTTGTTTTTTGTTCCTAACATTGCCCCTGGGCTGTCTGTCTGTCTATCTGACTGCCTGTCTGTTACTGTAGCTGAGGTACTTGGGCAGCAGCCATGTTAAATAACGCCTTGCATCTCGCCAGATCTCTGCTGGCTCAAAGACAAAGCGCTTGATACAAATTCAATGAGCCCGGATCTTTTTTCCATCAGTCAAAAACGAACACTGAATTTGGGTTCGTCGGGATAAAACTATCTTGTGCAATGTTGATGTTTCTAATACTGCAGTGTTTTGGGTTTTTGTTCTCTTCCACTATGTCCGGACCTTGACTTGTGAGGAAAGAAAAAGTTGTTACAAAAACAAATGGGCCAAGCAATTTCACTCTCCCAGAAATCATGTAGCGCTGCTTTGTTGGATGCTTTCCAGATGGTTCTCTGCTCACAAATACCTCCTTTTGATCCACAGTAGTTCTTTATTTGCAGCTGCTGTTTTGTATTTGTACCTAAGAGAAAGAGTTTTTCCTTGACATCCATTCTGTAATATTCTTATTTTTAGAAGGTTTTTTTGAAACATGTTTTAGATACTGTTGTGTTAAATTTGCCTTCACAAACTACTAAGTTTTTTGTGTTCAAACATGTAGATTTAAGAAGAAAAAAAAAACCATACAAAGCTACAGATAAAGCAGTTAATAAAGCTGCGGTCAGACATTTATCATCAGTATGAATGTCCAAGTAATTTTCTTAAGATTGTACAACACACAGTGTGAGCCACTGACACAAATAAAACATAGTGTAGATTTAAAAAAAGTAGTTTTACAGATCTGGACGACAATTCCAACTTATTAAAGTTTCTTTTTTTAAGTATTATTTGTGGATAACGTGGTAGTGTAGCTTGACAAACAGCCGTACTTCTGTTGCCACAACGCACGGCTGTCTTTGTTTACAAACACTGAATGGGTCTACATATGCATCACATAATTATGCATTCACGTTTACTAGGACGGTCTGACATGGCAGCTTTGAAAAGTTGTAAATCATGGAAAGGAAAAAACATGGACACTACAAAAAGGTTGCATGCTGCTCAGAGGAATGAAAAACAACATGAACAATCATTAATACCTAAAATAGAGCTTACTCATTATTTCTGCAGTAGGTTAGTGTATCTACACAGTAAAAAACATTTTAGGGTAACATATTGGTGTTTTATCTGTTTCTTATAACATCAACTTGTTTTCTGCAAGGGATCATGAAATGATGTTTGGAGACACTATTCTTAATTGTACTTGTTCACCATATTTGGTACATTTTTGAACAAAATATAATAATAATATATCATAAATGATAGGCAGAAATGATCAATTAACTGTCCATAACAGTGCTTTCCTTTTAGATATAAAGTCAACTTAAACAAAAATGAGTCAATGGAACAAAGTTGACATTTTTACCACCACTTAAAATGCAGTAAACAAATGAATTATTACTTTAGCTAATTTAGCTAATTGATAGAAATGAGGGAGGGGCGGGCGGACGGGATATTTGTCATGTTTTGAGATAACCTCTTGAACCACATGCAGATCATCAAGCGATGAGTGACTGCTTCCCAGCTGCTCATATCTCCAACCTGCAGATTGTAAAACCAGCTGCAGGTGTGCCAGTCTGCCCGGCTCACACGGAGATCCTGTCAGAGGGAAGGGCTCTCACTCTGACCCAAAACCCAGGGACCTGACACATCCAGGACAGTAAACAAATGGCTCTTACTCATTCATAATTCCACTAAGTAACAAAGCTAGGGTTTTCACTCTCATTTACTGTTTCGCTCACCAGTTGTTTTTTTCTCTAGTCCACTGAAGCAGCAGTTTGGTTCAGACATATGAACCATGTATAGAGAGGTTAGAAAACAACTCAAAACTCACAGTCTGCTCGAAGGAAGTTGTTCAGGAGTTGGAATAGTGGGAAACTGTTCCAGGAGTCGGTGGGTTGTGCCTGTAGAGCAGAATCCATGTCTGCTCTGTACAGAGACAGGAAGCTCTCAGCATGCTCTGCCAACAGCTCTGGCCACCATGAGAAAGCCTGACATTGATGGAAAAATGGAAACAAAGGCATCAGATGCTATGAAAGATTACAGTGTTTACATTTAGTATAGGAGATATATGCAAACATGAACATGACATGATAAAATTCTAAAGTGGTAAGAAGGAAATGTCGAGTCATAACTCTGTAATTACAGTGTTTAGTTGATCCTCAAGGCAGAGCTGGAGGAGCAGTCCATAAGTAACGTTGCATTTTATTTCCTATGACTCAACTCCTATTTAAATTCACCTTTGAATGGCTGCCACATTATTTTGGTTATGCTAACCACATGTTCCACCTATCTTACATTTCTGCATTACAGGCTCTATTTCCAAGCTGCTGGCGCAGAGATGGAGGTTTTGAAAATGAACAGTTTTGAGGATCGAAGAATCACCAGGTTAGTTAAATGCAGTTTGTTGACAGGAGTACAAACTGAAAAGGTGCATTTAAAAGGCCGAGTGATTCATCCTTCAAGGCCACGAGTACAAGGGACTGTTGCCTAGTCAACTCTCCGTCTTACATCTCTGCTTCTTTTTCTTTCTCCATCAAACAGAAAAACTGACCTCAGGACATCAGCATACGGCTGAATGCTAGTTGCACTTTTCTCTTAGGTGTCCTTTAGCTGTCAAAAGCAGAGGTCATCTGAGCAGGCTGACCTTGGTCAACTGGAGAACCACATCACCCTTGATGCTCTTTAGAAAAAGCGAATCAACAAGTACTTTTACAACAACATCTGCAAACGGTTTTCACCCTGTTTTGGGCTTGAAAGCAGCTGACAGTCACAGCAAGCAAAGACGTCTCACATCTACCTCTGTTCATTTAGGCTTTAGCTGCTTTTAAAATGATATCTCACTTTTACAGATCTTCATCATCAAGACCTTTTTAGGACACAACATAAAATAGAAGCAGTTCTTCTGTGACTGCTGTGACATTTTTCAGGGAAAAAAGACCTTTGAATTCAAATGTAGGGGATGCTACCCACAAAGTAAAATTCATCCATTATAGGTATGAAAACTGAATGTTTCCAAACAGTATAAGGCTAAAGTTCCTGCACATATATGTTTCAGCAAATACTCTTACTAAGCATGTCCCCTCAGAACATCCATAGAAACAAACCTGAGCCCTCAAATAACTAAGTCCACTCGAGTTATGGCCAACAGTGGCATCAGCTTAAACTCCTTATGTGTGCATTGCAATAAACTTGCTTTACCTTTTCTCTGGAGCCTTTTAGCACATCACTACCACTGAATACCGAGAACACGCCACACGAGGCACAAATGTGGAGATACTACGACCCAGCCATCAGTCTGTCTCTTGGTGAGGTCCTTTAATAATTATTCTATTTTATTTTTGGTCATACTTTAACTTTGATCACATTAACCCATGAGATAAACAGACGTTATGTCGCTAAATATACGGTCCATCATTAAAGTATTCACAGTGTTTCACTTTTCCACATTTTGTTACATTACAGCCTTATTCAAAATTGCATTAGATCAATCTCTTTCCTCAAAATTTTAAATATCTCATTATAATGAGGAAAAAATTAGGGTTTTTTTTGCAAATGTATCAAATAGAAAACAAAGAAACATATTTATTTAAGCATTGGCACCCTGTTTCACTGATCACTCTTGAGATGTTTCTACAGCTGAAATTGAGTCCATCTGTGGTCAGTTCAGCTACAAATACATAAGTATTTGTAGATCTTCTGTGGATCATGAGCTATGATCCCATGTTTGGCCTGAACCTAAACCTACTTTAAATTCTCCACAACTTCCTTCATGTTTGTTTCCTTGGTCTCCGTGATGCTACATGACTAACTGGGTTGTTTTATTTTGATTTTTTTACAAGTGCCTCCAGGTGACATATGTTGTGAATTGATGCTATATAAATAAACTAAATAGAATTAAATGATGTGACTTGTTCAATAATGTTCTCCGTCAAACTCTGAGGAATTCACAGGACCTCAGAGTTTGGTCCTGTGAATGGTCCCACTCAAACTAGTGGATTCTATTTAATAAATACAGTAAGTGACATCTGAGGATCAGAGTGTGCAACTTTTGGAACGGTACATGGAATCTATGAATGGCAGCTGGCCATTAACGTTATTAGTGTGCAGCCTGAGGTTTGGTCAAAGAAGAGCAATTTAGTGCGTTTAACTTGATACAAACAGTTGGTAGCTTAGCAATAAGTTCAAGCCGTTCTTTTCACAGATAATTTTAGAGAAATGTCTCCAAAATTGACTTCATCTTCCTTTTCCATTTCTGCTAACATGAAAATGGTTTCTTTGTCCAAATTCGTCTGCTAGCTGGAGAAATATATTGTTGCTTTCATATGCATTTTTTCCCAAATTAAGAGTCAGAAAAAGTTAAAAATCATAGAGAAAAGAAAATATATAGAGTTACAATAAAAAATTCTTGGGAAAGATGAAAGAAAAAGCAGCAAATGCAAAGGAACAATAAAAACAGAAACAAAATGCACTTGTAAATGTAAAACATTTGAGCTGCATTTAGTTGCGTCTTCTATCTTCTACTCTTTAAATCAAATATATTTAGTGAGTTTTAGGTTTTGAACCTAATTGTGTGACTTTGTGGGAGATAAACTTACAGTAAGTTGTGATCATTTTTTATTAATTTTTTTAAAACTCCAAGAGTTTAACAATCTAGAGTTTTTAGGTTAGCATTTAAATAGAAAGAAGAAAAAGACAAGAGTGGAAACTATTTAACAGAGTGTTTAGTGGCATGTTTTTGTATCCTGTGTTGCACCACGAGTGAGATGGAAGTGTGTTACATTGATCTGACTCTTGTGTGTTAATAAGCTAAATGTTCATTTTAATGCATCTGACAGTTTGCAGAGTTTGAGGTTAATGTCCTGTTCACACTAAATGTTGTTGAGCAGAAATCATTGTGATGTTTAATAAAACTCATTATCAAACATTTTGCTCATGCAATTTGAAACAAGACTTTAAATTATTCTCAAGTAAAATAAGTAGTTATTTTAACTTGATAGTGTGAGTGAAAATAATAGAGAGGTGTGTGCTGCTTAACTAGGGGAGGGACATTTTTTCTTGCATATTGTGAAATAATTATTTATATTGAAGCATTAAGTTAAAACTCACAGTTCACAACTAATGAACTTTAAAAAAAGTTTTAGACACCTATCTCTTGTTAAGTCAACTTCATGAACTGTAATTTCTGAGTTAAATCAATTCAATTTTCTTGTTGACTTAAGTTCCATTTTCAAGGCAGCAGGTGGACTTTGGTTTTCAAGCTAAATCACCTTCAAATGTTTTACATTGTAGGACAACAGCATACTTAAAAATGAAGAGAAAAAAGATTGCTGGAGGAGAAGCAATCATTTACAGGAGAGACATAGGACTGGTCAGATAAGGGGAGAGAAAAAAGAAGTAAATGAAATGTGTTCATTCATCCAACTAAGCAAAAGATTTCTAAAGTGGTTGATTTCTCCAGGGCTAACTTTCATTTCAAAGATAAGCAAAAACCTTATCACTAAATCACTAAATGACTGTACAAACATGGATGCATCCGCTCATATAGTCTTAAAACAAAATTTTATTAGACATCTCTTCCCTGTGGGACACCAGTTACTCCGACCATCACAGAGAAACGATTCCTAGTGAGGTTTAAGATGAACAGAAAGCACAGAAGGCAGAGGAGCTCGATTTTTTCCCCCAGAGATTATCTGTCTTATGTTAGGACATAGCAAAAGTTTTAATACATATGTAAAATCTTTTTTTGTTTGAGTTGATGCATTTTGACGTGCTTCATTCCCGAGGTAATTTTCCGTCGCAGCATGCAAACTTCCCGATTCACTCCCAGAGCGTTAAAGTTCCTCACCACATCGCTTAGGATTTGTTGCTGTGCGCTTGTGCAGTGTGAAGGAAAGAGGAAATCAACTGTACACACAGGCTGCAAAGTGATTAAGTCTTTTGATTCCTGGACAGAACTGGAATATTACTTGTGCGGGGACTTTATCGGTATATGGACATTTCTGAAAGAATTTGATCATCAACTTATTGGAAATGTTTGTGGTTAATAAACTTAATAAAGTTTAACCTAACCTAACCTAATGTAAAATTGAACCAGTTTTTTGATGAAAAGAGTTTATGCTACATAATTCTTTTTACATAGACTGTAAATAATATATAATAAAAATCATCTTCCGCATGATTTTTCTGTCTGTGGTGTGTTAAATACAACCTGTTTCATCCCTGAATTTTTGTGTTCTGATAAAAAGCCCCTTACTTTAAATACTTATCGTCTCATTGTAACATCATTGCAGATCATAAATGCTACACAAGACAAACTGTTTTTTATGGTCTAGCTTTGAGCATTTTATTTTATCTTACTGATCTTAAATGAAACACGCAGTGAGAGCTTACCAAATAAAAACTTCTGATGGCGGCTGGTTGCAGTTACTTTATTTAAGAATATCAATGATAAGAACGGACAGAATAAAGAAAACACACTGCACATTTTAGATTTAAACTTGCAAAAAGTTTTTAAATCATATCCTTCCTATCCCACACGTCAACCAGTTAAAAAAAACAGGGCCCTTCCTGATAGTTTTGGAAGGCACTGTAGCTGTGTACTGTGCTTATTCTAGGACTGTTTTTGAGAGTCACCTGAAATCTATCTAGAAGTATTTATTTGAATTCAAACTTACACTTACCAGAGCTATTGTCCTGGATTTTTCAAAGCTGAAAATATATAAGTATTTTTTTTGTTTACTTTACTGAAACTATAAAACATGTTTTAGAGATTCATTGTGAATGCTTAGCTAGTGCTCCTGTGCTGTTCTAGTTTTATATCTCCCTGTTCAGGCTGACAGCATGTTATTAACATAGTCTACTGGACCACGCCACAATTTAAAAGTCTTAAATACATAAAGGGACATCTCACAATAAAGTGATACAAAGCAAGAAAGCAGCACCTACATTGACTAAATCACTGATAAGTTCATGAAGGAACAGCAAGAGAAGTCAGTAATGCAGAGAGCATGTTCTTGACATTCAAATTAACCATGCAAACAATTCCGATGTCTAAATTTAAGCTGTGACAGCTTTGTGGCAGATCTCGGACAAAAAGCTTGTAATTTGTAATTAACATCACTACTGAAGATAAGAAGAAAGAGCCGGGGTTGCTATGGCAGCGGCGGAGTACAGTCTGTTATTAATAGTGCAGAAACAGATGCCTGAGCGCCATGCTGCCACTTAGGGCTGATAGAACCACCACATCCTAACACCTATGATTGATCAGTTCTACACTTTGGCATCCATATCAAGGCGCATATGGGCCGTAGGCGTTGTTTTCATCATGAGTCTGCTGCAGCCGTTAATGCAGAGCCGCCACTTGTTGTGTCATCTGCCACTTTAACGTAAGTACTGCCAAATTAAATGAAGACTGGTAGCGTTTTGAAAAGCAATCAAAAATGTAAATGAAATGATCAAGTGAGTTGTGGCACTTTTCTTGCTGCTGCTCAAAATAGGAAAGAAATGACAAGAGTGATTCTGCTGAAGATGATTTCAGAGGTAAAAATATCTTTTCAGAGCTGAACCACATCTGTTAAAAAGCCAACATAGTCAGGAGTTAGACAACTTCTCAAACAGAGAGTCAGATATTTAAAGTACAAGAATTCTGACATTAAGCATTCATCAAACTTGATAAGACTGAAGTCCTGTACAAAAGAGATCTGAGGCAGGAGGCGGATCTGATGCCCCAATGAGTGAATGCGCCCAAATTCACCTGCAGTTAGGTTTAGGTGAAATACTGGCCAACCAGAAGTCACTTTAATAGACAGCTGGCCAAAGAAAGAAAGCATGACCCCCTGAAACACACCACAGGTACGACTACATGTTTCCTCCCCCTATGTAAAAAATAAAAAAAGAAAACTTAAACTAATATCAAACTAAAAAAAAAAATGACACAAACAATAAAAGCTGAAAGAATGTGGGTGTACCCCATCAGACGTCTAGTAAATGATTACATTTACTAGGAGGTGGGACATCTAGAACATGGCATAGGGCAATATTTGGACAGTGCATTTCAGCAACAGCCACTTCAGTAACTTTAATAATAATAATAATAATTTTTATTTGGCGGCACCTTTCTCGACACTCAAGGTCAACTTACATAATTTAACATAAAACAGACGCAAAATTTAAATACAAAGTAAAATTAAGTACAAAATCGGATTTAAAAAGACAATTGTAATCAAAGGGCATAGATTAGTTGAAACAGATGAGTTTTGAGTTTGGATTTGAAGTGTGACAAAGAGTCAATATTATGGAGATCAGGTGGAAGTGAGTTCCAGAGTTTGGGCGCAGAGCAGCTGAATGCTCTGCTCCCCCTAGTGACAAGACAGACACAGGGAATAATGAGATGAATATAAGAAGAAGGTACAGGCAGGTGCAGCAACGTGAAGGAAGTCCAAACAATAAGGGGGGACCAGGTTGTGAACCGCTTTGAAAGTAAGAAGCATTTTATAGTTGATGCGATACAAGATGGGAAGCCAATGTAGCAGATGCAGAAAAGGTGTGATGTGATGGACTGAAGGGGTCTGTGTGATGATACGAGTGGCTGAATTATAAAACAATTGTGATTGATGGAGTTTTCTGTGGCAGGCCAAAGAGAAGTAATCTAAACATGACGTGACCAGACTGTGGACCAGAACAGCAGTGGAGTGAGGAGTGAAAGAAGGACGGAGACAATTCACTAACAATGAATATTTTGGAGATGAAAGTAGGCTGACCGAGTGATATTATTGATATGGGAGGCAAAGGAGAGAGCCCTATAGAGGGTGATACCCAGACTCTTAACCTGACGGGAGAGAACAATGGAGGAGTAATCAACTAGAAATGAGAAGTTATTAAGTTTGCTTAATATTGATTTAGTGCCAATTAAGAGAAGTTCAGATTTATTGCAATTTAATTTAAGAAAGTTAAGGGTGAACCAGATCCCTGAAAAGTATGAATGAAACCAGTTCAGAGGTGTATTTACAATTCCAAGATAGAATAATCTGTCAAGGAGGATGTTATGTGAAATTGTATGAAAGGCTGCAGTTAGATCAAGAAGGAGTAAGGGTGATAAACCAAAGTCAGCAAGAATTATGTTCCAATTATCATGAATCAAAGGCAGTTCTAAACACAAACTTTTAGCCTTGGTTTAAAGAAACTCAGATTTTTGGAAGTTTGTTCCAGATTTATGGTGCATAAAATCAGAATGCTGCTTCAGCAATTCTCATGGAAACTGACCCGTTTAGGTAGTTCTGTCAACTTCTGATCACGTGGAGAAATGTTCTCTGATTTCAAAACTGGCTGAAGTAGCACTTGTAATTCCAGTCTCAATTCAGGGAGACACTGAGACAGGATATGCAACATGCAACTCAGATCCATGTGGACCAGGAGAAAGATGTGAGAGTGATCAGGCCACCGCAGGGGTGAATCATTCATTATCTCAGTGTGATCATTTCATTTCATTGTTTATGTAGTTATTATGGCCAGTCAGTAGACCTTTGGAAATAACGTTTGAGCACCCGTGGTGCATATGAGTGAACCCAGTATTTGGGGTGTCTCAATTGCCTAAGTTGTGAATGCTGTAAGCACCTAAGACAGATCACACTAAAGAAGAATCTTCAGACTGTGGGCCAATCATTTTAATTGCCCCAGGCAGGATGTAGGATCTTCTAAAGATCAAAACCACTAATGACCAACTTCTGTCCAACTCCAAGTATCACTATGTTCAGACAGCAGGCCAATGCAACCCAAATCTGTTATTTTGACCATGTATAACTTTTTTATGGTAGTTTGAATGGCCCAATTCTGATCTTTTCACCCCAAAGAATGTGATAAGTGTTACTTACATATGTGGTAATCTATTGGATATGTATCTAGTAGTTTTCAATGCATCTACAGAAAGTCTTGTCTTGTTGCATCTCATTTAAGTTTCACGTCAGTAACGTGAGACGTGTAATTCTGTAAATCTTGATGTAAACAATGGATGAGGCTAGCAGTATCAACACTTAAATTAATTTTTCTTAGCTTCCTTCATCTTGTTATGATCATGTGACAATTCTGTCTGCTCCCATTGTTCAATCATTTTAAAATTGATCCATTTAAAATTGATCATTATTACTTCCATAAACTGTGCACTATGTCCTTCCTTTGAGTATGTGGGCCATTCACAAAGCAGTCACATTTAATCAAGTACTATAAACAACCACACACAAAAAATTGGGGTTTATCAAAAAAATTGGAATTGGAATTACGCATCAAGACCTGCTGTGTCAAATCTATGAGACAACCTATGTGTCTGCTGACCTTTGCTCTTTGCTTTAGCCAATCACTTGATGCCATCAAGTGACATACTTTTGATCTACTCCTCATATCACCAGTAATGGTCAAGTTGTTTTAAGTGCAGATAACCTTATTTAATATCTGCAGAATGAACACATGCAAAATGTGTGTTAGATTATATTAAACTTATATAATCAAACTCCAACATTAAGCAGTGAATAAGCAATACAACACCTGATAAATGCTTCTTCCTACAGAAAAATAAATGTGCTACTGACCTTCTCCCATGTAAAGATTATTTTTAAAAAGAAATCCCAGAAGAATAACCTCTGCATTGCTGTATTGCCAAACATCTCTCCAATGCCACCCCCAGATCTCCACCCTTCAGGTGGTGTAATTCACTGCATCTTTGAATGGAAAGCAGATAAAGTACATAGAACAAATACCTCCGAGTGATGTTCTTCATTCTGTTGTAGGACTTCAATGCACAGCTCTCCCAATCTCAACATATCCTCCAGTCTTTTCTCCGGTACTTCTTCTGGATCCACTAACAAAGTTCAAACAAAGCAAGAATTAATCAGACTGTAAAGCTGTCATTAGAAACTCGCTCATCTTTCATATGCTAAGTGTGAAACCTAAGCTTCGACTTGGATCAAATACAATGGCTATTTACATACACTGTACAGTCATGGCCAAATGTTTTGAGAATGATTCAAATGTTAATATTTACAAAGTCTACTGCTTCAGTTTTTATAATGGCAATTTGCATATACTCCAGAAAGTTATAAAGAGTGATCAGCGTAACAGCAATTAATTGCAAAGTCAATATTTGCCTAGACAATGAACTTTATCCCCCAAAACACATTTCAACTTCATTGCAGCCCTGCCTTAAAAGGACCAGCTAACATTGTTTCAGTGATTGCTCCATTAACACAGGTGTGGGTGGTGATGAGGACAGGGCTGGAGATCAATCTGTCATGATTAAGTAAGAATGACACCACTGGACACTTTAAAAAGAGGCTGGTGCTTGGCATCATTGTTTCTCTTCTGTGAACCATGGTTACCTCAAAAGAAACACGAGCAGTCATCATTGCACTGCACAAAAATGGCCTAACAGGAAAGAAAATCGCAGCTAGAAAGATTGCACCTCAGTCAACAATCTATCGCATCATCAAGAACTTCAAGGAGAGAGGTTCCATTGTTGCCAAAAAGGCTCCAGGGCGCCCAAGAAAGACCAGCAAGCGCCAGGACCGTCTCTTAAAAGTGTTTCAGCTGCGGGATCGGGCTACCAGCAGTGCAGAGCTTGCTCAGGAATGGCAGCAGGCAGGTGTGAGTGCATCTGCACGCACTGTGAGGCGGAGACTCTTGGAGCAAGGCCTGGTCTCAAGGAGGGCAGCAAAGAAGCCACTTCTCTCCAGGAAAAACATCAGGAACAGACTGATGTTCTGCAAAAGGTACAGGGAGTGGACTGCTGAGGACTGGGGTAAAGTCATTTTCTCTGATGAATCCCCTTTCTGATTGTTTGGGACATCTGGAAAACAGCTTGTTCGGAGAAGACAAGGTGAGCGCTACCACCAGTCTTGTCTCATGCCAACTGTAAAGCATCCTGAAACCATTCATGTGTGGGGTTGCTTCTCAGCCAAGGGAGTCGGCTCTCTCACAGTCTTACCTAAAAACACAGCCATGAATAAAGAATGGTACCAGAATGTCCTCCGAGAGCAACTTCTCCCAACCATCCAAGAGCAGTTTGGTGATGAACAATGCCTTTTCCAGCATGATGGAGCACCTTGCCATAAAGCAAAGGTGATATCTAACTGGCTCAGGGAACAAAACATAGAGATTTTGGGACCATGGCCTGGAAACTCCCCTGATCTTAATCCCATTGAAAACTTGTGGTCAACCATCAAGAGACGGGTGGACAAACGAAAACCTAGGAATTCTGACAAAATGCAAGCATTGATTGTGCAAGAATGGACTGCTATCAGTCAGGATTTGGTCCAGAAATTGATTGAGAGCATGCCAGGGAGAATTACAGAGGTCCTGAAGAAGAGGGGTCAACACTGCAAATATTGACTTGCTGCATTAACTCATTCTAACTGTCATTAAAAGCTTTTGTTACTCATAAAATGATTGCAATTGTATTTCTGTATGTGATGACAACATCTGACATACACACATGAAAACCAGAGGGCAGCAGATCATGTGAAAATATAATATTTGTGTCATTCTGCTTACTGCGTGTTATCTTTGTTTTTTGCCTGGGAGCTGCTGGTAACTTCAATTTCCTGAGGGAGTCTTCCCAAAGGATCAATAAAGTACAAGTCTAAGTCTTCTCAATACTTTTGGCCATGACTGTACACTAAGTCTCACTTCCACAATGGTTCGCAATGTTTTGCTTTTTTACAAGACAAACTAGAACCAGTATGACTTTTACCAGTGTTTACAATATCATGGTATTATAATCTATGAATTTAGAATTAAAGTAAATTCCCATATTTTAAAAGATATTTCCATAAGAAACAGTCTGCCAAAATGCAAGAACACAGAATTTGTTGTTCACATGTATGTACATGAGCAAACTATAAAAAGAAAGTCTTCTGATGTCTTTGAAGAAGAGAAAGTTCTTCAAGCTGTATGGTCAGTATATGGGCCTGGTTACTAAATCTAATAAGATCTTAAACTCAATAAATAGTAACAGGTGGTGACAATGGAGAATATCCCAGTGTCATGAAACACCAGTTCCAGCTTTGACAATTCCCACCATTGATCTGAGCATAGTCCATCAGTTGACTGTAGTTGATCTGGGACGCCTTTTCCAAACATTTCTGAACCCGTCTCTTTGTTTCCTCTGAAGGAACAGGTGTGGTGATGTCTTTCATCAGTACCTGAAATTACATCGGTATCCAGTTTTATGAAATTATACTAAAAATGATCTGGTAAAATAAGTATCTTAATGACATCACTAATACTATTAGTGATGTCACCAACCCGCCTGCTCTTTGCAAAAACGTCATCATCAGTGTCTGCTTGTGTAACAAATTATATCAAAATAGGGCCATTCCTACAGGCATAAAAAATATATTTATTTTGCCGTTCACAAAGAAGAATTGGGTTAATTGAGAGTATATGAGTTGAGGCTGATCTTATCCAATACAGCATCAGTCCTAATATTGACTTTATTCATGAATTATACGTCCACCTATCAAAACACTATCCTACTTTATTGTTGCAGGCCATTTTTTAAACTGTTTTACTTTGGAGTGGAAGCTTTAACTGTGGATAGTTCCAGAATCAAATGGGGAAAGGATTTGAGAATATCTATTGAGAAACAGCTATGGAATAATTTGTGCAGAGAAGGGGTGACCTCTACTCTAAATGCTCAATTCCATTTTCTAAATCAGCTATTACCCCACAAAAACTACATAAATATAACTCCAATATATCCCCTCTTTGTTTTAGATGTGGCATGAAAAAAGGAACGTTCCACCATGTTACATGGCACTGCTCTAAACTGCAGGGCTTTTGGAAGGGAGTTTGCGAAACATCATCAGACATCCATGGCGCCACGATTCCAATAGACCCTGAGACTTGTTTATTTGGGGAACTTTAGGAACTCCAATCTAAAGATAAATTATGATGAGAAACTTACAGAGGTCCTTCTGGCAATTGCTAAGAAATGTATTGCAACAAAATGGAAATCAGACCCCCCCCCCTTCTAATTAAAATAAGGCTTTGTGAAATCAATAGCTGTCTGACCCTAGAAAAAATAGCCTAATGGATGCAGAATGGAAGTAAGACTTTTTATAAAATATGGCCACCATTTTTAAGGTCTATGCAAAACCTACCTGCACATTGGATTGACTGATCTTCCTCTAATCGATCTATGAGCGATACTGATACCATCTGTCTCTCACCCCAGCTCTCATTCATATAAATTATTATTTAATCCGTGTTGATTACCCCTCTTCCCCCACTTTACCTTCCTTCATCCTGTCTTTTTTGTTGTTGTGTAATATTATTGTAAATGTATTTTACTTTAGGTATGTCTCATTATTTGAATTTTGCTGGATCCTGAACAGATTTTGTCCTGTCAGTTAATAATTGTGATGTTATTAAAAAATCCAAAATATAATATTCTAAAAAATAAGGAAACAAAAATCTTTTTAACAAGTTTGAATAATAAAGTGATCTTGACTGCATGGTTACTCCAATTGTTTTAGAATGGATGTGACTTGGACAATAATTGCATGATTGGACTGAATTTAGTTTTTTTTTTGTAAAGTGTCTTGAGACAACATGTGTTGCGAGTTGTTGGTGTATAATTAATTTAACTGAATTTAGAAAATTACTGACAGCAGTACCAATAATTCTGCCACCAGATTGTGCTTTTTGGTGTTTTTAATCTTAAAATAAATGTAATCATAGTAGAGATTGAATTTATCTAAATTTTTCAGCGAGGGGATAAGCAACTGCATTAAAATACATAATTTATCTAAAGGCTTTTAATACGTCTCCACCACTGGTGCCATCAGATTTGTCAGTCAGCAGTAAAGAGGCAGCTCTGCTATGACTGAAAGCAAGTTCCAGCAGGTTTGCACAAACACAAACAGCAGAATGAAAAACTATCTTGTAGAAACTGCAGATATTTTCCCTGTGCAGAATCAAATTTCTCTAGATAGAGTGAGAAATAAGAGATTTGTAAAACATTTTTCAAAAGGATATTATTCCATTACATGCCCTGATATATTTTTAAGGCAGCAGGTACAACTGGGTAGAAGCTCCTTAATCTAAGTGTTATGATTCAAAGCTTACTTTGAATCCATGTACTGATCCTGAGAATAGAAACATTAAACGGCAAAAGTACTTTGGAGTTTCCCTTACTCGTTCCAGAAGCGAAACTGTTGCTTTCAAGGCCCCATCTGGTCGTCCAAAGGGAAAGCAGTATCTGCAGATTAAAAATGGAGGTGGGCATCACATTAAGAAACAATCTCAAGGACAAGTATGCAGAAAAGACGAGACAAAGAAAGATTGCAAAATTGGAGAAGCACAGTACATATTAGAGAGCATAAACAGATGGCTGCCTTCTTTTGTCTAATTACTTTGATGAAAGAAGCTTTTCTCACCTCCGTCTCCATCTGAACACAGATTTGGCAGTTCATGGAGGTTTCACATTGCTAATTGACAAGTGAACAGTACTTAATAAACAAAGGGAAGTGGTCACACAGGTCAGCCATTTATGAGACAAAAAAAACCCAACAGGCAGATGTTCTGTTCTGAGGAACAGAAGTGATCCGACTAAGCGAATAAAAAATAATAATAAAAAAAAACAACCAGCCATGAACTTTAGAACATTCATAAAGTCAGGACTTCAGGATGTTCATTTAAAAGAAAGAGAAAAATCGATTAAAAATCAAGGATAAAAAATTTTTGTGTAATTGAAGTTTAATATAAGTAGACAATCATAACACAAAAATATATAAATATAAATATGTGATGAAGTCAACTGAAAGCAACTAAAACATCACTTTTGTTTCAAGTACTGTAGACTGTTTAAAACACTGAGAACCAACTAGTAAAAATATGATATAACTAAAAACAAAGGATTGCATTGAATACAGTCATATTCAATAAATTAGAATCTATGTTGTGATAAGTCTTGTCAGATAACAAATTATCTTTGGAAATAACCTTTAAGCAGGTGTAAGTCAGTGGAAGGATTTTAGAACTGAGTGATGTGCTCTATATTCCTGCTGAACACCAGCAGCAGCGTTCTGGAGCAGCTGCAGCTGGAGGATGGATGTTTTTTTAGGGAGACCAGTGAAGACACTGCGGCACACTGTAACAGAATGTGTCCTTGTTGGACAGTGTTGCCTGTTTGACATGGCAAGTCAGACCAAAGTTTTCAAGTTTATCAGTTTTTTGGCACCAATGCCTTGTTTTTGAGGGCCAGACCCGAACTCAGCTATTTGACAAACTCTAAATGTGACTTTTCTATGCTGCTTGTAACAGTACTCACTGTAACTTAACAAAAAAGGCAACATGACAACCAACATTTTGACTCACAGTAAATAATTGTTTTAGAAAAATGTCAAAAAATATAATCTAAATTCTTGTATTTTCCTGTATGTATGAGCTGATAATGTGAATTCAAGAACAATCACAGACTGTTCTCCACACTTTGCCCTCAGCTTCAGTAAATACTGAGCAGTGCTGAAAAATATTGGATAATTGGATTGTGATGTTATTTGTCTTTGTATGTATGTAACCTTTATGTCAGGTATGTCTCATTGAGATGAAAAATCTATGTTTTTAACCGCAACCTGAGCAAGATTGAGAGCAGTAAGCTGACAATCAAAACCCAAATAAAATGTAATATGGACAATAAAGGAAGGAAAATGACACAGCGCAAATATAGATAATAAAAGTTAAATTAGTACTAAAATTCAGCTTAATATTAGTCAAGCATTTACAAACTTAAATACATTACAAGAAACCATTTTCTTCCACTTTGACTTTGTCTTATGTGACCGGTGGACTTCTGCGTTGTGTGTGTTATGTGGTGATCGGACAAACCACAAAACACCAAGTCTGGGTTTGGAGGCGGTCTCTGTTTATTTCATCTGTCAATCGGGAGATATTAGCATTAGCACATAGCATGTGCTCCAGTTCTCCAACCCGATCTATACAAAATAATAGCGTTAGCATGCATCAAATGTTATAAAGGCGTAATAGCAACTCAAATGAAAATATCCAAACACCTATCATTAATACAAAAGGAAAGATAAACATTTGAACAATATAAATGAAAGGATTCCAATGGATTATAAAACTTGCCTCTCCCCAGTGGAATGAGTAACAAAAGAGGAAATTAATAACTTAATATTTATAATAGTCCTGGAGGACCCTGAACAAAAGAAGAAGAAAGTAAGGAGGAGCTGGAGGACCAAACCCCTTATAGCAGACACAGAGGAATAGAAGGACAGCAAAGTATTAGCGGACAAATACGTTAAAGAAAACATTTTGTGAAAATATACAACTATTAATATAGACCCAGTTACATTTACACACAATTGTCTGTGTCACATGCGGCCATCAACTACAGTAAGACTCCATCCAACAGGCTGAGAAGCCTATTGGCATACAAAGTGTGGATTCATAACAGGAAAAAAAACTTAATAAATATAGCATTCCCAGTGTTCATTTCTAAAAATCTTTAATGAAGATAATGATATTTTCATAATATGTTGTGCAACCCTTACATAAACACTATTTTGGCAAAAGTATTGTATTGCACACATGCATAACACACCCATTTATTTGAACACCTCTACCTTCTCTGGAGAGGTTTGCAACAAGGTTTCTTGTTTCTGAAACAAGAAAGCCTGGCTCATGTTTTATCCTAAAGGTGTTTTATCAGGCTGACACCAAGACTCCACACAAAACTCACTCATCTTTATGGATCTTGCTTTGTGCACTGATGCAGAGTCAGGTTGGAACAGGAAGAGCCCATCATACTGTTCCCACAGAATTTGAATCACATTGTCTGAAATGGACATAAAGTGTGAAAGCCTTCGGGTCAGTCCATTTGAACTTTCTAAACAGTGTTCTCCAGCTAATCCAGATGCTGTACTCAGTTCCTACATGCTTTTCTAGTCAAATTCCAGATGTCAGAATGCAAAGGATCCCTGTCAAACATGGGAGCAGAAGGGGAGCATTTCAAGCTGTCTGCAGAACCTCCACATGTAGAAAATCTCTTAATTAAAGATCCTACAGATTAAGGCAATAATGTTCAAAAGTTTCCATAAAACATGCACAGAGGAAATAAAAAAATAGTCAGGAAGCCATGTGAGTAGAACCAAAATAGAACATCCTCTGCCATTAGTTTCTTTCAATGCAAACGTTGGCAAATTGAGAACATATGTAATCATGTAATCAGTAGACTACCATCTAATGGGGGTATAAACAGTGATATGAAGTAAAGGCAATAAAGATTATAATCTGCAATTAAGATTTTATTTCAATTATTTTGTGCTCTGCCTAATCAAAACCAAACTGAGGAACTCCTGCTTTTGTCTGGAAGGACATTAGCCTAATCCCAACACTGTCTCGGCCATTGTTTACCACCATTAGCCTCTTACTGAGGTGAGTTAGTAATGACTCCCGCTGATAAACCCCCCCAGGCCCTCAACTGGCCCCTCCTTTCTGCCCCAGGGCCAGATGGAGGGCCCCTCTGAGGCATGAAGTGTTTAAAGTGCTAAGCTTCAGAATATTTAATGGCACAGGTCCATTCAGATGAGTGTTGCTCAAGGTCTTGGGGCTGTTGCTTTCACACCACACTCACAATGAGTTCACACAGTGATGGCGGTGCTGAATGGTCACACAGATGCTAGGAGGTCTCAACAGCCACTGAACATGAATCTCCTGCACCTGTTGTGTGCCGCTGATGGGACTAAAATACCCCCACTGCTTTATGTCATCGGGAGGGTCATTTTAAAAGTTTTAGGTAGTTTTCCCCAGGAGATAAAGATTGCTTTTCTTCTGTGGTGTTTTTTGAAATGTAGAAGACAAATACAAACTTACAAATAATAATAATAACAATCTCTAATCCTGCTAATTCTAACTACTCTAATGGTTTTAAAAGTGCCTGTATGACATGAAGTGTAAAGTACCAGAATTAGGAATGGGACGTTTATTGATTTTAAGGTACTAAAGTTAATTCAGGACTTGCAACTGTTTCAAAGGTACATGGAATCCAGCATCTACCTGCTTCTGCTAACATTTGCAAAAGAAAATATTGATCTTAGAAGCTCATAATAGTAGGAGGCTGCCAATTGGGTGAAATTTGCTTACCACAATTTTTTTCTAGTTTTTCAGCCGTGGTAACCTTGTTCAAATTCAGTATCTGACAATCTTCAATGATTCAGTAGAAGAAAACTGGACTTCTTCTCTTGTTTCCTAAAGACATTTAAACTCTTATCCAAAAGGTTTCTCCAGTTCTGAACTTGAATGGAGTAAACAGGCTTATAAGTTGTAGTCAGAACAATCATACTAACACGGTCACAAACGGGGTAATTAGTCATTAGTCATAGGCCCTATCCTTTATTCAGCCCAACGTTTGGGTCATTATTACCTGGCAATCCAAACATGTCTCTAAAAGTGCCATTTCAGTTATTTTGTCCCAAGTTGTGAATTGCTGAAAAACCACCTGAAGATACAAGTCAGGGCTGCAGAGTTTAGATTGGGCCTTAAAAAAAAAAAAAAAATCCAACTTGACCCATGGCCACAGACCATAAGCATTGTGTCTGGGCCTCTCTGACCCAACTAATTAACTTTAATTAGATGCTCAGTCCCCAATTAAACTACATGTATTATTTTGTTTCACTTTTACTTTTAGAACACCATTTAGCCGTCCAACAGTCTTAGAGCGACACTGAGGTGGAGTGCCACAGATCTCACAGTCAGACAGTGGGAAATAAAGGGGTGTCCCGTCAAACCATCAGATCCTGAAATCACACATAACAAAACACATAAAACGTGGATGTGGAGTCGATGCAACCTCGTAGAACTTTCAGAAACCCTTAGAAAATGGAAAACCTCCTTCAGCGTGCAAAACAATCATGACCCTGCTAAGCTTTTAGTGATTGCTAAGTAGTTTTGTTTTCCTGTCTTTTTTTTTTCATTCCCTGAGAAGCTACAATGTGTCCCCACCATGCTGTGTGGATCAGCAGTCCTAGTCCATGATCACACCACCACTTTCTTCAGCTGTCAGGATGGAGCAATCTGATTAAAGCTTGCACCATGCTAGCACAAAGCTACCACTCCCAGGTGTGATTTTCAGTACTCTTGGTTAAAATTTCCAGTACAGTGGCAATCCCCACAGCTCCCCTGCTCCCCCATACTGCACCTGGGACCCTTATATGCTGCCACCACAATTTTGTGCACGTCATACCTCAACCACATGTCCCTTAAAATTGTGGAAATGTTCCTGCTCTCAGAGCATCCGTCAGCTGTAGGCTTTAGGAAGAAAATCTGAAAATCCTTTTAGAAAGAACTACAACCTTGTTTCTGTTGTGTGAATGTTCATACCTGAAGTGTGTTATCTGGTTCTCCAATAGAACAATGAGACGATGTCTGACGGCCTCAAACTGCTCCTTCTCCTCCACAGTCACTGTCCCTGTCCCATCAGGCCTGAGGAGACAAACAGCACACCATCAGCTGAATCTGCCACCCTGTGAAAATTTATTTCATCTGCCTTCTCCCAGTACTATCTAGAAACCACTAATCAGAGGCAGGAGAGTTTTAGCTGTCAATCACAATCTCATGTGGTTGCTCATCCTCCCTCTCCTTGCTCTGTGCTGTGCTGTTTCGTGGCATAGATTCATCAAGGTACTGGAAACATTCCTCAGAAAGTCTGGTCCATATTGACATGATAGCATCACGCAGTTCCTACACATCCATGATGCGAATCTCCCATTCCACCACATCCCAAAGGTGCTCTACTGCAGTCGTCCCCGCAGACCAGATAATATATAAAACGGAAATATTTCCGTTTTATGTATTATCTGAGTCTGGAGGATTTTTTATTTTGAAAATCCTTTAATCCGTAAATCTCTCAGTTACATCTTGCGCGCCAACACTGAGCCCACAGCAGCAAAATGAGTAAGAAACAGATCAGATGTCTTTAGAAGGCTTCTTTGGACAGGGGAAAAGGCCCAGAGAAGAGACAGGACAAAGGATTTATCCCGGTAGGTGATTCCCACATTCCAAGCCCGCTCTGCATGATAAGCGGCGTCCGGTTCACCAATGAGGGAATGAAGCTTCAAACTGCTTCGCCATGTAGAGACCAAGCACCCTGTGCATAAGCATCACCAGAGGTGCAAAATGTGGGTATGCAACGCATAGGGGCGCTGTAGTAGAGGGGGCGCAAAAATGATGTGGAGAATTTTTTTTTCTAGTCAGCATTTTATGTACTTAACAGCTGTTTGTGTATGAAATGATCAGTAACAGAGGAACAGCACTGATTAGGCGCCCCTCCTCTCCTACCAGCTGCTATCCCCTCCCATACAGGTAGCTTGGGCAGCGTCCCTTCGACAATGCGCTGAGGCGCGTTTTTTTTTTCTTTTAAATTTGAATTGTAGTAATGCACTCAACAACAGGGAGCTAAAGATGGGGCGGCAGATAAACCTCCAGGGCACAAAACAGAAAACAGAAGAGGGGGAAGGATAAAGATGTTGGAGAGACAAAGAAAAGCTTTTCAAAGTGGTTGAAAGTAACGATACACTAAGTAACGTCAGTGTATCAACAAGAGAGTTGTAAATATTCAAGTTAGCTTAAGCTAGCCTAAAATAACAGGTGGTTCTTGTATTGGGACAATACGGGACAATAAATACGCAATTTATTCCGTATTGCTATAAATGTCTGATAGACACACCTATCACACACATCTCAACAATAAGTATAATAATAATGACCAAAACAAAAACCAACAGAAATATTAGGGTCAGCTAAATTGTCGTTTCGGGACCTAAATAGGAGCCCCCTAAACCACACGAACTGATGCTGTTGTCACGGTTGCCTAGAGATGGTTGCTACGCAGCCGCAGTGAGCTGCTATCAACCCGCGTCTTTATAAAATGTCCACCCAATACTACACCGTCCTTAGAAGCAAAACCTCTGGCAAAGATACAGACGTGAGGAGGAAGACACACATTCCAGGCTAAACAATTACAGTGAAGTTTAACAGGGGCATTTTAAAAAATGTGTCGGCAATATTCAGTGGCCCACAGTGGGTTTGACATCAGACATAATGGATCAGGAGAGGAACCGCAGAACCTAAAGAACCAGACATCAGTCTCTTCATCCCTCAATCATTTCCTGAGACCGAAAAATAATATAGATGTCAATTTAAAGAAAAAATCATACAAATAGATTAATAGTAAATAAATACATATTGTGAAGAGAACATTAAAAACGTTTGTTAGGATTGTGTAGGAAAAATGTTGATATCTTTTATAAATACAGTTTTGTGGTCAATATTATTTCACCATTTTATTAATGTGGGTTGCCAGTTTGGATCAGGTTTCCTATCAAGCTACAAGAATGATAGAAAATAAGCTAACAAAATGCCTCAGACCTGCAGCCCACAGGTGGTTCTAGACAGGCTAACAGAAGAGGCTCTTTAGCTCACTTATACATTAAATGATGAAATACTGCCCCGTTTTTTGTTTCATTCTTTTTTAATTTCCCTGTAGGCAGCAATTTATTCACATACAGTATATGTACATTTATTATTATTGATACTTTAATTAAAAATGAGTTGTACAAGTTTATGTCATGGGGGGGGGTGACATGTTTGTAAGTATGCTCAGAAAGTATGCAGTTGTGCCCCTGAGCATCACTTTGGGTGTCATTGTCTCTCATCACTCCCAGATGGACCGTCTGGTTGCAGAGAAACAAGCTCAGGGCTCCCATTAGCCATTATCATGAGTTAAAATTTTCACGAAAGTAAAATGTTTGTTTTTGTGGCGCATCTGTATCTTATTTTGAAGGGATATGTAAACATTACCATAGTGACCAGAGTCAGAGAGCATTAGGGCAGTGGTCGAGACGAGATGAGAGGAGAAGAGCTTCTGAGTTTTAGATCTGGTTCACATGGCACGATTTAAGGATTGTTGGCCGATTTTCCAGACCTCAGTGACCACAGAGCTGATAAAAGTACAACAGGTTCGATGGGTTCGTGTGTCCAACCACACGGCAGGAGCAACACACCACACAAACTGATTCCACTCAAGAACATCCCGATTCTACAAGAAAATCCTATAAAACCACCAACATATGTGAATTTAGAATGATGACGGATGACAATGTAAAAGCAGTAGTGATAGTTTGTGGACTCATTTTAAGCGAGCTAGTGTCAGCATCAAGTCCTGACTGAATGAAGCCTTATCGTTATAACCTATTTATGTCAGGTTAATGATAGCTGAAACGTTACCAGGTTTATCAACTGTGGTACCAGTTTCGCTGCAGTTCTCCTCATTATCATTTCTGTTGATATTCCTTGTGCAAAAATGCTGAATAAACATTCATGCTGTTTCCACATATCATCTCTGATTTCCACCAAACTCTCGGTTGCGCCATGTCACCTGGTTGGGATTCCCCTCCGCGATTACGTTACCACGCTTTCCGGTTGGCTACCTGTCACGTTGAACAGGTTGCGTTGTCGCTCCCAGTCAGGGAAAATCCCACACGCTGTGATAGTCGGGCCAAGACAATCAACATGTTGAAAATGCCTGATTTTAGATCGAAGCGGTCCCGACGTTCTACGTAACACACCACACTGCAGGATGATCGGTTATGATTATTATTCACCCTCACTCACGCTCCCTCTTACCGGGCCGCAGTAAAATTGTCATTAGCCAAACAAAAAATAAATATGTGTTTTATAAAAAGAAAAACAGGAATAAATCTTTCCATCATGACAGAAACATCTTTCTGTTTCCTTGGTTTGGCTTGACTCCTCTTGTATTTTATCTATATTTTTCTATTTAAAAAATCAACATGTGTAAACTCAAAAACCTGTATTAATGTATGAGGCGCTTACATGTCAGCTTTCATTGTGGTAGCAGACTATGCAACACTAAATTATGAGTTATGTGAGAATGTTATACATTCAGACTGCCTTTGATGTGCCATGCATCCTGAGAAATACAGAACTTGAAACATCAAGTAGCAAAAGAAACAGTCAGGAAAGATTACAGGAATAATCAAAATGATTTCAAACAGCTCAGGGTCCGTCTTTGCCTTCACTTTCATTCTCATTCTTACAAGTAGGAATAGCTTGTTTTCGCCAAACAAACCAATCAATCTGCTACACATTCCAGCAGGACCTCAGAGTCAACCAATCAAACAAGGAGCATCTCCGACTCATCTCGTTCCTCACAACCCATCTGGCTGGCAGCAAGAGAATGCTTCATTAATGTTTTTAAATCCTCCGTTCCCCTCTTGCCTTCGTCTGAATAGGCACTCTGGTGAAAAAGGGAAAAAATGCAATCAGTACTCAGAGCAACCAGCCTTGACTTTCTGGGCTTTCTCTGCGTGGCTGAAAGAGAAAAGCAGCCTCTCTAAACGGCACTCGCGGCTGCCGGAGGGGAGACGCACAGAGGTTGTCTTTTAATGAGTTGTTCTTATAAAAGCCTTCAGTGGTTCAGCCTCTGACCATGGCACCTTGAGTACCAACAACAGTGCTCAGCTTCTGTTCATGTGTTCCCAACTAGCCAAAATCGAAACTAATAGCGGGACAAAAAATGCAGCAGGAAGTTTGGAACACAGTCAGGTGAATTGATGAGATTCTCCATCCACCCAAACATGGCAACAGCACATTTATTCTTTAGCTTTATGCTGAAGAACACAGCAGTGTTTCTGCAACATAGCCGTGCAAAATTGTTTTACTTATCTATAAATGTACTTGCTGTGTTAAATCTGCTTCTGTCAAAGCAATCTGTCAGGAAAAACATACATTAAAGGTTTGTGATTATACATTGGATCATAAACAACGGAAATTTAGCTGAAAAGAAAAATCCAGATAAAATACCAAACTGAATAAAATTATCACTTTCAGTGGAACTAGCATAAAGCTAGTACAGGAACTCGTATATACAGAAAATATTTCAACTTTGAGAAAAAGGATGTGATTGGGTATTCATTAAAACATATTTCTGAAATACATCTAACAAAACGTAACAAATTAGGCCTGTAAAGCTTGTGTTTGGATGGGTGACTGTGTGAGACCACCTTCATCATTCCTCTTCATTTAGTCCATAATGAGAGCAGAGATTTTTTGCACCTAAGCGCCTGTTAGGACATATTATAAAATCTGTTGTTCTCAAAATCTGTCAGTGCGTTACCACTCCCTGAGCATATTGAACAAGCGCTGCTTAATCCCGAGGGGATGTGGGAAGTGTGTGTGTGTGTGTGTGTATTCTGGTTTTCATGTGGAAGGAGCTTTATTTGCTCTGTAACACCCACCCTCTCACCCCCACGTGACTGACAAATAAAAACATGATGGGTGTGCGATCAGTGAGAAGAGCTTGGTAGATGGAGGCCCGACCCCGACTCCAGCCTCGGCCTCGGGCCCTGGGCCTCAGGCACCGGGCCCTCGCAGTTAAAGCCAGCTGTCCTGTAATCCCGGTTGTTCCTGTTCCTCAAATGGTCAGTCTGAGGTCCAGGGTCGGATGTAAAACTGAAAACTGACTGATCTGTTCTACAGCCCTCCCCCATTCTAAACCAGAACAGATTCAAAGTGATTGTTCAAGTTAATGCAGCAAAATCTGTTCAAATTCACTTTAAATAAATCCAACAGCATCACCACATATTTAATGTAAATACATAACTGAACTGTGGATCCACTTTCCAAGAAGATGTTTCCCAGCATACTGTTTGCTTGGGCCAGTCCACACCCACACATGCTAATAGCCAAATGTTGCTTCAGTTTCACTTTCCAGTTTAGCTTGGAAAGTGATGCCAGCAACAGAAATTCAGGGGGAAAAAATGACTCATCAACCTACAATAATGTCAGAGAGTATAAAAACTGAAAATGTAGAGAGCTTTCCTTTCTTATTTCTATTTTTTTGTTAATTTTGTTGTAAATAATAAGCTACAGCAATGTTTTTTCTGACTAAATCCCCATGGAGCGGAAAGCCTCATTGAGCTTTTAATAGGTGACTAAATGTTGTCGAGAACAAAACAAGTCAAGCAATCACATTTAAAAAAGGTTTGACAAGTCATTTTATGAAGTTTTCCTAGAAGCCATGGAAACCCAGACAAAGAAAGAATGAAAACAAAAGCTTAGAGAACTCTCCTCATCAAGGTGTGACGGTGGTTACTCCAAACAATTGGTTGGAAGACGAACACTTTTCCATGAAAAAAATGAGCTCATCAAGAGCTTTCAAAATGATACACGAAACTCAATTTGTGCCCCAAATGAGAAGCAGCCTTCACCTCCCAGCAATCGAATTACATCGGAAAATAAATAGCTGAGGGAGCCGGCTGGCAGAAAGCCAGAGGCAGAGCGGCCGGAGCTCAGAGAAACACGGCACAGCGCAATGTTTGGTTTGTTAGCTCTCACAGCAGAGCGGGGAGCGACAGCTTGTTGAGGATCAGACACATTGTTGCTGCTAAATGAAGCGATCATGTTGTAGGCGAGGCTGCTGTCAGCAAGCAGCTCAGGGGACTCTGGGTGGGGAGGCTGTCAGCCTGACAGTCAGCGTCTACGCAGACTTCTGTTAGTGTGTTTACATTGGTTGGTGCTGGAGTGTAAATGATAAGAACCGTATCCTCCTGCGGGTTCCATCAAGCCCTTTGGCTGTTTGTTGCAGATGGCAGCTGATTGGAGCCGTCAGCAGCGAGGCTCGGCGAGCGCTGTGGCACAGTGCTGGGTGTGGATGCCACTTCACCTTAAGAGGTGCAGAACGGAGGAGATGCTGAGTGGCAGGTGATCTTATGCGTCACTTTCCTCCTCCCAATCACCTCTGTGGATGCAGCGAGTTGATGTGTGCAGGGCTGGGGGAGGTTAAACCCCTGTCACATCCTGTGTCTGTGTGCTGTGGACGGTCCAGAAAACAGAAGATCTGACTTGACATGTGAGAGGGAGGAGAGCAGCTTCTCCTGGCTCCCGTAACGCTCCTTTAACCCTGGCTTCAGTTCAAATGCAGCCACCTCCTCAAACCTCCACCCTGCAGCACGCTCACTCACATTTAGCTGATCAGCTCCAAACTCTTCATGCTTTCAAATAACAGCCTTTAATAAACTAATAGTTATCAGTGGAATCTCCCTTCAGACAACCAAGAAGCATGACAGTTGTGTCTAACAGACCCTAATGATGAGCAAAGAGCAAAAACAGTAAAAACGAGTTAAATAAAAAAAAAGACTAGTAAGTAGCTGATACAGCTGGTTTATGCATAAATACATAAATGAAGGAACAAAATGAAGTGCAAACACAAATGTGTTATGACCTTTTGCTTAATGAGGACAACAACATTAAGCAGAAGGCCTACAGAAAGGCCATGACAGATCATGACAGGAAGGTTTTTGTCTTTTTGATTTGTTCGTAAAACAGCATTTAAAAGAATCAGTAAATAACTTAGTGACTTGCTTTCTAACTACTTTTCCAGTTCTGCAAACTGTAAAATAAAACTGTAATAAAAAGAAAAATGATCACAGAAAAAGGTGATCAGACAAATTAGTATAGTTTTCATTTTTATTTTCATCTTTGGAACAAGATGAAAATAAAATTGAGCAACAGTCTGTGGTGTAAAAGTTAAATGTAAGTATGTTAAAGTATGTTGTCTTAGTCTAGTTACTGGATTATTGAGCGCACCTGAATATAAGCCACACCCACTAACTTTGAGGGGAAAAAAACAACATATCTGCCACCCTGATCATTCCTGGAACTTCTTTGGGAATGTGTTTATCTTCAGTCTCATTTCTGCAACAGTGTCTTCACAGAACCACCTAAAAAAATCAACCCTCCAGCTGCAGCTGATCCAAAACACTGCTGCTAGTGTTCTGACTCAAACCAGGAAGAAAGAGAACTCCACCCAGTTCTAAAGTCCTTCAACTGAGAAAATAGACTTTAAAATGCTGTTGTTAGATAATAAATAACTGAACAGCTTAGCACCACAATGCATTAAAGCTCTGTCGTTGTTAGATCAACCTTCCAGACCTCCCAGGTTTTCTGGTTCTGGTTCTGCTCTGCATCCCCAGACCCAGAAACAAACATGGAGAAGCAGCATTCAGCTTCTATGCACCACAAATCTGGAACAAACTTCCAGAAAATTGCAAATCAGTTGAAACACTAATATTCTTTAAATCTAGACTAAAAATCCACCTGGGTTGCTTTTGAACCATAATAAATGAAACATTAATCAACATTCTGATGTGTAACGATGCCACTTGGAAAAATTTAATATTTCAATTCTTGACTTTTGTTTTTATCATGTAAAACACTTTGAACTGCCTAGTTGCTGAAATATTCTATACAAATCAACTTGATGATCCCACTATGCTGCGTCTGATGAACAGTGTGTCCCTTCATGCTGATGGACAGTGTCTGATGGATGCGTGTCCCTCCATGAAGCTGCTGCTGACCTGCAGAGCTCTCTCAGTTCCATGTTGCTGCATCCTTAATGAAGGCAGGAGCTTTAAAGCAGATCTTTCCTCCCAGCAGACTCACTGATTGGTATTCTGTTCTACTAGATCTCGTTGAAACGTTTCCTACAAACAGTAGCCATGAAACAAATGTCCTCCTCTGGACTCAGGACCTGGGCCACGGTACCGGCAGGAAAGAATTCACTTCTCACAGGAAGGCTTTGTTTTCCTTTTTTACTATTTAGAGGAATTTGTAACAGATAGGCCATAGCAATGTGTGTGTTGGGCTTTATGTGGGTCAGATTTGCTGTTTATGTGGGTGAAGAACTGAGTGTCAGGAGCCACATTGCGGGTTCTGTGGGCCATGTGCACGGCATGCATGCGGCCTGTATTTGTGTGGGTCGAACGCATTGTTCTGGCTTTGTGCGCCACCAGGATGAGACGATCTGGGGATGTGGTTGTGTTTGTGTGAGTCAGATGCAGTCAGTGTTTTTGTGCATCCCTGCTCTCACACACACTCTTCCTCAGTCTCTCTATGGTTGTCGCTCTCAGTAACACATTGATCTATCTCTTCGCCACACAGCAGCCCACCTTTTCTTGGTAAAAAGTTGAATATTCGCCGCACCGCAGTCTTCAAAGTGTCTGAAAAAGGAGCGGCTTATAGTATGGAAATTGCGGTAGTTGAACAGAAAATGTCCCACTAGTCCCAGTTTCTACATGTGTCCTGATACATTAGGGAGAAAGTTTAGCACCATCTGGATTTTCAACCCAATCAACTACTGGTTAGTAAACTGACCAATGAAAATTCAGCTAAATTTTGGTCATTTAAATAACTGTTAGGGGCATCAGTGTATCGGTAGCTATAACTGTAATCTACTCACAAAATATAACCTGACTTCTTAAAAGAGACTAAATTTCTCCTAACAGCAGAACCAGCGAGCTGCATTGTGGTCACTATTAGAACTGTGAAAAGGTTTTTGTATCTACACTTATGTGAATATTACTTACTACAAAGCTAATTGAAATGATTAACAATTAATCATGACGGCTACTAAGTTTTGGAACCAAACAGAGAATTACACACAAGTATAGTATAATATTGCCTGAATGCATTTGACAAGTTTTCTTCAGTGGTTCATTCTGTTTCTCCTCTCAAAAGAACCCTCCAGGGAGTTTTGCATTTCTACAATTAATTCTTTTTTCTTGTCACCATTACGCCTGCCAGCAATCCAAAATCTCTGTGCCCCCCTTCTACACCCACTCAGGCGAGTCCTGAATGAACATTTATTCAAATTAGAGCTCCAACTGACAAAAAGCCAGTTCCAGTAATCCCTCCCGCCCCGCGTCGGGTAATATCTAATGATTAACTGAAGAAGCTAATCATTACACTTTCTAATTGACTAAATGAGTCAACAAAGAGAGAAAGCACATATATCAGTAATTACCTGCTTGTTAAGAGCAGAGGGGGGCAGGAAGTGAAGAGGAGATTCAAGCAGAAGAAATGATGTTAAACAATGTGAAAAGCAACCACTGTAACTTTGTACTGGGCACTTTGTTCATTTCAGAGCTACCATGCATTTTCTAAAAGTAAAGTTCTTCTAAGAACTGATTTTATTCATTACTGCAATTTATATTGCATTTTGCCATCATATAAACAGAAGTCTAAAGTCAGGCTGTGCTCATAAGCTGGCTGTAAAAAGGTTGTATTTTTGGATGTTGATTGGAGAGTAGATCAACGTTTAGACACAGAATCACTGTTTAGACGACTGCCAAGACACCTGTAGTTGCCATGCCAGGGCACTAGATGGCACTGTGGTTTTAGTATGTCGTCAAATCACTTTGACCAAGTCACTGTGGTATCTGTATTAACCTCAAAGGTCATCTCTATGACACACGGATAATCTGTATGAGAGGATAAGTCAAACTGAACGAGTCAAGCAGCTCACAGCACAATGCATGGTTTTGTTGTTTTCTGCCCATGTATGCGTAGAGCAAACTCTGCAGCCGTGAGTCCTGTAGATGTGTGCTTTCACATCTGTACATCGCACCTCTGCCAGAGATGTTCCATACAGAAAAGATCCACTCTGAGACCTTCAGTGTAAAAGAGAGGCTGGATCTCAACTAAGAGGTTTCGGTTTCACTGAAAACCCGCTCCATGTTAACGGGACCTAATTCACTTTATTGGTGAACCAAAAAAGTTCCTGTGAGCATTTGGTGAAATGACATCATAGTTTTGAATGCAAACTATACATGGCATCAGAATTGTGGGGACTTTAATTTGAACACAGACTTGTAGTCCAATTCACAACAAGGATTTTTTTTTTAAGTTTTAGACTTAAATAAGGTCTTGATTAGTATAATCTCAGCTACTTAACTTGATTTCAGTCCAGTTCAAAACTATATGTTGTATTATCTGCATTATGCAGGTTTTCAATGTGTTACCCAAACTTCCTTCACATGGATGGAAACGTGCTATTATAAAACCTCCATATAGCACCTTTGTATTTTAATTGCGCAATAAGGCTGCATGTTATAGGACAACAGAAAATATATGATAAAGTTGATGAATGTCATGGTGACACTATGACTTCTGATAAGCAAACATACAACTAAAAAAGTCCTAAAATCTTATTATGTATTTTTATTATGTGTTGAACATAAACACAGATCAGAGATGGCAGATGATCCAAAATAAAAACTCATCATATATGCAGTGGTGGGCAGAGAACCCAAAAATTATACTCAAGTAAGAGTAGCACTACTTCAATATATTTTTACTCAAGTAAAAGAAAAAAGTATTTGGTAAAAAAGTCTACTCAAATGCTGAGGAACTGAACAAATGATCAATCATTTAATATGTAAAATTTACATAATCAGACAGACCAAAATATAAAGTAAAGTGGAAATTTTGTATGTTAAGGACAAAAAGGACAATAATTCTTATAAGAAAAAAATAACAGTCAGGCAAAATAATTTTTTTCCAAATCAGTTTCTTTCAACATAAAACTTATGAAACTAACAAAAACTGCAGGTGTGTGTCTGTGTGTAGTGAATTTTTGGTTAAAACCTGTTTGTTCTTCATTGAGTGGGTAGAAAATCCAGAAATTTTACTCATGTAAGACTAGATAAAATTAATCAAGTAAAAGTAAAACGTGCAGCATAGCAAAAATACTCCTAAAAGTACATTTTTCTAAAACGTTACTCAAGTAAATGTAATTGAGTATATGTAACTAGTATCTACCAAATTCTGGATATATAAGAATAGATCTGCTCTTTTGGTAAGGAAACAATTCAACTGTAATATCCTAATGCTTCCATAAAACACTTCAACCAACATTAGTGACAATGTTAGTGGCATGAAGAGCCTGAATGAATGGTACTTATATAGCTAATATATATTGCAGTCCAAGTTGTGGTGTTAATGTTGTGTACAGTGAACTCAGCACTTTTCCTTTTGTACAAAGATGTTACCATCAGTAGTAACTGACCTCATGCAAACAGTCCTCAGTATGAATAATGAACTTGTACTTAACTAACCACAATGATTTTCTCACACCCATTAGATAGAAGTGAAATGTTGGGAAAAACAAAAATGGTCAAATAGTGGAGCTTTGAAGAACCTCACATATAATCATTACTTGCTCAGTTTTTTTTTCTTAACCAACTCAAAGTAGAACAGGGCCGTCCAAAAACTATGGCCAACAACTGAAAAAATCAGGACAGTAGCAGGAAGTCCCACACAATTGGGGTAACTGGGAATCAAACGTTTGTGTCTGATGTGGTAGACGACACCCTGACCAAAGTTATTCTGTCATGATAATGCTTGGGTACCTGTTTCCGTGGATATGTGAGGCACAGAAAGCATAGCTGTAATGTAGCAGCATGGGGTCAACCAGCACGCTGTTCTCGGCGTAGTCCATGAGATCCTTCAGGTAGCTCAGGTGGCGGTGGCAGCCTCGAACCCCGTACCGAGCGCAGTACTCATCCAGGACAAACACCTGGCCGGGACTGAACCAGCCCTGAGGACAAGCATGACAATTAACCTGCTGCTCCATGCACCAGAAATATTTGGACGGAGTTCTGTATATTACCACAATGGATTTTAAATGAAACAACTCAGATGCAGTTGAAGTGCAGACCTTCAGCTTTGATTCAGTGGGTTGAACTAACAGATTGCACAATATATGAGGAAATAAAGTACAGAGTTAAAAGACAAAATTAAATAAATACATCCTTAAATTTTTGATTAAATATGCAAATAAATAAATAACTGTTTAATTAATCAAACCGAGAGATCAAAGCCAAGGGGCGGGGCTTACACTGATCAATTGAGCTCCAATAGTATAGCCTCTTTTTGAAAACCATGTAATGGAGGATTTGCAGGAGTTGTCCTATGAGCTTGTTGGAGAGAAAACGTTTGACGCCCTGAGATGAAGTGATTGTGTAATAAAAGCATTTAGTTCCTTACATTTGTATGCAAGTTTTAGTTCAACCTACTGAGTTAAAGCTGAAAGTCTGCACTTGATCTGAATTGTATCATTTAAAATGTATTATACATAACCAAAATGAGAAAAAAGTTGACTCTGTCTATGTACTAATGGACTAGTGGACAGAGTCAATTAGTATTGTAATTACAGTCTAATTACAGTCTAGTAATTAGACTGTAGACAGGAAAAAAACTCTTAGATTATGAAACAACAGGTTGATGTAAAAGTTATTACCTCTCTACAGGTTTATGAAGAATATGTAAGGAAAGGCTGAAAGGTGTGGAACAATTTGAAGATCCTGAGATTTACATTAGTTCATTTATCTGGTGTGTAATCACTAAATTAGGCATGAAGCTTACTACACTAATTAAGATTCTGCACTGAAAAACATTAACAAATTAGCACCTCCACTAGGCTGGTTCCACATACACACACACACCCCCACACACACAGTGAGCTCCCTCTGGCTGACAGCCGTGGCTCAGTGCCAAGCGACCGGTGACCCAGGAAGGAAGATGAGCAGCAGAGAAACTGTTTCACCTTCAGAACAGTTGGTTCCCTCTGAAGACCAAAACTCAACCAGACATTGCAATATTAAGACACATCCTGAATTCACATATCTGGTAGATTTACATTTACTGTTGGAACAAGTTGGGCTCTGATTGTCTCCCAGGAGATAACAGAGGGAAGGTCATTCAAAAAATACATATTTATTTATACTTTATAATAAAATAACTTGCTGAAAATGACTTTCTTCCTACTCAATCATCAATAGACAGGCCTTATTTGGAATTAGAGCCAACAAACCGGTCTTATAATTGCTGAGCAGCTTTTGTCATGTTTCCATTCAGACTAACCACATCTACCCTGATTTTTCACAACCAATTCACCAAACTGACAAAAACAGTTCTGGTGTTGGCAGAGACCAGGGTCCTGGGATCTGTCAAGTCTCTCTGAACTGACCACCCAAAGCCTTGGCAAGGAGTGACACTGAAATGAAGATCAGTGTTCTTTTGCTATGTTACACATTAAAACACCTTTTATATAAAAGAGCAATCTGCACAAGAAGAGAAGGAAGTGCAGTAGGCTGCAGAACACTGGTATAGCAAGGAAAATGTTCAGAAATACAAAAACAGCTTTACAACATTACCGTCAAGTAAATTGAAAATAAAAGTTACGAAAATGACAAAAATTTGAAAAAAGTTATTTTTAGAAAATATATTTATGGTCTCATTGGCAGGCTGCTTCCTAGTGGGTTTAAATGTGTCAGAATCCTCGTCTGCAGACCTTTCATTGACCCTCCTCCCTTCATCACTTTACTTAAGTTTCTTTCTTGATTTTTTTCTGTGGGCACGAGCTATTAATATCACACCACAGAGAGAGAAGGGGGCTCACTGATGGGCGTGAAGCGACAAGATGTTCCTCTGTGACAAACAGATGGCGCACTCCAGTATTGGCTCTGACCGCTCAATTAGCAGCTAACAAGCAGACTGCCTCGTTAGGCTTCCATCAGCCGTGGCTGTGCGTCTCTGTGTCAGAGCAACAGCGTCTGCCGCCCCCCTCTGAGGGACGGCTCAACCCAAGATCAGTCCAAGCAATGGCAGCTCTGAAGCTACAAACACCTTTGCCTGTTTTCTTTTATCCATTCTTTTTTTTTTTTTTTGGTTTGTGACTCAAAGATCATTTCAGATCATTTCTCTCATCATCACTGAACCAAAATATTGTCTCAGTTAACAAGTCACAACTCTGGGAATTAATGCAGGAGTAAAAATAAATAAATAAAAAAAGAAAACAATGCTGTCCCTGTAGATTATGTTGACTCTGGTAATAGTTTGGAACAGAGCCATTTAATAATTTACCAGAATGGAACCAGAAGTGAAAGCAAATGGAAGAATAAACCTGAGTGGACATCCGGAGAGCAACCGGTCAGAGATCACAATCTAACCAAAAGCTCCAGAAGCTGCTCTCCATCACGGCCACAACAGATCCTTTGGCTCAGTTGTGTTCTCAAACATGTATCTTATTTCAGAAGTTTAACCATGGTCCACTTCTATAAAGATACAATCAGGTCCATGCTAATGCTTTTCATAATTTGGTTTTAGTGCTCAATCTGAAACAAACTACAGCTGATAGAAAAAACGGAGCAGTTTTGGGGTTCTGGCCTCCTCTGAAGGATCCAGACATCAGCAGTTGGGAAGCCTGCCAGCTGGATCACAGCTCATCACTCTCACTCTGGAAATCACTCATTAATAAGCAATCATTATTAATAAATATAACGAGACGAAATATTTTGTTTATGAACTCAGAACGACAGCATCCAGTTGTGACTGGTTTTCTAAGCAGAAGCTGTACGCTGGGGATCTGGGTTCCACCTTCACAGCAGCTTTAAACTGAGCTGCAGTACAATTGTGGAGTCAAAAAACGCCACTGTAGAATTTATACCTCTTAAAGGTTTTTTATTCATCTTTTATCCTGTCACAACCACATTTTCAATGTAGTCATATGTTATAAAGAAATGTAATAATTTTACATTTAAAGAACTAACATGATTTTAAAATATTTTTCACAATCAAATTCCTATGTTGCAGTTGCTGGGCTAGACTTTATCGTTGTCTGTCATTGTGACGGGGTTCTATTATGACTTGGTCAAACATAAATGCCGGAGATCACTTTAGTGAAATTTATTAAGATTTTCTTCAGGTGAACAAAGATGGCAGGTGCAGAATATGTACAAAGGACATCCAAGGCAGGTTAAAATCAGACAAACAGCAATACCTTCATTGTCAGAGTCCATCACCTTCAGTGTGACTTCTCAGGAGTCTAGCCACAGACTGCCTCCATGTGGAGCAGAGCCCTGTTTTTAAAGCCACAGGCTCCGCCCACAGAAAGTCCAAACAAGCAAGTGACAATAAAATTTTGGACTTGCATTTTTATTGAAAGCCCAGTCTTATACGAGTAATGGAATGTCTCCAGACGCTCTGAGGTTTTGAACATTTGCGTCACACAGATTTAGACTCTTGGTTATACATGGTGGACTGACAGGGCAGAGCAGCTGGAGACCTAGTAGGACTCGGACATCCACCTGGATTGGCAGCACGATTTCTTCCTGGATGAAGCCATGAGCTGACACAACACTGCCATCAACTAATTGTTCTCTCGCTCCTGCTATTATCTTTTCATTTTGATGAACATCAAAAGTAATCCTACATCAGTTTACCTGTTCCTTCTTGTACATTTTGCTCTATCTTCTCAAACTCCCAGTCAGTTGTGCCACATGGTCACTTCTACTGATCCAGGCTCTGGTTCTGCTGGAGGTTTCTTCCATTGTCGCTACATGCCTGCTCAGTATGAGGGATTGATGTAAAGTCAATGACACAACACGAGTGACTGTCACTCTTTGCTGGTCAAGGAGTAGTGAATGCTGCAAGTCAATGACTTGATGCTCTGCTGGGTTTCCTTAGAAATTTTTAAGTTACTTTGAATCTACTGTTTGAAAACTAGCATCAATTGTAAAGTATCTGTGACTGGATTAAATTGTTTTGGGATTTTTTGTAAAGTGCCTTGAGGCAGCATTTGAAATGGTGCTACTTAAACAAACTGAGTTAAAACATTTTCAGATGTTCTCCATGCAGTCCGACTGACAAACTATTTTCCAGTGAATATTGAGCAATAATGGGGATCTATAGCTGTACAAAGCTGGTAGAGACAAACTAGCAACCTGCTGCTAAACAGCCAGTAGCAGGTGGTTCTACATAGTATTGACTCAAGTGGGCTGAATACAAAAATACGCCTCACTTAAGACATTTTTATTATAAATAATAAAAAATTAAACCTTGTAGACTTTTCTTTCACTATTACAAATTGCTTTGTGTTAGCTTTTCACGTAATATCCCTACTAAATACATTGATGGTTGCAATGTGACAACATGGGAGTTCAAGGTGTATAAAACTGAATGCTACTACTAGTAAAGTACAAGTCAAATAGAAACAAGGTGCAGGTTGTTTATCAAAGCACACTAGATGAATCAGTTACACACACTTAATGTGGCTGAATGTGACTGGAGCCATCCGTCAGAACTTCAGACATTTACCTAAATCACTGAAATGGGCTTAAGATTCAAACAAAACGGGGGCTTGAATCATGTGGATGCATAGACTTGGCTAATTATTTTAGGATCTGTTAAGACAAAAATAAGAAGGTAGATTTCTGCTTCAGCATACTAAAACTGCAGGACACCTGTGTCCTGGTCTCTCAGAAGCTCAGCAATACTCTGGGACAGGATATGAGCTGAGGCTGTAAATTTATAGGTTGACAGGAGGCTAAATAGGTCAGATTCTTGCAAATTAGAGTAAATATTGCTCTTCAGATGCTGTCCACTTCAATGATCACTCTCAACAATCAATCTCATTGTGCTTCAGCAGCCAGAGGGCTAAGAAGGGCAGAGCATTGGGACAGCAGCATGCTACTAATGGTCAAAGTCAGCTTCTGCAAACACTCACAGTTTTATTTATTTTTACTGTCAAGATGTTTTTATACTAAATTCAATTCAAGACCAAATGAATTTGAGAGACCTGCATCGATCTGAAGAGTCTGTACATGCTGCATTTTATCTAAAAAAGATCCTGATTTTGTGAACAGCTCCATTCTGGTCGTCCAGTTAAGCCTAAAGTGTGTAGAGAGCAACAAGATGTAGAGACATGACTCTAGGTTTGGACTGGATCTGTCTGGGCTCAAGCTCACAGCACCTTCACTGGCCGGATTTAACCTCTTCCCCCTCAGTAGGAGCCACGCTGCTGCTTCTGGCAGCACTGTGGACTCCAGCGACATCCCAAACTTCTGCCTAATTATACCATTGTTGTCGTTGGGTTCAGCTCATTTTCAATAAAATATGACCTGGTCTGTGACATGAATCCAAGGCACTTCTCAACAGATGTCTCCCACGCCTAGGCCCAGGCCTTTTCTAAGAGTGCTCAGTGAAAAGAGGCTCAAGTTGGAACAAAAAACCCTGCGGTGTTCACAAAAGGCTGAGCAATGAAGAGCTGGCTGGACAGTGTGAATGGAGCGGTCTAATTGCAGTGCTGGAAGGAGTCCTGGTGAGGTAGGCAGACAAACCAAAGAGGCCCAGATGTCACTCTGCTGAACATCTCGTTGACTTGAAATGCAAGACAAGCCAGCATGACTCCTTCAGCATCAAAGTTAGTGTTCAGAGGAAACCTTTGTCAACAGTTTTTTTAAGAACATGCTTTTACTAACAGGCTCTTACAGAGCTTGAACATACCTGCAACACATACTCTTTACAGGATTCCAAATGAACCTCCTAAAAGCAGTATTAACCCAGACTGTTATGCATGCTGTGTTCTCATCAACAGAGGCAAAGCTTTAACATTCATAGAAATGATTGAGATAGACAATGAGTTCTTGGTTTATGCTTTTTAAAAAATATATATATATAAATATATTGTAGTATCTACGGTACCAAATGGTTTTTTTTTATAATCATCCTTTAATAAGCCAAACTTTACTTTAACACATGGCATGCTTTTTAAAGATTGTTGTACTTTTTCACCATGGAAGGAATATTGAAGAAAACACTGATATTTGTAGAGGAATGAAAACATGGAACTCCCTTCCTTCATCTGCTTGAAGCAGTAATAAATAGTCCTGTTTAATTATTTTAACATATAAGGTGTTTTAATTGTATATTTATGAATCAATATGTTATATTAAGTATGTGTAACTGCTTTTGAAATAAATGACCTTTTTATGATGTGGGCCCCAGGAAGAGCAACCATTTTCACATCAATGGCTAATAGAGATCCAAACAAACAAACAGAAATTGAAAAATTCAGTTTGTTGAAGATCAGATCACACATACTTCAGCTAAAGTTGCTCAAAAATCTATGAGCAATTTACAGTGGCTACAGAAAGCATTCACAGCCCTCTAAATTTTTACATATTTATAAAAATATTTATATTTTTAAATATTACATGGTCATAAGTATTCAGACCCTTTGCTCAGTATTGAGTAGAAGCACCTTTTGAGCTTGTACAAAAGGTGGCTTGTACAGCCATGACGTTTGGAGTTTGAATGTTTTCTACGCAGGATCAGTGAAAAAGCTGCTACTTATCACCAAGCCTACTTCCTATCTAAACATGCAGAATCTGGCTGCTTTTGACACTGTGAATCACAGCATTCCTTTGAGCCGTTTGAAGTCACTTGATGGTATTTGAGGTACAGAACTAAACTGGTACTGGTTGTGAGGATTTGGTTTTTCTGTGTCAATTTAGTTCCTGTGTTGTCTCGTCTGCCCTTGATTGATCCCAGTTGTGCCCTGTGTCCCCTGATTATCTTCCCTTTGTATCTATACCCACCTGTGTCTGTGTTTCCCTGTTGGGTCCTTGCCTATTGTCATCAGTCTGATGTCTATGCCAGTTGCTACCAGTGTGAGAGTCGTTGTTCGCCTGTACTGCCTGGAATTTGTGAATCGCTTCTTCATTAAATACCTTTATTGCACCTCATGCTGGGTCCTCCGCTTCCATCCTCACCATTCAAAACCGCATCTCATGACACCGGTCCTATCTTTCAAACAGACGTTTTCTGTAAATCTAGGACAGCATTCTTCCTCTGTTTCTTCTCTAAAGTACGGGGCTGCGTCAGAGTCCCTGATTTAACGTTGCCCCACATTTTAGTTCATTTGTTCAAAAGACATAGAGAAAACAGAAAATAAAGTCAGCTTATCTAAAAATTTCTGACAGCGGTTAGCAATAGATGTAAAGTCAACCATCCCTGGATTACAACAGACCGACCGGCTAAAAACACACATCTCAGCTTTGTGTTTGCAACACTGAGGTAATTTCAGGAGAATCCTTACATAACGTTGGATATGAGCTATGCTCATATCCAACAGAGATGTTCATGGTCTGCTAAGTTACACACAACACAAAAGCCTTCAGTGTATTCTCTCTAGGATTAGTTCCCCCTCCTCCTTCCTGTGTCTTCAGTGAGCTGGCACAGCAGTTGGGCCGTGTTCCTATTTGGAAAGTATTGATTAGAACATTTAACTCTTCAATCAGTGTGAGAGACCCCCTACGGTTTAACAAGCCAGCACACACACACACACACACACACACACACACACACACACACACACACACACACACACACACACACACACACACAGAGACAGAGACAGAACGCTTTTATGTGTCTTCAAAATGTTTTCTGATGTTTTTTAGCCTCAGCAGGAACTTCTCTTCCCCTTCAGCATTAAGCTCCTACAAGAAATGGATGGCAAATGTAAAAATGATTTTAAATGACCAGAACTAGTTATCACTAAGTGAAAGTTTAAATTAGCCATCATGCACACACTGAGTTAGTCATATAAATTTAGTGAGGGTAGAAGCAACGATAGCAATAGGGCCTAGACAGCAGAAAGTCAAACCAGCGTAAGGAAACAATGTTTTCTATACAGGTAACATGGTTTAATTAAAGTTACGTCTGGTTTACATTGGCAGTTCCAACAACGAAACAACTGAAATATTAATTTTTCTTTTTTTATTGGTCTGGTGTAATATTCAAATCTTTGATGTTGTGTTTTGGTTAGCTGGAAGAAGAAGGTGATCCTAAAAGAAAAAAAGGCTTGAAACAGACTGTGTGTAATTAATCTACATGATATGCATCACTGAGTGATGGAGTTACCGAAATAAATAAAAGTTTCAATGACATTCTAATTTATAAATGGATTTGTATCCAATCCTATTTTCAAAGCTATGAAAACTGGATAGGAATGTGATAACAAGATCACATGTGAAATGATGAAAGTAACCCTGCTGCAGAAACTGTTTACTGTCTGAATCCTGCAGAAAGAAAACATTTACCACTAATTTCAGAATTATTCACAGCCTGGCAGATTTAGGCTAAAGGCAATCTTTCAGTTTGACATGCATGTTTCTTCTTACTGGACATAGCATTAGTGGTTTGGAGTGGACCAGTCCAAAAAACTGGGCCAGTCCAAACCAATCTCCAATTGAGATTCTGTGGAGACGGCTAAAGTTAAGGTAAGGAGAACTTTAAACCCCAAAAGCTTCAAACTCATCACCATGAAAAATGATCAAAAATAGAGTTGAAACAGGCAAAAGGTTGCTCAGAAATAACAGGAAGGGTTTGATTGCTGTAAGGCCAAGAAAGCAATTTAAACATAAATTGAAAATGAAAAAACATTTCAGCCCATCTTGGTGATCTCATGATGTCTGCTTTGACAGAATGCCAACATGTTCTAATCCTTCATTATCTAATATTTTCTTACTCCCGGGGCCCCAATTATAAGGCCAAAAGACTTAGAAAATTAGAATGTCACAAAAACCCAGTAATGTTCTATTATGGCCTCGAGGTCCGATGTTCTGTCAGATCAGCATACATTGCCAGATGGTCAAAAATGTAGCACAAACCGAGGACTATATCTGTCAGCGAAGTACACGCTGTGATTACCATATGCTTTTGTTTAATCAGAAACATGACACCATGACGTAGAAGTTACATTTTGTTATTATGACATCATGACTTAGTTAACTAGTCAGACCATCATCACCGAACAGGAAGGTGAGTTTTATAGAAGGAGTGTTTTGAGGTTCACTGTACAGTAGTTGTATCTAGACCCTGCTTTAAATACACTTTGAAACCACGGCAATGCATGTATATCCATTTAGTTATTAAAAAAGATTTATTTACTTTTCTTGTATCTTGTTGCTACTGGGGCTATTTTTACTTAAGTCACTGTATAGCACTTTAAAAGCACTTTATTAACAAGCACTTTGTTTAGCACTGCACTTTAAGCATAGATTTGCACATAAACAACAATTTGCACACAAGAAGTTTTCATTGTATTTATTGAGTGTTTTTAGTGATTAGCATGTAGCCTTTTGTTCTGGGCTCTGCACAGCTGCTCCTCGTTGAGAAGTGAGCTGGTTGCTTGTGAAGGGAGGATAATTGTTACTCAGAGCAATGAGCTACTGGTGGGTAAAACTGAGCAAATGTTTGTGCATAATCTGTTAAGTGTGGAGTGCTATTATGAAGTGACTCACCTGTCTTTTCTGTGTCCTCTCCAGGGTGTTTGGACTAATTCTGCCCCGGGGGTCCAGACACCATTTATAGGTTCTGGGAGAGGCCATTGAAAAGTGTGTGTGTGTGTGTGTGTGTGTGTGTGTGGGGGGGGGGGGGGGTTGTTTATGGGTTTTGTGGTGTTTTTATTATGGTGTAATGATAAAACATAAATTATTTATAAAAAGTAAGTGGAAATGTTTATATTTAGTAAAAGGTATTTTATTCAAATAGGTGGAGATTGGTGAATTGAGATTCCCCTGTGTATTAAAGGTGGTTTGGTCTGTAACAGCTGGGACTATTTAAGGCTGCAGTTTCACCTGTGAAAGGGTTGTTGAGTTTGGGTGAAGAATAAACCACTGCTGCTTCCACCTGAACTCTGCCTCAACTTTTCATCCTCACTGTAAAATCCGCCTTGTTACAGCTTAACTGACAGGTCCTCTGTGTCATGGACCTCTTACTGTGCATGCATGCGTACTCACTGCATGTATGCTTCTCTGACAGCGTATGATCTGACAGAACACCGGACTCCAGCAACGTTTAGATGCGTCTGCTTCAGCACGCTTGAGTCAAATCAGGGCATTAGCATTACTTTGGAGAGCTTTACTGCACACTGAGGAAGTCCTTCATTCATTTGATTATCCCTCTGTGTGGAACAAATGTAATGCTTACGATATTCATGAAAGTCACTAATGAACTGAATTAATGAAATACATTAACTCTGTGACAATTTATTATGCTGCTACTGTAAATGTAAATGGCTATATGCTCACTGACAAAATAGGCTAAACTTCAACAAACAAATAAATACAGTCCAAACAAATAAATACAGTCCAATTTGCTTGTATTTGGATGATTAGTACTGTACCAGACATCAACTAAAGCAACTGACAGTTAGATGAGGGGATCAAGGGACATGTGTGGAGCATGTTTGTTCTGACACTACGCATTTGAATTTACAAGATTTAAGGGTTTTGTTTGTTTTTTTACTTACCTTGAAGCAAGCTTTTCCAGCTGAATCACTTACATACATCACTGGCCTGCCTGTGTTTCATATTACATCCAACCTTATTCTACCACATGCTTTATTTACACTTTCGTTTTGTTTTGTAAATAAAATAATTTTATCCATTTGCAGAGATCAGAAGAATTTTAGTAATCTGGGTTGTTTCACATAAAATGTCCACTACTTAGGTCCAAAATGATTTAGCTATAAAATTTAAATTTGAGCACATCTGCTTAAGTCCAAATAGAATTTCAGCTATTTAAATGCCTTGTCCATAGGTCAGATTGGTATAATTTATTTTCTACTTCATATGAGTATTTAGCAGGTCATGTAAAATGTCTAAATCACTTAGTGTGATGTTTGACATTAAGTGTACTTTGCACCTGCAGTCACCCAGTGATACTGACAGCTGCCCTCTGTGGAATATTTTGAGCCTCTTCTAATATCACAATTGTCATTAAGAGCAGTGATTCCCAACATGCAGGGAACCCAAGTTTTAGATGCCTCTGTTCCAGCTCACCTCATTTAAATGATTGCATGACCTCCTCTGCAGTCAAAGGCCTGCAGAAGCTTGTTAGTCACCCATTCAGTAGTCAGGTGTGGAAGCAAGGAGACACCTAAAATATGCAGGGCCGGGGTACCTGAGGACCAGGGATTGGAACCTAAAGAACAGGTTTGAGATAACATACCAGGCAGGAGAAGGAGTCGTTCATGCGGTGCTGCAGAGTGTGTTTCTGTAAAACGGAGAACAGAGCAGCATGGTCAAAGCAACCCGGAGCTGCAGAGATGAAATCCTCCATGCTCTGACGCTGACAGGGATCCAGACCTGAAAAGCAAACACAAAACAGGTCCGAATAGCATCTTCACTTTAACAGCTATAGTACTTTAGGTTTTTACATTTTAAATAAAGTTAAACTGAAAACTGTCCCAAAAGTGGACCCAGTTTCAGTTCAAACACGATGCTTCAAAACTGTTTAGCAGCTGATATTTGTAGTTCTTGGGTGTTAACTTTGACCTCTAGGTAGAGGTTTAAAGCTCGCCCTGCTCTTTCACACAGATGCTTCAGTAGAATTGTTCTATACTAATTTTGTGAATAAGTTAAGCTTAGAAAAGAATGAGGCAGGAGCTACTTCCATACTTGTGTTATTGTGTAATTAGCATATTTCCACAGGTTGTGATATCTCTAACTTACCTAATCCTGACACTCTTTATACTCCTGATGATTTTGTTCACTATTTTAATACCAACTCTCTTACCCCCATCAAACCCAGGATGCATTTTACTTTCTACGTGAGGAAATGCACATTAAACACTCTTCACTATAAGGAAACCATTATAACTACTACTACTTTTTGTAACTTAATCACAAGTAGCAAAGGTAATACAAAACATTTTTCTCTACTGTCAATAACAGTACATAATCCCCCAACTTCTTCCCTCAAATGTTGCGCAGATCTGCTCATGGATGCAGATGTGGGTGCATAAAAACACACATTTGTGCGCCACTCTGCAGCACTTCTCAGCAGGTGAAAGAAATCTGGACCAATCAGCAGCACCCTGAACTCAGGCAATATAAGAAAACCACCAACAATTTGGTTGATTTTGCAACAAAGCTGAGGAAGGCAAACACAGACTCCAAAGCAGCATTTCATGGGCAAAGGACTTAGATTAAATAAGGACTACCGGTAAGCCTTTCATTGGACTCAGTTGAAATGTAATTTGACTTTGGTTTTGCATTTGAGTAAAAGAAATGTCGAATTCGTTGAAGGAACAGTTTGCACTGCTGGGTTTTACAGTTTGGCTCTATCAAATCAATATTTAACATCTTTAATTAATGTAAAAACATATGTCCTGAGGAAAAGAAAGAAAAGTTTAATTCTAATTTAGAATTGTAGTTTCCCGGCTAAAACGCGAGACTTGTCAGGTATGCACAGAATGACAAAAACCACAAAATAATCTCATTTTCTGTCTGTACTTGGGATATCTATTGTTTCTTACATCAGGGTCCCTGCCCTTTAAACATTTAGGCATGTTCCACATGCAAACTACAATGTGTTTTTATGGGATAAGGCCAATAAAGCATAGAATTGTGAGAAATAAGGAAATAATACACTGCTTTCATGTCATATCTGGGGTTGTTTAAGTTTGGCATTTATGGGGCGTTCGGGGCCCCGTAAATGGTAACATTTTACCACAAACCACAAATATACAAATTTAACAAGTGTTTATTCACAATGACAATGCTGTTAAACTTCATTTAATGGTTTCAGCATAGATAAATTAAAAGGTTTAAAAGTATTTAAATTTAGGATTTTAAGGAGCTTTTACTTTGTAAAAGTGCAAAGAGCACTGGCTTATTTTGGGGGGGGGGGCAGACTTTAATATAGATACAGAAACAAACCTTTATTTAACCTTTCAAATAAAATAACCATGTATATTTATACAAAATAAACAATAAGGATGTAAACAGTGACATGTATAAAAATTTTGATTAATTATGCTCAAATTTCCATAAACTTTGGCTCATATTTCAGAAATCTAAGAATCCAATCTCTGAGGTCTATTTCTTTAAATGCAAAATCAATCTACTCAAGTAAGAGTGGCAATAATATTACTCAAGTAAAAGAAAAAACTACAGAGCAGTAAAACTACTCATATAAATAAATGTTCCAAACAAGTGACTCAATGTAACCAGTACTACCCACAACATAGACTAACAAAATTAGTAGCCTTAATCTTGTTAACGTGCTTATATTGGCATTAACTAGTCATCATTTAGCTAATATCTGCATTCAACAGCATACTTGACTCACTCTGTTAGGACGCATTCAGACCGGATAGTCCGGTAGACTCGGTTCGATTAAGGACTAAAATTGCAACATTTGTTACATTTTCAGAACTGTAGTTTGCATTCACACTGCACTGTTAAACGACTAAAACTAGCTGAAAAACCTGTCCCCCTGCCATCCCTCCTGTCGCCTGTGGTGGCGCTGCACCAAGATCTACTGAATTAATCGACACAAAACCTCTTAAAGAAGACCAGCAATTTTTTTCTTCACAAAAAGTAAACAGAAACGGAGCGGTGTCAGATTTTAGCGGTTGTAGGATTTCTTCATTCATATACATTAAAGGTTTGGACGTTGCCTGTTAGCTGTTAATGCTAGCAACGCTCCTACAGACATCGTTACTGCGCAGTGAGTCTGTCCACTAAACCAGGCTGCCTCAATGAGGGATGAGCAGGAATCTGTCACAAAATGATCGCAGCGCCTTTATTTCTTACCCGATTTCTATAAATATGGCTTAAATTAAAGCTAAGAAAATTGCTAATGTTTGTAAGTATTCTCCCTTGATATAAATCTATAAACAGTTTGGTTTCTGTCAAGATGCAAGAGAGGACTATGAAAATTGCTCTTTTATATTGGTGAATAATTACGTAATTGCTGCTGTTAATTTTATTAGTTTGTGAAAATGTAACAAACCATGACTCATATACTTTATATAAGGGACATATGAAATATGTCATCCTATTAGATGATTGAATGTTCAAACAACCTAGGAAATTAGTCCCATCCATCCATCCATCCATCCATCTTCTTCCGCTTATCCGAGGTCGGGTCGCGGGGGTAGCAGCTTCAGAAGGGAGGCCCAGACTTCCCTCTCCCCAGCCACTTCTTCTAGCTCCTCCGGGGGAATCCCGAGGCGTTCCCAGGCCAGCCGAGAGACATAGTCCCTCCAGCGTGTCCTGGGTCTTCCCCGGGGCCTCCTCCCGGTGGGACGTGCCCGGAACACCTCACCAGGGAGGCGTCCAGGAGGCATCCTGACCAGATGCCCAAGCCACCTCAACTGGCTCCTCTCGATGTGAAGGAGCAGCGGCTCTACTCTGAGTCCCTCCCGGATGACTGAGCTTCTCACCCTATCTCTAAGGGAGAGCCCAGCCACCCTACGGAGAAAACCCATTTCGGCCGCTTGTATCCGCGATCTCGTTCTTTCGGTCATGACCCAAAGCTCATGACCATAGATGAGGGTGGGAACGTAGATCGACCGGTAAATCGAGAGCTTCGCTTTTTGGCTCAGCTCTCTCTTCACCACGACGGACCGGTACAGCGCCCGCTTGACAGCAGACGCTGCGCCAATCCGCCTGTCGATCTCCCGCTCCCTTCTTCCCCCATTCGTGAACAAGATCCCGAGATACTTAAACTCCTCCACTTGGGGCAGGACACCCCCCCTGACCCGGAGAAGGCACTCTACCCTTTTCCGGCTCAAGACCATGGCCTCGGATTTGGAGGCACTGATCCCCATCCCGGCCGCTTCACACTCGGCTGCGAACCGATCCAGCGAGAGCTGCAGATCACGATCTGATGAAGCCAAAAGGACCACATCGTCTGCGAAAAGTAGAGATGAGATCCTAAGGCCACCAAATCGGATCCTCTCAACACCTTGGCTGCGCCTAGAAATTCTGTCCATGAAAGTGATGAACAGAATCGGTGACAAAGGGCAGCCCTGGCGGAGTCCAACTCTCACCGGAAACGAGTCCGACTTACTGCCGGCAATGCGGACCAGACTCTGACACCGGTCATACAGGGACCTGACAGCCCGTATCAAAGGGCCCGGTACCCCATACTCCCGGAGAACCCCCCACAGGGCTCCCCGAGGGACACGGTCGAACGCCTTCTCCAAGTCCACAAAACACATGTAGACTGGTTGGGCGAACTCCCATGCACCCTCCAGGACCCTGCTGAGGGTGTAGAGCTGGTCCAGTGTTCCACGACCAGGACGAAAACCACACTGCTCTTCCTGAATCCGAGGTTCGACTATCCGACGGACCCTCCTCTCCAGGACCCCTGAATAGACCTTGCCAGGGAGGCTTAAGAGTGTGACCCCTCTATAATTGGAGCACACCCTCCGGTCCCCCTTTTTGAACAGGGGGACCACCACCCCAGTCTGCCAGTCCAGGGGAACTGCCCCCGATGTCCATGCGATATTGCAGAGTCGCGTCAACCAACACAACCCTACAACATCCAGAGCCTTAAGGAACTCCGGGCGGATCTCATCCACCCCCGGGGCCTTGCCACCGAGGAGCTTTTTAACCACCTCGGCGACCTCGCCCCCAGAGATTGGAGAGCCCAACCCAGAGTCCCCAGGCTCTGCTTCCTCAGTGGAAGGCATGTTGGTGGGATTGAGGAGGTCTTCGAAGTACTCTGCCCACCGGCCCACAACGTCCCGAGTAGAGGTCAGCAGCACACCATCCCCACTATAAACAGTGTTGGTGCTGCACCGCTTCCCCCCCGAGACGCCGGATGGCGGACCAGAATCGCCTCGAAGCCGTGCAGAAGTCTTTCTCCATGGCCTCTCCAAACTCCTCCCACGCCCGAGTTTTTGCCTCGCAAACCGCCCGAGCCGCATGCCGCTTCGCCCGCCGGTACCCATCAGCTGCTTCCGGAGTCCCACAGGCCAAAAAGGCTCGATAGGACTCCTTCTTCAGCCTGACGGCATCCCTCACCGAAGGTGTCCACCAACGGGTTCGAGGGTTGCCGCCGCGACAGGCACCGACAACCTTGCGGCCACAGCTCCGATCGGCCGCCTCGACAATGGAGGCACGGAACACGGTCCACTCAGACTCCATGTCCCCCACCTCCCCCGGGACGTGTTCGAAGTTTTGCCGGAGATGGGAGTTAAAGCTCCGTCTCACAGGGGATTCCGCCAGACGTTCCCAGCAGACCCTCACAACACGTTTGGGCCTGCCAGGTCTGACCGGCTTTCGCCCCCACCACCGGAGCCAACTCACCACCAGGTAGTGGTCAGTGGACAGCTCCGCACCTCTCTTCACCCGAGTGTCCAAGACATACGGCCGCAGATCCGATGAAACGATGACAAAGTCGATCATCGAACTGCGGCCTAGGGTGTCCTGGTGCCAAGTGCACATATGGACACCCTTATGCTTGAACATGGTGTTCGTTATGGACAATCCATGGCGAGCACAGAAGTCCAGCAACAGAACACCGCTCAAGTTCAGGTCGGGTGGGCCGTTCCTCCCAACCACGCCCCTCCAGGTCTCACTGTCGTTGCCCACGTGAGCGTTGAAGTCCCCCAGCAGAACAAGGGAGTCCCCAGGAGGAGCACTCTCCAGTACCCCCTCTAAGGACTCCAAAAAGGGTGGGTAATCTGAACTGTCGTTCGGCCCGTAAGCACAAACGACAGTCAGAACCCGTCCCCCCACCCGTAGGCGGAGGGATGCTACCCTCTCGTTCACCGGGGTAAACCCCAACGTACAGGCGCCGAGATGGGGAGCAACAAGTATGCCCACTCCTGCCCGACGTCTCTCTCCCTGGGCAACTCCAGAGTGGAAGTATGTCCAGCCCCTCTCAAGGAGACTGGTTCCAGAACCAGAGCCATGCGTCGAGGTGAGACCGACTATTTCTAGCCGGAACCTCTCGACCTCACGCACTAGCTCCGGCTCCTTCCCCACCAGAGAGGTGACATTCCACGTCCCAAGAGCCAGTTTCTGCAACCGAGGATCGGACCGCCAGGGTCCCCTCCCTTGGCCGCCACCCATCACACAGTGCACCCGACCCCTTTGGCCCCTCCCACGGGTGGTGGGCCCATGGGAGGGGGGGCCCATGTTTCCTCTTCGGGCTGAGCCCGGCCGGGCTCCATGGGTAAAAGCCCGGCCACCAGACGCTCGCCATCGTGCCCCCCCTCCAGGCCTGGCTCCAGAGTGGGGCCCCGGTGACCCGCGTCCGGGCGAGGGAACACCAAGTCCAAGGTTTTCTTTCATCATTGGGGTCTTCGGGCTGCACTTTGTCTGGTCCCTCACCTAGGACCTGTCTGCCTTGGGTGACCCTACCAGGGGCATGAAGCCCCAGACAGCATAGCTCCTAGGATCATTGGGGCACTCAAACCCCTCCACCACGATAAGGTGGCAGCCCATGGAGGAAATTAGTCCCGTTTTTGTCATTTATTAAAGGTTTTAAAATGACAGCAGCTGCAGAGCGCCACAGAAATGGGGATTTAAGCTGATAAACAGTAAAACAGCTTTAAACCATTTATGTTCTGATTTTCCTCGCTTTCTGTGTCGGAACGCAGACCCGTTGCCGTGACAACCGACACATCTTCATTAACCCGCAGAGCAGAGTGTAATATATTGACCAGAATGTCCAGCACTGTTGGTAACCTCCTGCTTTTGAAACGGACTCTAGTCAGGTTGCATCCAGACAGGTTTTCTACCCTTTTAGAGTCCACTTCAACCGGACCGAGGCCTAGGTTGTTAGGCGGATCGGAGTTCGGTTTTTAAGTCCGTTTTGGAATTCACATTTGCATTCTGACCTCCCCAAAAAATCGGACTTTCTAGAGAAACGGACTAGAGTCTGATTCAGGTCTCTAATCCTGGGTTGGTCTGAATGCATCCTTAGTTTGGGGGGGAAAACTACGCAAAGTTATTTGCCATTTGCAGCCATGATTCTAACACACACCTGCTCTGCACAGCAGCAGCAGGTCTCCGTCGCTGCCACACGCTGCCAAGCAGAGCAACTGCTGTGGCTTCTAAACTTGACTCTGAAACAGATCTAGCCGTAACCCCTCTTGACCAAATCAAGATGATCTTGTGTCAGATCACAGATAACTAGTTGGTCTCACTTACTTTAAAGCACAAAGAGTTTCCAGTGGAGGCTGTGGTAAAGTCACAGGTGATGCTGTTGCCTTATGTTTGGCTCTAAACTCCACATATTTCAGCCAAGCTCCACCAAACTCACTGTGATCGATCCTTGTCCAACCCACGACATGAATGAAGTCCAATATTTAGTGGACATGGCCTAATTCTTCCACGGCACTCCCTAGAACATTTTTTTGTCATTACAATTTTCTTGATTTTCTGAATATTATCCCACATAAAGCACAAACAGGAACAGAAACAGAAAAGGCTGGTGTGTCAATCACACGGCATCCTAATATACAGTACAGACCAAAAGTTTGGACACACCTTCTAATTCAATGGGTTTTCTTTATTTTCATGACTATTTATAAGGCAAGAAATCCCACTTATTAACCTGACAGGGCACACCTATGAAGTGAAAACCATTTCAGGTGACGACCTCTTGAAGCTCATCAAGAAAATGCAGAGTGTGTGCAAAGCAGTAATCACAGCAAAAGGTTGCTACTTTGAACAAACTAGAATATAAGGGGTATTTTCAGTTTTACACTTTTTTGTTTAGTGCATATTTCCACATGTGTTATTCATAGTTTTGATGCCTTCAGTGTGAATCTACAATGTCAATAGTCATGAAAATAAAGGAAACTCATTGAATTAAAAGGTGTGTCCGAACTTTTGGTCTGTACTGTAGTTCAATAAGTCATTTTCTACAGTGTTTTTAAATTTTGAGGTAGCACAATGTCTCATTTGTAAATATTTCCAAAATTTGCTCTACCTTTCAAATCAAATGTGTGAATAAGTTCGTTGTAGGACATGATTTGTCCGTGTTTATACAAATCACCAATGGTGCATATCAGTGACGTGTGGTGAGGTTCATAGCTGGTGAGGCACTGACTTAATCATAATCAGATTTACAAATATAGACCCCCTGCATGTTATTGTTTACATAAGGAAATTTCGCGCATGCGGACAACGCTGGAGGGCAAAAAGACTATTTTTCTACATGCATAGCCGCTCTGCCGCCGCAGAATAATTCCGTTAACTCAATCAAATTTGTACATGTAGCTATTATTAATTTCGTGCTGTGCTCCACAGAAAAGGAAGAAACTGTTAAATTACAACTCAAAACCATGTCTTTCTTGCTCTCTGTATTAGCGCAGCTACATGCAGACTCCTTGCCATAGCAACTGACACCACAAAAAAAAACCCTGAAATATTTCCCACAGAAAGAGCAGAACATTCATTTTGTTGCAGTAGTATGGTTTTAGGCTTAATATTTATTTTTGCAATTATTAATAAGTGATTGCTGTGCTAAGAAAAAACTATTACTATATCGCTGCACTTATTATTTTTCCATGATGACAGGTGAGCCTCTGCCTCACTTGCCTCCCCTGACCGCACGCCACTGGTGCATATGCCACGCAAATACCACTGTCTCCAAAACACAGGTTGTTTCACCAGTACATATGTCAGGATTATTCTGGAAAGACACACATTTCTCTACCTGATGTGAAAGTTTTAACAGTTTGTGTACCTTTGACCAAACTTCACTTCAAAAGTAGCACCAACAGGAAGTCGACCATTTTGGATCAGAGCTGCTATTTTCTCTCTGTTAAACACGTTGTATCTGAAGAAACTTGCCCTACAGCTTTTGAAATCCAGGCTTCAAGATCAGTCAGCACAGCCATGAGGCATTGAAGTTTAAAAGTTATCAAAATCTTTTTCATACCTCAAAGCATGTGGGTGTGGCCAAGCCTCAAAACTGACCATTCGCCATGAAACATCCCTGCATAAACTCCCAGCTGCATCAAACTTTTTTTGTCATCACAGACCAGAGCTCATCACATTCACGTTGTCATTTGGAGATATCACTTTAGCCCCACCTCCTTTCAACAAGAAGTCACTGGTTTTCCCACCGTTTTTCTTCCTTTTACTCTATGCTTCATGCAGATGTCAACCTGTTTTTAATGAAATGCAACATGATGGTAAATCCTTCTTTCAACACCAACTGCTAGCAGGAGCATGTTGGCGTGGCTGAATAGCAAATTCTAATTTTAAGATATCAACTGATTGTCCAGATTTTTTGTCTATCATCAGGGATCACTGCTGAACACATCAGTGTGTATCTCCTAGTGGACTTTTGCAGGAATTGTGAAAGAGAGTTGACGGTGGTGTTGCTGAAGCTCCCGCAGTTGCCATAAGGCCAGAGCAGAGCAGCGCTGAGCTGCGAGGGCCTCCAGGTCTGCTTACAGCTTTAATTGTTCCTACTTTTCTAAGAAGTCCAGCTGATGCATTGTGTCAACAGATTCTCACAAGAGTTGTGGATTTCTGCAGCTCCTCCAGAGTTACCTGAACATGCTGCCATTGCCCAGTCTGGTTTTCATTTTATGTTCACAAGTTGTTTTTGGACTTAAGCGATAATACTCCGAACACACTTGAATGAGTGGCTGAATAGGGCATCCAAAGCAGCTGCAGATAACAAGGGTTTGATGCTAGCATTAGCATCAAACAAGTGAGGTAAAAATTTTTAAAAAAAAACAGCAGGCGAGGCACATAATGTCCCCGCCTGAGCAAACCTGGGTTCATTTCCAGTCCTTCAGGCCCTCTTGTTAATGGTCCCAGCAAATGAAAAGCCTAACACTTCCCATTCTGTCGTTATTGTGGGAGTACATTTGGACATGGGAAGTTTATGAGTATGACACATGGCTCCACAAAAGACCATGAGTCACTGAAGAATGCCAGCGCCGTACCCACGCTTGCGACGCCTGCGGCCTGGTGCCGGGGAAAAGCATTAGTGATTGCTTTTTATTAACACTGCCATTTTGTTTTTGTTTGGATGTAGAGATGCCCACAAGGTCTCCCCTCCTGATTCCCCCATGCACTCATCCACCCAGACGCATTTCTGTGTGGCTTTTGTCCGATGGTAAAAAAAAAAAAAGGCAGCAAAAGTGAAATCTTTACAATCAACTTCCAATCAAGGGTCATTTGCTTTTTTTCTAGTCTTTTCTCCCGACTCTCTCACTTTCTGTGTAACTTGGCCTTCAATTCAAGTGGCCTAGTTTCACTTCATCTAATTCCGATGTAGGTCATTTTACATTTGTTACCATCAGATCCATGGGATTATCCTTAATGTAATTTAGAGAAAAGGCCGGGCTAAAGGAGGCGACTCTAAAGAAAACGAGACAAAGAAATATAGATTAGTGCTGATAATAAGAAGAGGGAAAAGGAGGGGAAGTATTGATTGATGGATGAACAGCAGAAGAGTGTTGATGATCTGTGTCAAATCCAACTCTAAGTGGGGGAGGTGTGTGTGTGTGTGTGTGTGTGTGTGTGTGTGTGTATACATGGAAGTAGTTGGGGCAAAAATATTCTGAAGCAGTAATGGCTCGAGTATGAGAAGATGTCACTGAACCTGACAGAGTTGATGAATTTGGTTCATGCCGTGTGTTGCCCCCCACCCTGCAAACACACACACACCGCACACACCCTGCTCATATTTTCCAAACAGTTTATTGTGGATTTAAAGCTTTAGGCTGCAGGTTTAGTTTACCACTTCCTTTCCTCATTTCCAGTTATTGTTATCTCGCTGACCTACTTGAAATTTTGTGTCAAACATTGCTGATATTTAATTTCCCATGTCTATACAACTGTGTGAAACTTGTCTACCATCAGCATCAGGTTGTCTGGTCCATCCTATGAAATATAAGATTGTTTATTTAGCGGCTGCAATCACAGTTCATCATAAGCCACTGTGTTGGGTTTTGATTGAAACCTGGAATCATGGTAATGTGTCTGACTCAGCAAATCATTTACATAGGCAGAAATGCGAACTTTGTACTAGAAGTGTGGTGGAGTACATTTTTCTGTCAGTTTTCAGAAATGGGAACCCTTCTACCATCAGCCACTCTGATGGTAGAACCAGCCACTAGGCAGTAGCTTCGATTGGAAAAAAAGTTGTCGTATTCCATTTTAATAATGTCTAATACAACTAAGATAGTCACTCATATTGCCAATCAGAGAAATAGAAATGACTGGATGATTTTTGATTGTAAGAAAAGTATCATGCTTAGTTGGCCATATTAAAAGACTTCCTGGCAGATTCCTTCCTTTTTCCAACTTCAACTAAATAACCTGAAAAGCTCCACCCTCAAGTGGCCTAGGCGTGCAGGACTGCATTATTTTAAGAGTGAGCCACAGTAAAGTACATGTGGATGAAAACAACATTGAACACTAGGAGCATTTAATATAAAAAAATGGATTTGGTGTTAGGCTGAGTTAGTTAGGAATATCAAACAATTCTCGAAGTCACAAGTATTTGTATTAAACACAAACTTGTGAAAAAAAACAGAGTGAGGCTTATGAAGATATTTCATAGAGTGTATGAAATGTTGAGAACAATTTAAAGAAAGCAAAAAATTTGAGCTTATTTGGATGAACTTGTAGTTTAAAAAAATTTGGAGGTCAGAATTATTGGCAATTTAACTTTACAGCTACGTGCGTAGGCATGTTTAATTAGCTATTAGATCCTAATTGGGCAAAAAGAATCTAAAATCCACCACAATAACTCTGTTTTTGTTTCTTCCTTAGCGTAAATTGTGGTAGGTTCTATTTGGCTCAGAGTTGATCCTAGATGGCGAGATTGGTGTTTGGCTAATTCAGTCTTAATGGCAGGCTGATGAAAACATTTTCTGACCAAAAACCTTTGCACACTGGCACATCTGTTGGAGAATCTTTCTACAAAACTTTGCCCACATCAATTTTATTAATGCGATTTATAAGTTGATATGCATATTTCCTACCATAGCGCCATCTACAGGTGCACATGCCTGAATATTTGCATTTGAGTAGCGACATTGGTCCTGAACCAGGTTACCAAACAAAAGTTGCAATACTTTTAGAGGGGTAAGCTGCAGTATGAGTTTCAGTGGAGAAGCATAAGGAGAAATTTCGTTGTTCTTGTGACAATGACAATAAAGATTTATCTTATCTATCTTATCGTAAGAATGAGTAAAGACTAAAAATATGTCTTGCTTTGGATGTCCGCTTGCTCTCGTTGGCTTTAAATAAATAGATCTATTCAATTACATTTGTTTAAGTAGATGACATAAAATAGCCCTAAGACTTTCTAAAGTGTCCAGTTTCCATAAAGTTAATGGCACAAAGCTACATTTGGCTTTCCATGGGAAGCACACGACAAATACCGTCGTTCACAGTGTTCTGGTCTGAAATGCGATTGTTTAAACAGCAAAACGATACATTCTTCTTGTCCAATTTTAATAACAAGAAGCTACCCTTGGTATTAAAATTATATTATTGACAACTGGTAAACAGATTTTTCTATCTCAATCAAGATTTTATTTATCCCCAAAATAATGTTTTTCCATTTATATTGTGAAATTTTTATTTGGAATATATAAAGTTGTCAATTTTTCAAAACCAATTCTTTTGATTAGCTCAGCGCTTCTTCACTAACTAAACCTTTCAATAAAATCCTTGGTCTTTAAGCATTCCTAATTTATACTTAAATATAACATCACTGCATCATTTTAATGGTTGGATTTTTTTAACCTTTGAAGACCATAACTGTGGAAATAACTAAACTGCCACAATATTATCCAGTTTGTTAGCATCCTTGCTTTCATTATCTGGGAGCAGGAGAAGGTGTCTGCAAAATCTTCAGTAATACAGTTCAGCTAAATAATTTTCAATTAATGTATTTGTAAAACTACACCCCAAAGAAAACATGCAGACTTGTATGTTTTTCATGAGTGATGCTGAAAACCTAGTCCTTGCATGTGTTACTTCAGCGCTTCACTATTGTAATCCTTTACAATTAGGAAGTTTAAAAATGCAGTTAAAAGCTTCCAGCTGATTCAAAACACTGCAGAAAATTCAAAGAGAACATATTTATTCTATTTTAGCTTCTCCTCATACACTCTCTGTTAAATCCGCAACACAATTTAAAAAGCAATCCTGATACATTTTTAGTTTTAAAATATAACAAAACTCAATTCATTTTTTTTTTTCATCTTGTGATTTTGTTCACGTTTCTGTATGCGTGTCCATGTGTGTGTGAGGGGGAGGTGGGATGGTGGGTCTCTCTGCTCAATGTTTCCATATCCATGCAGTCTGGGCTTCATTGGCATCGTCACAGCAACAGTCACATCTATGTGACATCCTCCTCTGAACCACAGCAGCAGTCACTGATGGCAGGTTATTGATGCAGAGCAGGAGGAAGGAGAGGACAGGGAGCATTTCAGAAGCAGGTGCAAAATGCTGAAAGATCTGACATGATCTGCCTGTCAGACCTAAACAGCTCTGGTGATGTCAGGGCCAAGATGAAGATGCGGGCAGACAAGTCTATCAGCGTCATTCTGGCTGAGCATGGATTCTCTTCATGAGTGCACAAACAGACAAAGTGAACCGACAGAAAAGTTTCAAAAGGCCACATGAATGCATCCTCAGCTGCTGAGAGTCTGAGAGGTTGAGCAGGATGGACAGCTTTTATGCTCTGCCTCAGGGCCACCTGCTTCTTCTAAAATAAAAAAAAACATCACACCAATGACAAGAGGACTACACCTGAAAACACATGGGGAGCCAGTCGTTCTGAATCTAGTAACATTGAATACCGATCAAACTCCGGCCTTTGAGAGAAATGTGATACGACTCAAGCATTGTTGAAGGCTCTGATGAAAACTTGACTGGCCTTTGCAGGTTGTTTCAGTGCTCAACCATTTCATTATTTTTCCTGTTCAAAAGCGTACTTGCTGAAATTTCCTTGGAAAATTAAGTCGCAACTGTTTTTCTTATAATGTTCTCATTTTTAAAAAAAAAAAAAAAAACAACATATTGCTGGGATTTCTGATAGTGTCACAATTAAAAATCCAAATTGGCACCTGTGACTTTTCTATCAGAAATGCTCATGGTTCGACTCAACTTAGTCAAGCTGATCAAAAAACCTTTTTGGTTGTATCTAACATGGCAGCAGAAAAGGGGACAACAGAGTCAGTTGTCCCAGGTCCAAAGCACAAATTATGGTCAAGGACAGTTAAAAAGTTTGGTAACACTTTATTTGACGGCGTGTGCATAAGACTGATATGATACTGTCATAAACATGACATAACACCTGTCATGAAGATGAAGAAGTCTTTATGAATGTCTGACTGTTGTCATGAAGTGTCACTTGGTAAATAATGATAATACAAAGTTGCTCTAAAGGTTGCATTGAAAGTCCATTAAAAATGCCAACTTTGCATTAAAGTGTCATTATTTACAAAATAATACAAAGTTGGCACTTCTAATAGGCCTTTAATGCAACTTTGCACTAAAAGTGTCATTATTTACCGAATTATTAAGTTAACAAGTACAAACCAATGCACGTAACAGTGATAGAAAATAGCAGGTCTGTTAGAGATAAAATTGTTGTGGGTTGGTAGAAGATTGAATACCTATTTCATGTAAGAAAATGCACATCAATGATAATACATATAGATTTTTTTCTAGAAATGTTTTTGTACTCCAGATTCTGCCTCTCACAGACGAGGTTGTACTTCAAATGGAAATTACATCTCCTCCATTGTTTGGAAGTGGGGAAATATTCTGCTTGAGTTAATCTCACATTTTGAGTAATCTAAGCTCTGTGTATTGAGCTTCACTCATTAATCAGACCTATGTAATGTTCTCCTGTGGCTTGTTTAGTGTAAATATGGGCTAAAACTTCACACTGGCAGGAATGTGCAAAATGTATTTGTGAACATACATTGAGAGATAAAGAAGCACATTTCTGATGGGAGGTTAATTTTAATGACAAACAGAGAAGGGAGAAAAAAAGCTAGTGCTTGAACCAGCTCACCTCAGACAACATATTGCTCGTCTTCATTTGTAGTTTTGTTTTATCTTTTCTACTTTAATCTTCCTGGAAAACAATTACCTGGAACAGGAATTTTAATATTTTATTAAACTTTTCAAGGCTTAAAATTTCAGGACTAGTATAAAGAAGAACTCTCAGAAAAATGAGTGTTTGTCCCACAACACAAATTTATTGTACAAAATTTAATGTACAAATTAATGGAAATAAGTAGAAATTAAAAGCTTTAGGTGAGACCTTTGCTGGTAAATATCTTACCTTAACATAATGAGAAATACATGCATTAAAATAATGCTCAGTTCAACTTTGGCATTATTTTAATGTGTGTCTAATCTGAATCCAATCTTAAACAGCAGAACAATGAAAGATGTAGACTAGTGATAAGGCACCAACCAAATCTTATCTAAATCTGAAAACAGGCTATTCCCTTAAAAATCTGTGTGTGTGCACATGTAGTCATAGTTATTTAGCCATTATATTTCATGCTGGTGAGCACACACCTATAGGTTTTACCGAGAAGAGGAGGGTTTCACAGAAACAACAATTATTCCAGTGAATGACTTTCTGTCAAACCCAATAAGCACTGATATAAAGAACAGCAACTAGCACCCAGTTAGGAGCTATTTAAGGGACACCACCTATTTCCTGCTCCAAACAGCATGTCAGCACTTCTCTCCACTGACACTTCAATCTCTTCTATTAAACACTAATGAGTGGTGGTGAGAAAGGAAAGCTATTACAGCAAATTACACACATACAGCAATAATCAGCTCTCAGCGTGAAACTCCCATGCAGCCAGGCCTAGCTTGGCAGGAGGCTAGAATTCAAACAAAGTCTACTGCAAACACAGAATAAAGAAAATAATTTGCAAATAATGTGCATGAGTGAGAAAGAGAGGGTCAAATAAAAAAAGTAGGAAATGAAGGCTAATAAAGAAAGGATAAACAAAAAAAGGAAATTAATTGGAGATATTGGAAATATCGATGGGAAGCACCACAGTTTCTGGTCACAGATTAAGTATAATTTATATGCACAGCAGAAAGATTAAAAAAAAGAGTGTAATAATAGGAAGAGAAAATAAGATGTGATCTGAAAAGGGAGTCCTTCAATAGTAAAAAAGGACAAACTGGTCAAAAACTGTCAAAAACTCGAAAAAAACAGGGCATTAAGATAAGATTTAACATGCCCTCAGAAAAAAATAAAGTTAGGAGCATGAAGACAAAATTATCTGGAGTTTTGAGATTCAGAGGGAGGGAAGAAAAGTTTGGAAGAATAAAATGTTGCTTTTCATGTAGTGAAGACTTTTCACTCTATGACTTAGCAAGGGAAAAGGTCACGCTACACGTTTTTTTATCGTCCGTCATTTTGATTGACTGAGTCAAAAATATTGTCATATCGTATTTTTATCCATCAATTTTTAAATTATATTAATCTGGGATTTTCTGTTGCATTACATTTTTATGCAGTTTAAGTTGAACAGAGAATCCAGATCACACATTAATCAAGCAGAGGAACACATGGAACTTCTTCTCTGCAGTGATAAAAACCACTGAATTAACAGAATTAAACACTCCAAAGCATCCTGTATATTACTCTTCTACGCACTTTCAGCTCTTGGTCAGCAAGATGCGTATAGTTCAGTATCCATGTCAGAGATGAATGGATTTTTTTTATTGATTGATTTAGTTTCATCAGCAATGCACTCGTAAAGTTGAAAATGTCTGCACGAAATATAGTCTGAGGTGAGAATTGTAATCTGTCAAAATGACAGACTAGCTTTTTTTGCAACCCTTGCTTTTGGTATTGATTTTATCCCATATATGCTAAAATCTTAATGTCTGAATTTATGAAGAGGACACAGTAATGTTTATACATGCTAAAATCATCAAACAATTTTTCACATTGTCACATCAGCATTGAATCAACTACATGACTTTCCTCTTATTGAATACTATAAAAAAGGTGGAGTCAAGTTGTAATTCTAATTTCATTTCGAGAAGAAAGAAATTCACATGTTGGTAGGCCTGTCATGATAACAAATTTTGCTGAACGATTAATTGTCTCAAAAATTATTGCGATAAACAATAATATTGTTTGAAGACCTTTTTACACTGATTTAATGGAAATGACGTAATAATGCATGTGATTTCTTACCAAAGATAGATACACATTATTTTCAAAAGAACACTAAACACTGGAGCTGATAAACAAAACAACCAAAAACAAAAATAAAATGGATTCTCAGTCTCCATTAACAAAAAACTCACTTGAAAAAAAAACTAAACAACATAAAGCCAAAGTGGAAATAAATACTGCATTCAACCAAAAGAGTACAGATTATGAAGTCTGTATATTATGTTGCCCTTCAGTAATAATTAGATTTACATAGAGAAGATGGGCACATCGACTACCTGATGCAATAGTTCACACTACATGATTTTTTGCTCCTATTTTTCCCCTTACAACAATCTTAGATCGTTGGTCTTTCTAAGATTGTGTGGTGTGTTACGGTAGATCATTGTTGCCGCTCGATCTAAATCAGGGGTTTTCCCCGACTGGGAGCTTAACACAGCCTGTTGAATGTAACAGGTAGCCCGGATTCTCCTCCACACTTTCTGAGGGGAAATTACAGAGGGGAATCTCTAACAGCTGACACGGCGCAACCTGAAGTCCAGCGGACATCGGAGATGATATGTGGAAACAACATTAATGTTTATTCAACATACAAAGAATATAGAAATGACAAAGGGAGGAGCTGGAGCGAAATTGCTACCGCAGTTGATAAACCTGGTAACTTTTCAGCTGTTCTTCGTTAACGTGACATAAACAGGTTATAATGATTTTTCATTCAGTCAGGACTGTGGTCTGTTTGTTAGGTAGTCATAGATCCAGGTGACTGTTGAGGCCTCCACCTGTGTATTCTGGAGTTTCTTATTGAGAAGATCAGGCTGAATTGTGTTAGTTGCACTGGAGAAATAAAAGAACATGATCCTCACAGTGCTGCCTGCTTTGTCCAGATGACAGTGGGTTTGTTGAAGCAGGTGTATGATGGCATCATCAACTATGATGAGCAAACTGCAGCAGGTCCTAATATGTGCTTGTCTGCTTACTCAGGTCGGCCAGCAGGAGTTTTTACAAAACTTTCATGACGGGTTGTCAGGGCAACAGGTCTATAGTCCTTAATAACTGATGGGTGAGTTTTCTGTACCGGAACCAGGCAGGAAGTCTTCCATAACAGTGTAAACATCTCATTGGTTAAGGTTGAAGAGATGTTGCAGAATCTGGGAGTCTGGGGCTGACACAATCTGGACCTGCAGCCTTGTTCCAGTTCACTCTCTCCAGCTGCCTCTTCACCTGACTTCTACACAGAAAAGTGGGAGGGGGAAGCAAAGGGAGCAGCACCATCTCCTGATTTGGTTGAAGACAAACTTGTGGAAGCAGAAGAGTTCATGACTGAGGTGGAAGATGGAACATTTAAGGTCTGACAGGAAAGCTGTGAGTCAGAGGAGGATGGAATGTCTGTGTGGCTGGAGACAGGAGAGGATGATGATGAGCTTGTTCCTGAACTGAACCTGTTGAAAATGTATTCAGCTCTTTTGCTCCTTTCAGACTTCCGTCTATCTGATCCTCCTTTTGCTTGAAGCTTGTGATCTTCTTCATCCCTGGCCACACATCTCTGATATCGTTCCTCTGCAGTTTATTCTCCAACTTCTTCCTCTACTTCTCCTTGCTGTCTTTAATCTTTAAAGATACTCTGTATACTCTTCAATAACTTCCTGTTTCACTCCCTAAAGCCTCTTTTTTCTCGTTTAACAGTTCCTTTAGTTCACTGGTGATCAATTCATTTCATTTGGGAAGCATCTCACTGGTGGGGATGGCTCTCAGATGTTTATACAGTCAGTCACACTCAGTCATGGAAAAGAGAAATCTAATCAGTTGCTTCAAAACAACCTTGTAGGCTTCTTCTGCTTCCTGTGACCACTTCCTGAAGTCATCTTCCTAGCAGGTAGTCTCTTCACAAGGGGTTCATATTAAGAGCAGAGATAAACAAGACTATAATTCAATTTCCCAGAGGAGGTTTTGGTTTGGAGACATATGCCTCCTTGACATTAGGATAAAACAGATCCAATGTCTTGTTTCCACAAGAGCAGCAGCTGAAAAACTGGTGAAACATTGGCAGTGGAGAAGAGGCATGACTGAAATCACCAGATATTGCCTCAAATACATTGGGGTGTCCTGTCTGTATCCTAGCAACAACAGAACTCATTAAATCACATGCATTATCAACAACAATGGAGTGTGGAATGTAAACAGCTGCCAAAAGAACACTGGTGAACTCTCTTGGTAAATAATATGGGTAGAGACTTACTGCCAATAGTTCAATGTGTGGACTACAGAGACAACATTTACAGTAGCATGTCCTGGATAACACCATCTGTTGTTGACAAGCACTGCTAATCCACCTCCCTTCCTTTTAGAAATTCTGGCAGGGAGACGTTGGAGTTGGGGATATAATCCTGCAGCCATGTCTCAGCAAAATACATAACACTGCATTCCCTATATTTTTTCTGAGTCCTTGTCAGGGCTTGAAGTTCATCCTTCTTGTCACATTGTCTAACAATTTTCTTTTGTTAGACAAGATTGTTAGCTAACAAGATCCCAACAAAATGGAACTGGGCCTCCACATGATGGAACTATGGTTCCAGATTGTGCTGCCAGAACTCTGGAAGCTTGATAACATCCCCAAAAATAGCTGATGAAGCAGCAGAAGAAGATGAAACCATAGCAGTTGGAGTAACAGCTGTATGGCAAGAAACTGGGTCTGAAATCACAGCTGGTGGAGAAGCAGAGGCAGCATCTGGTGAGTTCTTGCTCAAAAACATGTTCAGATGTTCGGGTTCACCAATGTGGAAGTCAGCAGAAAGAGACAAAAAAAGTATTTTGAGTCTCACTTTATTCTCAATGTCTTCCAACATCCAAAACCAGAAAAAGAATGGAGAACAGCCCTTGGTATTTTCTTCTTCTCCTCTCTCTCCTTCACAATAAGAGCCTACATTCTGGTGAAATATATATACACGTTTGTGTCTGCCACAATTCCAAAGTAGTAATCAGGATCTTTTCTGTGCCGCTGAGATTACTGTGAGCTGTACCCACTGGCTTTGCAATTGACATGACACCGGCTCTGCCCCCATGCAGAGGAGCAAACATCAAACAAAGTGTTATAGCAGATAGTGGAACTGAAGACATTACCCGAGACATTTTTTTGAGTTATTTTTTTGCTTTCCATGCCAACAATGAGGAAAAGACGACAGGCAAGAACATTCTCCAACAAAGTCCTACATCAGGTCTACAAGGTTCTTAGTGGGAAACAATGGAGATAACAACATTACCATTTACTCTGAGTACAAAGTTTGAATGTTATTAACATGACAACCTTTTTTATGATCTGTTAAAACAGTAATTAAAACGCAGTGACACCTACTGATAGAAGATGGTTCTCCGTGTCCTCCTTTGCTGTTGGCAGCTTTGTTGTGTGTTGGTTGGATTGGTTTATATGACTGACCAGTGGCTCTGTACATAGCCTGAACCCAGAGTGCTCTGTCCTGTTCGTCGTCACAGGCGAACGTCACCAGGTCGCCCTCCTTTACAGCATTAAAAAACACCTGGCCACCTTGCAGACCTAAAAATCGCAAAAACAACAAAGAAATGAGGCAAAATTGAGTAAGCTTGATGAGTTAGTTGTACAAGCAAAGCACATGCCAGATCATTTTTATCTTATTACTATAGATTTTCTCTTACTACCATAGTTTGTCTTTTAAACCTCAAAAGGTTTATTCCACCAAAGAGGCGTCAGTATGATGCAATGTTATGGCATCATAAACTGAGTTACACTGTATTACAACTTGCATTAAATTTAAATGTAGGCAATTAAGATTTTAACTGTCTTTATTTGACTTCATGTTTGTTGAGAAAAAATGGATTATGGTATAATGGATGGAGCTGTTTATGTATTGATTTTAAAGTTGCTTGGCAATGGGAGCAAGATCATAAAATGAAGGAAGCTATGAAAAAAGCACAATTTAAAGCAGTGTCTAGGGTTGAAACCTTTCAGAAATCAAAATAAGGGACGCTCACCACGCCCTACTCTCATGGGGTGGGACATCTGCTGGAGTGAGACATTATTTTATGGCAATGTATATTTTATTTTAAAAAGTGATCCATAGAGCAATCGTTCATGCATAGATGTCGGTTAGAGTACCCCGAAATTGTACTCTAGTCAGAGTAGCATACCTTATACATGTTTAATTAAGCAAGTGTAAAAAGTATTTGTTAAACTACTCAAGTACTGAGTAACTGTACTCAAGTACTGAGTAACCTTATTTAATATTCAAAATGTATCCTCAGACAGCCAAAAGTATAAACGTTACGTGAACATTCTGGTATTTTACAGAGTATTACCAAAATATTTATAAGGAGTTAGGTTTGGAGGCTGGTTCTAGACCAAATTTACCACAGGGGCCAGGGTAAACCCTAACCCTAAGAGGAGATGGGACGTCAGGGGTACCCAGAGAAAGAGGGGCTGCAGAACCTGCCAGAGCAATGGAAAAGCAGACGACTGCACCCATTGTTTAAAATGTGGCCCTCAGGGTCACATTTCCAGAGGATGCCAAGCTCCACGTCAGCAGCAGGGCCACTGCCCTCGGACCAGCAGTGACCCGGCCACCACATGAGGAGTCCCACTGCTGCCATTACTGCCACTGGGAAGAATCAGTCGACGTTCCACTCCAGAGGTGTTCAGGTTGCACAGCTGCCATGTATTGTTCCAAAGCATGTCAGACACAGCACTGGCACAAACATAACCATACATGTAAAGCAGAAAGACTAGCCGAATGATATCTGGGTGAAAAAAATAAAAAGAGTTGTTTTCCACTTGTAGAAAATTTGGACATTTCCTCAAATAAACAGGGGAAGAAATTTGCAAAACTAATTGGTAGGTGTAAAATGGTGAGCTGCACTTTTGACAATCTACCAGTTGTAGTGCTGTGCACAGGCTACAGTGATAAATGACAGTTGGAGGGTGGAGGACTTACCTCACACCACTATCAGAGGGATAGATGAGCTCTTAGGATCAGAACCATTAAATAGGCTTGCTGAGGATTTTACTGTAATTAGGTGCGTTTTGATGCTTTGTAGTTTGACATTGTTCACAGAAAAGGTTTGCGTGACTGACGCACATTTTCATGCCAGGAAAAAAGTGTGCGTATATTTACGCAAACTTTGACACAAAGTTCATTTTTATACATGCCGACTTGTGCATAAAATATGGAGCCAGACATTTTTTGTGCATACGCACGCTTTATACATGAGACCCCTGGTATGTTTTTGAAGAGTGAATATTATAACATGAGGCAAAGCTCAAAAAAGTCGTTTTTTTTATAATACTTCCCCTTTAAGTACATCATAATCTGTTAAAATTAAAATCTCTGAAAATTTTTACTTTATTAAAACTTAAACTTTAATCCTTTAGAAATTAGGAAAGTCTGGAAAAACAAATGGTTTCCACAATTCATTTTTCTCTAAATATATGTAGACAGATCAGCATTTTCTACATAGTCTACCTGTCTGAGGTTGGCAGTAGTCCACAGTGTAGCCTTCCAGCTGCATCAGTTCCTGAGGCTCAGCTTTCCTCTCTCTGTAGCTGCACATTGCAAATGTGTACTGACTCACCTAAAGGAAGCAGACACATAGTTGGCACCTCCAAAATGAGCATGATCAATTCTCTCCTTTTTGACAAATTCCTTGCTACTAAAGCAGTAGAAAGCAAAAGTTCTACCAGCATTGGCACAATGATATTATATATTTCAATAATTCAGGCAAAGTGACTTCCAAAGGTTCTCACACCATATTTTTCTAATTTTGTCACATCAAATCTCTAAACTTCATATTTCATACAACTTTAATAACATTTCTTAGTTCAGAGGTCCCCTAATTAGTAAACAAAGGGACTGGGTTTGAGCTATCAAAAAAAAAAAAACAGACAAAAATGAATTTTCAGTAGATTTGAGCTGTTGCACATGGCTGGGGGGAAAGACTGCTAGAGCAACTAAAGTTTCTAGAAAGTGCTTCATTTCAGTACATTATAAATGCAAGCCACACCTTTAAAACATATATTACTTTTCTTGTACTTTAGAACTATGACCTACATGTAGAGTAACATGACAACAGGTGAAAAAGATCAGTGTATGAATTCTTTTTACAACCAGCAATAAATCATGAATATACATTACAGTTTTTTTCTCCTTTTAGCTTTTAAGATTTATTTGTATATACTTTGTTGTCGTTGCCTTCCTGTTCTATCTTCCACTCAGTACAAATGTCACTTCACAGCTCAGTCTGGGATCTTTCCCCTTCACATAGATTTTCTCTGGTAGATTTTCTAGTGGACCAATCAGTGAACAGGAGAAAAAGTTGTGAATGAAGATGTTGATTTTCTGTGCCTTTTTAGAATTGTAGTCTGTAGTTTTGTCAATGGCAGCAAAGTCAGTGAAGAAAGCTGTTCAGTCTGAGTTGGCCACGCTACCAAACTCTTGATGTATTGGTGAATGTAGATCCTCAGTCCAAAGACTTCAGTACTACATGTAAATTTGGTTTTGTATGTAGTCCATCCTCTGGAACCCAAGGATCTCTAATCTGAGGTTCTACACCTACAAAATTCATCCGAACTTTGTCACAGGAGCATCTTACCTGAACAAGAATAAAATATCTTTTTTTCCAGCGTTTCCAGACTCTGTGTCCTACAGCATACAGGTACCTGATGCACAAACAGAAAAAGATCATAAACCACACAGTAGCTACCATGTTTCAATAACTTGAAAGAATCTTGTTTAATTTAATTAAAGTGGTTTCAATCAAATGAGACAATAGAAATCACTTTTATGCCAATATTGGAAGATGAAAAGGCTGACTTCTTATTGCCATAGAATGTAAAACTGAGGCTTTATTTAAAAAACAAAAAATTCAAAAATACTTTATTGTTCCCCAACAGAAATTAAATTAAGAAGACTGAGTAAAGACACTCTGTTTTACCGCAGACATTCTCATAAAGAGCATGGTTAGGGTTATGGATAGCTTTCTTGATTTTCTGAAGAATCCTTCTTTGCATTCTGTTCTGGGGAAATTCCATAGCCATCCCTAGAACAGAATCAGATCAAGACCAGATCAGCCGTTTTAGGTCCCTGGCTCTGATGCTGCATTAGATGATGGCAGAAGAGACTAAACTCTCAACAACAGACTCAGACTTGTAGAAGATCTGCAGCATCTTGCTCAGATGCTGCAGAGGAAGCTAAGATCAGGAAGGTAAGATCCTAGTTGAAGGATCTTAGCTTCCTGAGGAAGTACAGTCGGCTCTGTAACTTCTTATATACGGCATCACTGTTATGTCTCCAGTCTGTTGTTTAGGCGAACACTGAGGCGTTTATATTCCTCAGCCACCTCCACTTCTTCTCCAATGATGAAAATAGGGTTTGATTGATCTAACCCTGTTTTTCATGAAATCTACAGTCCTCTCCTTTGTTTATTTACAGCGGAGGAAATAAGTATTAGATCCATGACCGCTTTTGAAAGTTTGTTCTCTGACAAATAATTAAGCAGTATAGGATTTTTATGGTAGCTTCATTTTAACAGTGAGAGATATATCAAAAAGAAAATCTAGAAAACTAAATTATATTTAAATAAAAAATTATTTGCATTTCATTGAGGGAAATAAGTATTTGATCCTCTAATAACCATGACTAATGTTGGCTCCCACAGACCACTGACACACCCTGAACTCAGTGAAGTTATTAAATGCATTAGAGACACCAGTCCCAAATCGTCACCTGTATAAAAGGCCACCTGCCAACAGACACAGTGACACTTCAACATCTCCACCATGGACAAGACTAAAGAGCTGTCTAAAGATGTCAGGGACAGAACTGTTGACCTACACAAGGCTAGAATGGGCTACATAGCCATAAGTAAGAAGCTGGATGAGAAGGTGACAACTGTTGGTGCAATTATTTGGAAGTGGAAGAAGTATAACATTACTGTCAATAGACCTAAGCCTAGAGCTCATGGAGTGACATTGATCAGGGGAAAGGTTAAAAATCAGCCAAGAATTACACGGGAGGAGCTGGTTAATGATCTCAAGGCAGCTGGGACCACAGCCTCCAAAATAAAAGAAAAAAAAACGTTGGTAATACACTGAGAGGTAATGGTTTAAAATCCTGCAGTGCACGCAAGGCTCCTCTGCTCAAGAAAGCTCATGTCCAGCCCCGCCTTAAGTTTGCCTCGGAGTCATTAATATGTTCCTGAATGAGCATATTAATGATTCTAAGAGAAACTCCGAGAGAGAAGGTGCATCGGTCAGATTAGACCAAGATTGAGCTCTCTGGCTGCAACTCAACTCGTGTTTGGAGGAAGAAAAATACAGAATATGGCCCTAAGAACACTATCCCCACTGTCAAGCATGGTGGTGGAAGTATTATGTTCCTGAGGTGTTTTTCTTCTAAGGGCCATGTATCGCAAAATCCTGGGTGACAATCTCCTTGCCTATACCAGGCACTGAAATTGGGTGGTGGGTGGGTCTTCCAGTACAACAACAACAACCCAAAGTGTACAGCCAAGGAAACAAAGTGACTCCATACGGAGCATATCAAGGTTATGGAATGGCCTATTCAGTCTTCTGACCTCAATCCCTTATTTCCTTCAATAAAATTCTAATTCATTTTTTTCTCATTTCATGTAATTTTCTCAATTCTTTCTTTTGATATTCTCTGTCACTGTTAAAATAAAATTATGAGACGTTTCATTTATTTTTATGTCTAAAAAATCTTAAAGTCAGTGGGGGATGAAATACTTATTTCCTCCACTGTAGGTATAGTTCAGACTGAATCTTCACCTGAAGAACATTTCCAGGATTAGAGGACTAATGTTCCTGCAAATTTGTATTTTTTTGTATGCGAGTGTGTGTTTTTTGATGTAAAGCACTTTGAACTGCCTTGTTTCTGACGTGCTACACAAATAAACTTGATTGATTGATTTGTTTTGTTCGGATTAGAGATGAGATTATTGTTCCAACACCATGACACAAAGCAGTCCATCAGCTTTCTGTATTCAGCCTCGAGTCCATCTTTGATACACCTGGCAACTGCAAAATCATCTGAGTATTTCTGCAGATGACAGAAGTCAGACTTGTGCTGGGAATCTGAAGTGTAGAGAGTGAAAAGGACTGGTGAGAGTACAGTGCCCTGTGGGGCTCCTGTGTTGCTGCTACAAGGAGAGCATTCCAGGAGACTGCTCTTCCTGGACTTCAGCTCAGCTTTTAACACCATCATTCCGAGCAGACTGGTGAGAAAACTGGAGGACCTGGGTCTTCCCCAAAACATCTGCTACTGGATCATGGACTTCTTGACAAATCTCTCCCAGAGAGTGAGAGTAGGATCCCACCTGTCCTCGGCACTGAACACAAACACCGGGTCTCCACAAGGCTTTGTGCTAAGCCCCCTACTCTACACCCACGATTGTAGCCCCAGCCACCCAAACGATACCATCATAAAATTTGTTGATATACCACAGTGGTGGGGCTCATCTCTGGAGGAGATGAGATTGCATACAGAGTGGAGGTGGAACGACTGTCTGCCTGATGCTCCACTAACCACCTCTGTTTGAACACCTCCAAGTCGAAGGAAGTTACATTATTTAGGAGGTGTAAACATTCAGGTGATCATTCTAAATCGGGAGAAGGTGGAAATGGTGCCCAATTTCAAGTTCATGGGCACCTACATCAGTGACTTGGAACTCCACTTCAATCCTGACACAACAGGACTGAAGGTTGACCAAGAACTGAACTCTTGGTGTTGGAAGACATCGTTGGGGTTTGGGCTGCTGTTTTTAAAACAACAAATTTGAGGTAAGGACTTTTTTTTTTTTTTCCAGAATCACCAAGCAGTATAAAGGGACATTTTAGTCCTAGAGACTATCTAAATCACAAATGTTTTTGCATTCACCCATTAGATAATATAATTGTTCTCTGCATATGATAGATGGATTCATCAAACAATGATCAGACTGTTGAAGGAAACTGGTAAATGGCACATTAAAAAAGAAAGGCTTGGCATGCATCAGTGGAAATTGTCCCACTGACTTGCCTGAAACTGCTTTTGTTCAGGTTGCATCAATATTTTCATTTAGTTCAACACAATCTGAATTTAAATTGACTATGAAGCTCAGAAAAGAAAAAAAAAAAAAGACAAAATGAAATAGATCGATGGGAAGATCTCTTTCTTCAGCCCTGCTGTCCGCTTTTAAAGAAAAGGCCTTCAGTCAAGGCTGTGGTGCGTCTGGACAAAAAGTCTGGGCCATTCCATGCAACTGTGGGTTAACATGTGGCAGCACTCAGCAGCCACTTCTGAAAATTATTTTGCTGCTTTGTCCTCTTCCTCTTGCGGTTTAACACATCAGTTCTGCTGCTGCTTGGTGAAGCAACAGAAAGCTGATGCCAAAGAGCTCAGTGAAGCTTTCTGACCAGAAATCATTCGTTTTTAGCTGACCTGTCAGCCAGAAACTCAGATTTTAAAGAAGGAAAATGGAAAAACATGGATTTATTTTAAAATCAGCTTTCTATATATATATATATATATATATATATATATATACACACACACACACCCATATACACATCAGGGTCGTGTTAAGGGAATTTGACCGTTTTTTTATTTGTTTGTTTGTTTTTTAATGACGGAAAAATTTGAAGCCCATCCTTCATTTTGAGAGGTTATAATTAACACCCTTGACTGGTGCACATGGGCAGACGTTATAGACTTTACGCAAAGAGTTCATCGCAGAGGCAGCTAAAATCAATCCATAAAAAAATCCTTCTGAATCTCATCTCATGGACACTGAACTAATGAACTAAATGCTTCTTGCTGACCGGGAGCTGACAGCGTGTTGAAGAGTTATGGACAAGACGCTTTGACACTCGTTCAGAAGCGCATTCCAAACCTTTAGTTGAAATGGCGCATTTAATTCCAGTTCCATGGAATTAAATGTGAGACAACAGAGAAAACTAAAGAGAATGCTATGTTGTGCTAATCCATTTATAATCTAAACAGAAGAGTCTGCAGTTTATCTTGAGGAAATAAATAAATGTGCAGAAGTTAATTAGACCCTGACATGCGCAGTGCGCTGCACAACTAATGCGGATGCGGCTCTGCTGCGAAGAATTAGACTAATTAGACTAAATCTTTGCAGCAGAGAAGTAAAATTGTTGAGTAAAATTAACATTGTTCTTTTATTCTACGAATTACTGACATGTTTCTGAAATTCCAGGCAAAAATTTTGCATTTATTTGCAGAAAATGTGAAATGATCAAAATAATGAAAAAGATGCAGTGCTTGGACCTCAAGTATTGCAAAGAAAAGTTCATATTCATTTGAAACAACACTATTGTTTTTACACATGAAGACTTCAGAAATCAATAATATTGGTAACCACCAAATAACAAGTATCCTCCATGACGGTGTTCGACAACAGAGAGATATATGGGGCTACAATGAATATGTCTATTTATCTTAATATTATATACATATTCATGCACACACACACATATATATATATATATAAATAAATCAAAACAAAAGTGTTTTGCAGAAAGAAAATATAAATTGGCTAGAAATAAATACTTTTTTTTAAAATCACTGATGCTTAACAAATCCAGTGGAGAAAGCCTCCGTTTGTAATATTAATGTAGTCTGTGTGGGTTTTCCTGAAATGTCTTCATCTGTTCTGAATTTCTTCCATTTTTATGCTTTTCAGCACCAAAATGTGGCAAGCACAAAAATAAGTCCGACTAGTTTATCAAGAGAAAAAAATGTATTCTAACATTTTCTAATTTATTTAAAATATATGTTCTATACAAAGAATATCTTTATTTTAAAACATGAGGCACATCGTTTTAACCTCCAATACGGAGCAAGCAACCTAAAGTCTCACTGGGGGACTGATACTGCCCCCTGGTGGAGCATCCTAAAAACTAAGTGTGATTCTTTCGGTATTTTTACTGGTTTTATTCTCTCTGCAACCAACAGCTGATTTCAGTAAGTGCCACTTATTCCATCAGTTCAGGATTCATATTCCACACAGTGGAGTCAGCAAAAGCAGTATTTCCCAAGCCTGGCCCTCAAGGCACACTGCCCCACATGTTTTCAATGTTTCCCTGCTTTAACAATTGATTCGGGCGACTGCAGTTCAGCAAAATCAGGTCTGCTGAAGTAGGGAAATACCTTTAAAAAAAAAGAGCAGGGCAATGTGCCTTGATGGCCAGGGTTGGGAAACACTGAGCCAAAATATTCTGGAGCTGAACTCCATCAACATGAACTCTCATGCAACACTCACAGGAAAAACAAACTAACCAACATCGCTTCTGACAGCAATCAGAAAACATGACAATATAAGAGAGATAGTCTCTAGGCTGATAAGATTTGGGTGGCTATCTCTACAAACAGCAATAAAACATACAATAAAATAAAAATGATTTTGTTCAAATGAAGCACAGATATGTAACTGCATGCAACATTTTTAGCACTGTCCAGCCATAAGTACATGGATATTTTCTGGAATTATATAACAATTTTATATATTATTTATATTTTACAAGCACTTTCTTTGTTGTTCTTTTCATTGTAGCATCCAAACTTGAGGGCATCTGTTAATCTTACAAAGGACTGGATGTCACTTAAAACTTGAACATTAGCTACCCACTGATAAAAATATTCTCTCCTATCTACTTAAACTATGCAAATAGTCACCTTAATTGTTCTATGTTTATAAAGCAAGACTGTTCTTTGTTTAAAGTACTTGCATATTTCATTACATAAAAAAGAAAATTCAAGTAAAGTGAACTTAATTTTGTCAAGTAGATTAAGCAAAACTGAACTTTGTATAAATTACTCGACTTTTTAAATGTAGTAAATGAAATTTGCAAGTACACTCTAAAATGTAATTACTTAAATAATCAAATCATAGTTTGTTTTTTAAAACTAGAAACTACTTTAACAGAATATACTTGATTGAAACAGTTTGTACCTCAGTAAAATAAAATAATTTGCAAGGCTACACTATCAGGCAGAGTTCTATTGCTCTGAAAAGCCTATGTCAGTGGTACCCAAAGTTGGTCCTTTTTTATATATACAGTACAGACCAAAAGTTTGGACACACCTTCTCAGTGAATTCAATGAGAAGGTGTGTCCAAACTTCTGGTCTGTACTGTATAAATATATATATATATATATATATATATATATATATATATATATATCACTGATCGTGTTTTTATATTAAAAGTTAAGTAGACAGGAAATGTAAAAATATTACTGGAAAACATCACCAGTGAAATGATATTTAAATCCACAACTAGTCGTAAAAACAACAAATAAGAAAACACAATTAAAATCAATATCAATTATTTGCACTTCTGTTTAAACCAGGGGTCTCAAACTCCAGGCTTCGAGGGCCGCAGTCCTGCAGTTTTTAGATGTGCCACAGGTACAAAACGCTGGAATGAAATGACTTAATGACCTCCTCCGTGTGTAGATCAGTTCTCCAGAGCCTTAATGACCTAATTATTCTATTCAGGTGTGGTGCAGCAGAGGCACATCTAAAAGTTGCAGGACTGCGGCCCTCGAGGACTGGAGTTTGAGACCCCTGGTTTAAACCCTGGGGGCTCCATAAGGCCCCCCAGGCTTCAGGGGCCCATAAATGCTAATATTTTAATGCAAACCACAGATATATAAATGCAACATTTGTTTATTCAGATGATCAATGCAGTTGAATTTGATTTAATGGTTTCAGCATAAATAACTTATAAAGATCTTAAATTGTTTAACATTTATATGTAAGATTTTAAGGAGCTGGCAAATTTACTTTGTAAAAGATCAAAGAACAATATTCATAGTTAAATTGTTTTGTTACCATAGTAACAATCTGATGCTGTGAGTTTAATCTTTGAGTTTGAGCTCTGGAACACATACATAAACTTTCTCAGCGTAGACAGAGCCGGGCACTGGGCAGTGTGTTGAGATAGAAAAGCTGCACAAAATTCTTTGTCCATTATATAAATCATTCTCACCGCTTACTCAACATGCTCCTCTGAAAGCGCCACTACAAGTTATTCCCGCGGTTCACGTAGCGCTGCGCAACCAGAGCTAACGCGGTGGGGTTTAAACTCCTGCCTTGATCACAAACTCTGGAAAGAATCATAATTCCTTACACAGGGTTGATGTAAATATCCATACAGGTCAGCCTGTGTCCAGTTTGAGTGAAAGGAGGTGCGCGGGATCCACGCTGAGGTTAACTTAAGACACCCAGCTGCTGCAGTGCGCCAGGCAACGTACAGAGGCGCCAGCGGTGTGATTTCCGGCTTTAAATGCATAAACTATAAACCTATCTTCTATAAACATATCTTTTAGGAATAAATCTGATCCACTAGTGAAACGCTCAGAGCAACAGAGATGCTTGCAATCCATCAACAACAAAAAAAGCGATTTTTTAATATTTTTTATTTTCATAAAAACATAAACAAGAAAGGCTTAGCCTGGTAGTAAGGCTATTAAAGCATGGCGGGCTGCCAGGCCAATAATATACTGGGGGAAACTAATATATACTGTGTATATATATATACTGTATATATCCTGCCTATACATATATACACACATATGCAAATATACATACTTAAACAGAACTTTGTATTCTACCCATCTATATCATACAAACATTCACAAACACACCTACTATAATTAAATTCTATGAAATAATTTAGTTTTCTTAAAAAATCGAATAACTATTTGGATATGTTTACTCCCCAAATTCTTCCTCTACGATGTAAGATTTATCTTGTTTCTTTTCCATTATGTACTATTGCTTCTGGTAGAATCCAAGGTGGTGATATTGGTGTTTGACTAATTTTTAAACTATCCATTTTAAATTATTTTATTTTCAATTGTCCATCCAAAACTCCTAATTTCTGTCTTTTCTTTTTCCCAACATGGATTTAAAATTTCCCAAGTTGGATGATCAAAGTTATTGCCTTGTAAATTTAACCAATAATTTATTCTTCTTAAATCTAACGGCATTTCTCCCATTTCTATTTCTATTGCTGAAGTTGATGTAGTTTTAAATGCTCCAGTACATAATCTTAAAGCCTGATGTTGAATAATGTCTAATTTAACCAGATGTGATTAAGCTGCTGAACCATAAACTATACAACCAAAGTCTATGTTAGATCTTATCATTCCTGTGTAAATTTGTTTTAGTGATTGTCTATCTGCTCTCCAGTCACTGCCAGCCAAACAACTCAAAATATTTAAGATTTTCTTACATTTATCAACACCTTTTTGAATAAGTATATTCCATTTTAATTTTTCATCAAATCATAGGCCTAAAAATTGTATACACTTTACTTGCTCTAATTCTTGGTTATGTAATTTTAATTTTATTTCCTTGTTTATTCTTTTTTGATTAAATATCATTGCTTCTGTATTTTCCAACTGAAAACTTAAATCCCCATTGCAACGCCCATTTTTCTATTTCAATAATAACCTTTTGTAATTTTTTTACAATGAAATCTACATTTTTCCCTCTTTTCCAAACAGCTCCATCATCTGCAAAAAGTGAACATCCATTTCTTTTCCAATATCTTTAAATACATAATTTATCATAATTGAGAACAATAATGGACTTATAATACTCCCTTCCATTTTCTACTGTATATTTTCCTGAGATCACTTCACCAATTCTAACCTGTATTTTCCTATTTGTTAAAAAGTCTTTAATCCGTTTAAATATTTTTCCTTTAATGCTCAACTTGTATAATTTAATTAATAATCCCTCAACACACATCATATCATATGTTTTTTCTATATCAAAAAATATTGCCACTATACTTTCTTTATTTATTTGTGCTCTTCTAATTTCATGCTCTAAACATAGCGCTGGATCATTAGTAGTCCTCCCTGTTCGAAAACCACTTTGATATTTTGACATATATCCTTTATTATTTAAATAATATACTAGTCTATTATTAATCATTTTTTCCATTATTTTACATAGTTTTGATGTTAAAGCTATTGGTCTGTAGTTTTCTGGGTTTGAGTTATCTTTTCCTGGTTTAGCTATTGGTACTATAATTGATTCCTTCCAGTTCAGTGGTAATTTTCCCTCCTTCCAAATTTTATTATATAATTGTAATATTATATCTTTCGATTTTTCACTGAGTTGAATTCTCATTCTATACCAAATTTCATCTTTATCTGGTGCTGTATTTTTTGTCTTCCTAAGTGCATAATTCAATTTGGCTTTTGTAAAACTCAACATTTAACAAATTGTTTCTTTCTTCAGCACTCTGAAATAAATCTTTATATTTAAGTTTTGTATTTTCTCTTCCTTTTCTTCCCTCTTCATTAATATTATTTGAACTATGAATTTCACTAAATGTTCTTGCCAATATTTCAACATTATCTTCATCTCTTATTATATTTCTATCATCTATCTAATTGATAATTGATACTACTTTAAAAATGCAGCATCAATTATCAATTAGATCATAATCATAATGTCACCTTTGTCATCTAAAAATTTACAATAGCATTTCTGTTTAGATGCCCTTAAAATTTCTAAGAATTTCCTTAAAATATATTCAGATATTTTTTATACTTAATTTATGCTTCCGCAGTTGCATATTTTGTGAATTCTCTAAGTAATGTTTTCTATTTTTGGAGGCATATTGCCTTAAGATCAGTTTTTATCGCTAAAATCTCTAGAAAGTATTTATCCAACCAGCTGGGTTATAAAAGTACCTGGGATAAATTCTTCCACCTCTTTGCACATAAGGAAACACAGGTGAAGTACACAAGTTCATCAGAACTGACAGTGGATTATTAGTGATTTAATAAATAATATTAGTGAAGCCTTGTTTGTGAGTGTATCAAGCATTAATCTATAACAGGTGTGTGTGCGGGGTGTGTGGGCGTGTATGTGCACATGTGTGAAAGTCAGATCTGCAACAGAAACAATAGCTTCAAAAGGTCAGATTTGCTGCCACCATGCGGTTACAGCTGAGGGTTACACACCATACTATGCCTACATTCTGACATTTTATCCCACCATTACTTTGCAGACAGAAATACATAAATGCATAAACAGCTGAAACATGATTTTTACCAAATTCCAGGTCACATCTCAGCAAAATGCAGCTAAGCATGGCTTTAACCTCAAATGTCATCTGGATTGAATGTGACAGAAAAAACCTAGAGATTTATAGAAGCCTTCTGACATTTTTGATTCAAGTAAAAAAACACTTTCATTGAGGAGTTAAACAATTTTTTTCTCTATCATGGCAAGAAAAAAATGAAACATAATTATGAATCAAATATTCAACAAAAACAATAATTCACATTAAGAATAATTTTTAACATTAAGTAACTACTTTTAAAAAGTAATTTCAGCCAGTTATAATTGGAAGTCAGATGTGTCCTGGACATAGTTCATGCTGTAACAAAGGGACAGATCAGAACAACTGTTTGAATGGTAATAGAAATGGTTTTATGAACAGGTGTAACATAATCGACTATGTTTATGTTTCTTTTAAATAAATAATGTATGATGTCAATTATATCAAACTGGCTTTTAGAAAAGTTCCAGTTTAGTGAGTTATGTTCTCCATGGTTTAGGACACATTTTGGGCAGAATCATGGACATTTTCACTACAGTGAACAGTAGACATGGGGGTGTGCATCTGCACGCAGCCAGAGAGACACACACAATCAGAACTGTGCAGCGAGAGGATTCCCTTTAAGGATGATAAACAAACATTAAACAAAAAGATAAAGTTGAAAAGGCTGCTAGAGTTTGTCCCGCTGCCCAATGTTAACGGGGATCAGAAACTGTTTGGAGCCCTTGCAATCCAGGTAAAAGCTGTTGCATGGGTGTGCCGTAGTGGCGTAGGGGATAGCACGACCCACGTTTGGAGGCCTTGAGTCCTTGACGCGGCTGTCGCAGGTTCGATTCCCGGATCCGACGATATTTGTCGCGGGTTCGATTCCCGGACCCGACGATATTTGTTGCGGGTTCGATTCCCGGACCCGATGATATTTGCCGCATGTCTTCCCCCCTCTCCTTCCCCCTTTCCTGTCAGCCTACTGTCAAATAAGGGACACTAGAGCCCACAAAAGTCCCCCTGGAGGGGTAAAAAAAAAAAAAAGCTGTTGTGCATGTGAGGATGCCACCCAGAGGAAGTGAGAGTTGGACCTTTCCTATTTGACCTGCTTTTTGTGGTCTTATCTTTTAGGAAGGATTTTGCTTTTTTGGATTTTGACGTACATCATAAAATATGTATGTATTTTTCCACAAAAATATGGGGAAATATTTTCAGAAAGTTTTCTTTTTTTGAGAGTATGGGACTCTATTACAGACTTCATTCTGCTTAAATTAAATGATTTTGCTATATTTTTGGTGATAAGCTGAGTTATTTAAGTCTGAACTGATATTCTTTTGAGAGGTTACTGCTACTACTCAGCTGTTTATTAGTGATGGGCCAGAAGACACAGAAACCTCGGCACATGTGCCGAGCAAACAAGATGAAACCCCATGTCAGTGCGCGTATCACTTTAAGGAAAACCACGTGACCGATACAATTCCCGTATCGTTTGGATGTGAGTGCACCAAATTGTATTGATGAGGGAGAAACTGTCGACATGTTTGTCGGTTTTGTTGGATGGAGATAGTTTGTGTTCTTGTGTTGCTTTAATTTGCTTTTTGGCTGGTATTTGACTACCAGCATGGATCAACAAAGGAAGAGGAAGTTTTCTCCATTTGTGGTCATTTTGATCTTAACACAGAAAATAATAATTGTTCCGTTCTCATTTCCACTTTTGATCATTTTTCTTTCGGATTATTCAAATTCCTTTCAATGGTATATTTGAGTTACTTTACATGGATTAACTTTTATCAATATTGTAGGTGAAAAATGCAGGATTTGCTCCCAAGTTTTGTCTTACTGTAAACGGAGCACTTTCACAATCCTGAGGTATCAACGTGCCCGACATGAGGAGGATGAACCGATTGACACTCCTGTCTTTATTGAATTTGCCTGCAATGATTTTCTAAATCCAGCAGATGTCACTGTACGTCACAGGGCAACACAGTTTCAACACAGTGTCGACATAGTTTGGGAAATGTGCCATACACCCAGTGAGGTCTCATCTGCCCATCACTATTGTTTATTTCTCATTATACTCAGTCATTGTTGCTATTTGATCTTTTAATAAATCTTTTTAAGATACCTTCAACAATTTTCCATATGAAGTATTTTAATATTTATTTAGTGATTTTAAGAGTTATTTTCAAATTTTGTCTGATACCTGGCACAGAAGCCCCTTGTAATATTAGTTACGCTTGAAGTCAAGTTCAATGTTACACGGGTTTCATCTTGCCATGCTCAGATCCTGCATCAGACTTATCCCTGTAACAGTGGTATCTAAGAATTTTTAAATGGCAATCTTCTTGTAAGGCTAGAGGAGAAGAGCATCTGTCAACGTGTCAGATGATTGAAAGATTTTTGTTGGACAATATTAGTTAATGTCGATAATATTCAATGGCTCTGTGTTTTCACAAAATCTGATGTGCGAACAGTCAATTTCCTGCTTGAACATGAGAAACCTATGCAGTAAATACCTTTCCATTACCAATGCAGCACAGACAATGAAACAAACTCACCCACTATGCTTCATGTTGGGAGGCTTGTCCATGCGGACGGCCAGTTTGATCCTCAGATCTGTGTCCTGGCTGTTCTTAGGGACCACCATCCGGTGGAACTCTGCCTGCTTTGGACCACTGGTGGTGGGGATCAGGACCATCTGAAAGTGGGTGAAGAAATACAAGCCTTATGCTGGACAGGCTTTACTGTATCTTAACAAGTAAATACTGAGGCATGAAAGCAGCTCTATAATCACTTCTGGTGGTAATTAAATCAGCCTACTGAGCCCTATAAGCCCACTTTATTTGCTCAGTTCTGTTTCTTGCCTTGGCACCACCACTGTTTACACCAGGGTAGTTTGCTCTTGTTGTTGGTTTAGCAGGTTTACTTTACAGTTTTAACCAACAGAGCAAACTACCTAGCAAACTAGAGTAACAACAATATGGAAGATATCTGTTACAAACGGTTTGGATACAAAACTTGGGAGGGGAAAGAGGAGACACTCTGCAGGCCAGTGACTAATCTCAACTCTTACATTGGAATATATCCAGCAATATTGCAAGTACACATTTTCACATGTGCTGCCTTTCTTCATGAAGAGAAAAACAAATTCTTCCAATATTATTACCAATCCTTAGAAAGAGCAACTAATCCATCTCAGCCATCAGTGGTTAATTCACAAGTATTTATTTTCATTTAATTTTTGAACTTACCCTGCCCAATTCCTTGTCTTCCAGAGCCAAGACACCAGTACTTTCTGTAAAGAGCTTTACTTTAACCAAAGGCAAGGGATGAGTTGTAGAGAAGTCTCCCTGAGTACCCCATCTACAAAACACCAAATTAAAAACTATGAAACAATAAATATGATGAAAAATAGTGATCAAAACAACATCAAAAACTTTAGTATTCAGTATTCAGATCCATTAAAATTTTTCACTCTGTTTCATTGCAGTCATTTGCTAAAATCAAAAAAGTTCATATTATTTCTCATTAATGTACACTCAGCATCCTACCTTAACAGACAATCTTGCATATTTTAAATCATGTAGTACAACAACAACAACAACAAAAACCTTGTACTGAGTTTAGACGCATTGAAGGCTTTTGAGTCAGTCAGATGGCTCTATTTTTAAAACATGATGTCCGGGTACTGTAGTGGTGCAGGGGCAAAGCACAACCCACGTATTGAGGCTGTAATCCTCATGGCGGTGGGTTACAGCCTGGTGGCGTTTGCCACATGTCTTCCCCCTCTCTCATCACCCTCTTTTCTGTTTAACTACTTTCAAATAAAGGCCACTAGAGCAAACAAAAACTTGAAATAAATAAAAACATGATGTCCAAGTTTGTATTCCACCAAACCATGATTAATGTAATTGCAGCATTGTACATCAAACTATCAGCAAGGATAAAACTCAACTGAGATCTATCAGATCCCTGTTCTTTGGAAAAGAGATCTTTGTTTCACTTCTCCTTTTTGCCCTTTTTATAGAGCCATTAAATCAGTAGATTAGGCAGAGGACAGACATTACAGGAGTTCAGATGGCATCTGGGGAACAAAAGCTGTCACTGTTTGTAGATAATTTATTGTTAGTAGTGGTGTGCTTAATCATAATCAGCCAATTTTCGTGAAAAAGTATATGATCATAATCCCTGATCACTGTCTTTTGTTGTAGATGACAGACCAGTCACCTATATCTCATTCTTTGCAGCCTTCAGAAGTCAGTGTATCTCCTCCTTTCCTTCTCACTGTGCAGCAAAGTCTAAGCCCTGTCATGTGAAACTTTAACGCTCTGAGAGTTTGCATCTTGAGACGGAATAATACATCGGGGATGAAGCACCAAAATGCATCAACACAACAAATTTAATGACATTTGAAAAAAACAAGCTCTTGATGGAGTATGGTGAGTTATCAAAGCTCACTGCAGGAAAAAAAAGACATCCGAAGTGGCCAGACAGCAGGTAAAGCAGCGCACAACTACCAACACTCACCCGGATGAGCATGACGGTCAGAAAACAAATAAACCAAAAAATTATTTAAAAGTCATCGAGCTAGTGGGCAGGGCTGGGTTCGGCCCTCACTGTTGGACTGGCACTACAGGGTACACAGACGTAATATGTCACAGACTTAGCGCCGTTCGAGCTTCACCTGACAGTTTACTCTCACATCGAACGTCTGCTTGAAGCTGCAGCATGTAAGTTAAAAATAAAAAAATACAGGGTTTCCCCTAGAAAACTTGTTAAGCCCGGTGGTCGGGGCAGCGAGGCAGTCCACCAGCAGCCCACCGTGTTTTTGTAGTAAAAAATATTAAGTTGACAGGAAATGTAAAAATATTACTGGGTAATTATATGTTATGGAAAGGCATTGCCAGTGACATGCCATTTAAATCCACAGCTAGTCTTAAAAACAATAAATATCAATTCATCAATATGAATTGATATTCATATTAATATGAACACCAATTATTTGCACTTCTATTTAATCCAAATTAAGTAGGTGGCTCCAGAAGGCCATAACGCTAATATTTTAACACAGATCACAGATATAGAAACTTACCATTTGTTTATGGAAAATATCAATTCTATTAAATTTGATTGTATGGTTTCAGCATACATACATTAAAATATGTTAAATTCCTTAACATTTAAATGTAAGATTTTAAGGAGCTGACAAGTTCACTTTGTAAAAGTTCTTAGAACAATCTTCATAGTTAGATTGCTTTGTTAACACAGCTACAATCTGATGCTCAAAGAGTTTGAGTTCTTTGAGTTTGAGCTCTGTTTGTTCACAAATGCATCTCAATAAACTACAATTATCACGATTGCTTTTTAGGTTGGCAAATTAAACTACTGTCTTCTAGAGTTTACTAAATCTATGTTGAAATGCTGTTACAGGTGCTGATGTTTTTAGCAGCAAAAGTGGCTCTTAAGTAAAATTCTGCTCAAGGCCCAATACAACCTTGGGCAAGATGAGCTAAATCCGCTGCACAACAACAAACAAACAGAAGATTTAATTTAATCCTGCCAATGTGGCTTAAGTAGCTCTTCCATTTTGTGTCTGTTGAGCTTTTAATAAGCACCACAGAAACAGTTTTGGTTGTCCAAGCTTTATGGAACGAGATTTTAAGATCTCCCCACGCATTAACTGCGCCCCCTGCCATGAGGCAAGAAAACTGCCTGCCTCACCTCGAGTCTGTTCTCTGCTGTTTCTGATCACTCCTCAGCACACGAATCACATTATACACACCGTTGGCAACAACAAACATTGTATATTATATAGATAAGCTTAATGATGGAAAATCAGTATATATATTAAAAGTTTTTTAATCACTGTATTGGCGACGTACCGACAGGAGGAACATGCTCTAAACGAGTGGCAGCCAGCGCAGTTAGCGAAAGATTGCGCAATCCAAGGTGAGGCTCAGCTCGCTTCTGAGCATTTGAATGGGAAATTGCCAAAATTCAGCAATTTCAGAAAAATAATCAAAATTGGTAAAGCTAAATGAAAAATAAAATACTTTATAGTACAAAACACAGGGTGAGAATAGCAATATAAATTATCTTATCATTATATTATTTTTCCATGATGACAGGTGTGTCACTGGTGGCTACTATCCAGTAGCTCACCACCATCATGTGTGTGAGTGTGTGTGTGTGAATCCATAACTGACTGAAGGTAGTATGAAGTGAATTGGACTTGATAAAGTCATTTAACATTTAAAAAGCTTGGCTTGCTGATTTGAATTTTGGAAGACACAAACTATCATAAAAAACTTTCAAAGTTTACAACAGTAGGGCGACTGTTGTTAACCACACACATGCAGACATGATGTGAGGGCGGAGGGAATATTTACACACAAGGCAGTCAGGACAATTCTGTCCTTCGCTGCTTGCACAAAGGCTATTGTTGCCCGTTAGAGCTATTGAGTATTAACCTTTGCGGTGAACTTACTGTGGTCTTGAAGCTTCTGCTTGGTCAGTCTGAAGTTTTTCTCCGCCCTCCACCTCCATGGTGCAGTAAACAATTCGGTTTGGAGCGACTGACTTCAGCCCCTGGACCTCAACAATGACAACCTGAAACAGACATGGGAGGATCCATACTAAAATATTATTCCTAGGATTAATTGTCAGACAACATTTACTTAGACGGGTAAAGATGATAAAACAAGTTTTTTGCACAGGTTGTCACATTATAACCAAAAACTTAATTTAATTTCATTAGGGGTTTTTTTTTGTCAAAGAAAAAAAATTAAATAAAAAATAATTTTAAAAAGGACCATTGCAGTTCCAGCTACAGGTTTATGGAGGAATTTTTCTGTCATAATCTAAGAGCACACATTTTCAGTCTGAAAGCAGAATTTTATTTTCTTCTCAAAACTTTTAATACTTACATTTTTATTTTTGAAAGCATATACTGTATATACACACATATATTGTATATATACAGTACAGACCAAAAGTTTGGACACACCTTTTAATTCAATGAGTTTCCTTTATTTTCATGACTATTGACATTGTAGATTCACACTGAAGGCATCAAAACTATGAAGAACACATGTGGAAATATGCACTAAACAAAAAAGTGTAAAACTGAAAATACCCCTTATATTCTAGTTTCTTCAAAGTAGCAACCTTTTGCTGTGATATACACCTTTCCTACAAAGGAAAGGTGTGCAGCCATGTGCGTGTGCACAGCTTTATACATCTGGATTTTTTTGTGCGACGCACTTTTCTAAATTTATCCGTATGCCAAGTTTTACTGTGAAAACTGCGCACTCATTTATGCATGAAGTCCCAGGTGAGCTACCTCCTCCTCTATTTAGACTTAAATAAGTAGATTAACACATCTTTAAATGATGTACTCTGGTTTAGTTTTCTGTGTGCTGCATGTATTGTAGGATATTAAAAATGCGCCACAGAAGCCTGAGACAGACCTGATCCTCAACCTTTTCATTTTGACTTTATTCAACCCAAACCCAAGTTTTAGATCTGACATGTAGGAAACATATATACATGGAGCTCTTTAGTTGCTGCTAACAGGTGACATTTTTGTTCCCTTTGCAAAAGACTGACTTTTATCTGTGAGTGTTAGAACAGAATCTGGCATTTTATACATGTACAAGAAAATACATCTTGCCTTGGCAGAGCTGAAATGTATTTCACATTATTAAAATACAAAACCATGCCCTTTTCTTTCTACTTGTTTTTCTAAAAAAATAATAATAATAAAATACATACTATGGTTGCAAGCATCTTGCATACTTAACCAACCTCCAGGTTAAAGGTCAGCACAACATCAGATTTGGACAGTATGTCTCCTTCATCCCCTATATCCAAGAAGGAGTTGTTCATAGAGGAGCGCTTAAGCTTCTGTTTGAAGTCTGGACCTCCTTTGGACACTGGCAGACTCTCCAAGTTAGCCATCAGCAAGTTGACAGAAGAACGCAACTCTTCAATGTACAAAGCCCCCATGTCAGTAGAGACAAACTTTGGGTTCGTCTTTTCCTATAGTATGTACAGAGAAAAGTTACCTTTAACTTTCTTGACATATAAAAACACCTGCAAACACTAAACTTTTCAAACTATTAGCAAAGTATTTATGAGCAGCCAATATTAAATGTGTGGCTCATTTTAAACACATATTGTGCTATAAATTGCTTGACACAATCCTAAAGAAACCAGATCTCACCCTAGCAATCTTCTCAGCCAGCTGTAGCCTCCCGTCCAGCTCTCTGCGGATCTGAGCAGCTTGTTCATCCACATTGTCAAGCTGTAAAAAAGCAAACAAAAATGAAACAGAAAAAAAGAAGAGCGCTGTCTAAAAGATGAAAAACATCCCTGTTTTAGAAGCAAATTTAAAAAAGGTAAGTTTTTGGTTTGGACATGCGGAAGCCCTGCTGTAACATCTTAAAATATAATTCTTGTTTTACTCACTGCTGCCTGTCTTTACTGCTCTACACACCAACAGCTTCAGCGATTAAAATGACAAGTCAAGGATGAAGGATAAAAAAAAATAAAAAATTCTGGACACTTTAAATACAGCTGTAGTGCAAAACATATATATTTTAATAAACTTTCTTTTAATGTTTGTCTTTTTAAGACTATATAGTTGGTGTGTAGGTATTGTTAATGTCTGGCAGTGACACATAATCACCAACGTTTGTCTGTCACCTATGAAATGGGCCAGTTTAACACGATTAAGCTTACAGGAAACTGCCTGCACGGTAAACAAAGAAAGAAGTGTTGATCAAAACAAAGCGGCTGTTAATGTTAATTCAATATCTGGAAGTGTGACCAACACAAACTGGATGGCTTATTTCACTTCCTCTGGTGTCATTGATAAAACTACAGGCAGGCTGCAATTCTAAAACATTGCAGAAAACAAACGTCATCGTCCACAACTTCTCCTCCTGTTCACTGATTGGTCCGGAAGAAAGTCTACCGAAAAGAATCTAAGTGAATGGGACTCGGTGAGAGCTCACATGACCTGAACTATTCCACTTCTGCTGGCTGCTGTCATTTCTGATGTTTTGAAATACTCTTGGTTATCTTTTCTGATTTTCAGATTAATTCCTAATGGCCTTTACACCTGGAAGCCCTCATTGTACTCTTCAGACCTTGTTTGCAGGAAAGAAAAACTTGAACTGTCACATACTTTCAGAAAAATCTCCCCCTACCCCCTTTTTATTTTAATTCCAAGGGCACTAAATATTTTAGTGCCCTTGGAATTACATAAAACTATTTACAAGTAACTTTTCAGCAAGATATAGTAGCTTGAATGAATAATTCCTTAATATTGATAAAGATGTACTTATTCCATTGACATGACCAACCTCCTGCACGCCCCCTTCCAGAAAACCAAACAGCAAGAAAAATTGGTTGTTAACATTAGCCCAGTTTTACTTCTGGGACAATTACTGACATGTTAAAAGAAATATCAGCTAATAAACATGTTAATGCATCCCTAAGGTGAGGTCATCTGCTGACAAAAATCCACTTACCTGACAGGCATTGTATAGCAGCTGGTGCTCAAACTTGTGGATGCCCAGTATCTGCTGGAACATTTCGTACAGCTGCTCTTTACTGAGGATGAGCTCTGAAACAGCACTCAGGTGTGCCCGCTGTGGTTGGCGCCGCATGTCTTCCTCCCCACAGTAGATGGTATCATACTTGGTAATCCAGGAGCTCAGCACAGTCTCTTTACTCAAGCCATCGATCTCCGGAAGGCTGCGCACCCGTCGCTCAATGTTTTTCTTAAAAACCTCGCGGAAGTCATTGGCTGAGCACCCACCACTCTGAACCATTCGGTAAACTCTCTCACTCTTCAGAAAACCCTGTTTAGAGAGAGAAAGAACATACTTAGTTATTTGTTCATATGGTCCACTGAAATATCTTCAACATGTCAACACTTTCAAAGGAAAAAAAGGGAAATTGTTTAAGTGCAGTCTGGCTTGTTTGCAGCCAAATAAGTCCCAGCCACACCGAGGTTATTTTGGTAAGACTGAAAGAACATCAGCAAAAATAGGTCAAGTCAATTAATTACCAACCTTTCCAGAGGTCTTTAAGCAATCAATGAGCCAACTTACTCCCACAGTGCCTTTCAGATACTGTGGGAAGAAAGACTATGAGCAAAATATTTAAGGTTCTCTTTATCAGAAGAAAATTATCTGAAAATACTTTTCATAGCACAAAGTGCCTAACAATCCATGCAATTCCAACAGAAATTAAAACAAATAGGCCTATAAACCATCATGTCTGGTACAGGTGTCTGAAAACTTTAGAATCCCAAGAGTTATTCTTGCTCTATGTCCAGCAAAGTAAAATTTAGAGATGAATGACTTGATCTTTAAAACCTAAGGTGACCTTTCCAACTGGGCCGACCCCATCCAGAGACAGTGCCAAAAAAAATAAAATGCACTTCATCCAAACAAGCTAGCAAACCTGAGCTGCCCAAACAAAACAGTCCCAACCTTCCAACGAGCTCCAACCTCAACTCCACCTCCCAGGTTCCAATAGACTCCTGCCAACTGTGGGTTTCCACCCTGTGGGGAGCACCGACTTCACTAGCACACCAGTGCATTTCTGTCTGTGGCCTGCATCAGGGTTTTTCTACCTCTTGATGATCTCATTCTGACATTCACAATGTTCATGATAACTGAAACAATGAACAATTGTTTAAAGTACAACTGTTTGGACAAAGGCTGAAGCTCTTGGTCTATTGTATCCAATAATCTGCAGATTAGTCCTCAGACTGCTGTCCTCCATCATCCTGCTTTCTGATTTCTATATGTTCTTTTCCATTCTGTAGAGCACCACAAATGCCAGCAATTATTACTTATAAAGTGATCGGCAGGAGACTTCCTCCCACCCTGCTGCTCAAATTAATTGAGGCCTTAAACATCACTAAATTATTCATGCAGGAGGAGAAGCCAGAGATTAGAGACAAAGAAACAGGGATCTGCAGGCTGTCATTTGTCTGGTGAAGAATAAATCCATATACTGTACTTTACTTCTTGTAAAAATAAACAGAATAATTGCTAAAAATCTCTTACAACTTTGTTAAAAACAAAAATTAACTTAATCTGACATTTCAAGTTCAAAAAGTGGTCAAAAAAATCCATTTTACAAAAACCTCCGGTCATCACACACACACATATATATATATATATACATACACACATATATATTACTTAATGTGTTCCCACAGTCCCACAGGATCATTTTTAAATTTTTTTTTTTACTCAGTGGCAGAAACAGGCTTCCGTAGAAACAGGCTTCCGTACTTTGTGCTATTGCAGCGTTTCTCTCCCTTGCTCCTTTTTCCTCCGATTGCACCATTTTGTTTGTTAATGATGGCAGTTTTTGGTTTTTTGTAGGATTTTATTTGTGATTGTGTCCCTTTTTGTTTGGATTTGTTTTGTTCATTGAAGGTTTTTGCTTCTATTTTCTGTTATTGCAGAGATTTTTTGTTTGCAGAGCTTTTCTGTTGCATTTGTTTGTTTGTTTTTTGTTGTTGTTGTTGATGTTTTTTTACATGTGTTTGCAGCTTGTTTTGCCGTTTATGTGTTTGCACCTGTCGGCCACAGTAGCTTGGCAATGAAACATAATTGTTTGTAAATGACTTGACCGGGCTGGCAGGTCTCGCTGTGGCTCGCGCACGCCTACTTTCACTCAAACTGGATGCAGGCGTGCCTGTATCGGAATTTATATCAATTCTTCATCAAGGTATGAGTCAAGCTTAAAAGCCACATCACTTCCTCTGCTTATGTAGCTCAATGTGAACCACAAATATAATCTAGAATAGCTTTTAGAGGTGCACAGTTAAAGGGCAGTGAGGATGATATGCCTTTGTGAACAAAGAATTATGTGTCTGTAGTTATGACAAGAATCAAGGTGGTTGATGAGAATCAGAGTTTCTTTGACCAACACACATTTCTGTTTCTGAAATACAGGAATCATTTACATGAAGCTTGTGTCCCCTCACCTCATAGTAGCTTCTCACAGCATTGCAGAAAGCTTCATCAGCGATAATCTGAGTCTCTCCATTGAGGAAGGCCAGGAAGCGCTCCTTCACTGTCTGCAGCTGCTGCTTGTTGACCTTACAGAGAAAACAGAGGAAGCAGGAGGTACAAACTTAATACAGTGAAACTTAACGAGGAGTACATGACTGGAAAAATGAGTTCCATATATACATGGGGTATACAACAATATTCTACGGAAAATGGTGTAAAAAAAGAAAAAAAGGCATAACATTATTTTTTATAATCAGATTGTGATGTTACCATTGTACTACACATGTTTTAATGAGGATAAAAGCAAACTGTGGTAACATCACCTGAATCTGTGCTCTTTACATCAGATATTAATATGTCTAAGATTTGGGTCTTGAAGTAAGACCCATAATCGTTTCCCCAGTAAGCCTCCCAGGAATAAGGTGGTTATAGAAAAATATTCAGATTTTATTTTGTGGTTTTAAAGGCTCTACATTGAAGACAGTGAGACATAAAGGCATACATTTTTGTAAATTTCTATCTGTTCTCGGCTCCCACACACAGAGCTGGGTCCACTTGCTCAGCTCTTCCTTCCCGTTTCAAACTAAAAATTAATTCTTATTTTTTTCTGAGATAAATGGCAGAAAAGCCATTTAGATGCAAATGTCTCTCCAATGATTTTTTTTTTGGGAGGGGGATGGACAATTCTAGACTTTTCCAAGATTGGGGGGGTCCCGGCCCCCTGGGATTTACGCCATTGTCCTGCCCACCAAAGGGTTTTTTTCCCCAGATCACACCAGTCTAATCTGATTTGACTGTTTGTTTTTAAATGCCCCAAAAGTAGCTGTACTACTAGTTGTCTTGTAGAGTTTACTGTACAATGACAATAAATCAAATCAATAGATAGATTAGATAATCTACCCATCAGTGCCATGACTGAGTGTGTGACTGACTATAAACTCCTGTGTGGGCAGCACCATTGGCACCAGAACAGTGAGATGCTTCCAGATTCTGAAATCCAGAATAACAAACCCTGGATCACAGAGCAAATGAGCTGAACGCATTCCACAAAAGGTTCAGTTCCGGAACAAACTCATCATCATCATCATCCTCTCTGTCCCCAGTCATACACACATCCCATCTTCCTCTGACCCACAGCTTTCCTGTAAGATCTTAGATGTTCCATCTTCCACCTCAGTCATGGACTCTTCTGCTTCCACAAGTCTGTCTTCAATCACATCAGGAGATGCTGATGCTCCCTTTGCGTCCCCCTCCCACTTTTCTGTATCTAGAACTGAAAAGGCACCCGGAGAGACTGAACTGGACCCGGGCTGCAGGTCCAGATGGTATCAGCCCTGGAGTCCTGAAGGCCTGAAGTTGCAAACCAGCTCTGTGGGATTCTGCAACATCTCTTCAACCGTAGCCTGACAGTTCAGTCAGCTACTACATAGTGAAGTAGTAGTGAAGTTCCTCCCCTTCATTACTCCTCTGTTTAGTAGTAAACTTATTGTAGGATAATATGGTTAATAATTCAGGCTATGATGGAACCTGACTGAAGCTGATGCTTGGAGTAAAAAGAAGTAAAACCCCTTAGCAAGATACTCTGTTGCTGTGACTGATCAATAAAGAATATCTTATCAATAATTAAAAAATTACAAAATGTCATAAAGTATGATTACTGCTGAATAGACAGATCAAGCAAAGTACGAAAGACCAAAGCACCAAGGCTGACATCCACAGTGCCATCTGGTCTACAAATAAAGTAAATTTATACCAATCCTGCTATATTTAAATTCTTATCCATTTCCCTTCCAATAGCATTGTAGGAAACAGGAGAGTACATTTTCAGAATGCTGAAGGTTTGCCATACACTGGGTTAAAATCTTGTCACAAATACATACACGACTGGTTCCAAAAGTGGTTTGGCTCATCCATCTACACCCCATTTCCTCAGAAAGCAGTAAACACATGAACAACCCAAACTGCATCACATAACACAAGGTATACGTGGGTTGTGAGTTATTTACACTTACTGACACTAAGTTATAACCAAGCCCCACCGTTGCTGAAAGCATGTGCACAACCTGGTTATGAGCTTGATGACACAGTATCAGGATTTAGTACCTTCTAAGTTATAAAGCAGATAGGAAAGAAATAATGTTTCTGATATGTCTGTGTTTCCAGTTGAGATAGATCAATGTAGAGAGGTCAATGTAGAGAGGTCAATACAGAGGGTGTTTTGAAAGTTTCCAGGTGGCGCTGTTGAGCCGTTTGTGATTTTTGCACGACCTTAAAATACGTAATTTTCATGTAGTTTTTGATTATGATAAGGCCTCCAAAAAGCCACGTACTTTAGGTGGAAGAAAAAAAATAGTAAACAGTATGATTACAACAGGCCTTTGCTTTCGCTGCTCTGGCCTAAATATTAAAAAGCCTCATCAAAATATTGCAGGTGTTTCTGTGCTTTGCTTTAGACCTTTGTCACTGTGTAAATCTGTTAAAAATTTGACACTGAATTTAATTTCATCTTAGATTTTTGTACTGAAATAGAATTTAAATAAAATTTGAACATTCTTGCTGAAAAAAAAATTTATTTTATAAAACCTTGTTATGTTAATGACACAGATGATCTCACGGTATCATGGAGAGATACTGCCAGAGAATGGTGCAGTGGAGCAGTTGAGAGCACTGTTGTCTTGCAGCAAGAAGGTCCTGGGTTCAATTCCCGGGCCTGGGTCTTTCTGCATGGAGTTTGCATGAACTGAACTGAACTGAGCCAAATGAACCAATTTAATGACATCTGGTGGTGCTTTGAGTTTAGTAGATAATTAGTGTGTCACACTCAATTTACAACATTCATGTCCTGTAAACAAACAAACAGTTGAAGTTGTTTAAACTGTAGGCCCTCACTCTATAACCCATGAAAGTTTTACTTTTTGAATTGAATTATGGTTATTAAACAACTTTTCCATGATATTCAAATTTCTTGGAAAGGATCTGTAGCTGACTGATGGGAAGTGATGGATGGCTGTGAGAATAAGGGCAGACTAAGATCTCAGTGTTCCAGGGTTCTGACGGCGCCTCTGTTGCCAAGTATAACAGACTCCCTTGAGTGATTTGTGTCTTTAATTGTTTTTGCACTATACACAATGTTTACACAATCTCCTAACGGACATAACATTAGATCCACAACACTTTATCCGGTGTGTGTATGTTTTGGAAGCACTTTTAAAGTTGGAAACCTACTTATTGTTTGAAAACCAAATAAACTTAATGTGTTGCGGAAAAGAAGGAAACTATTTGTTTTTCAATCATTTGAGGTTAACACTATACTGAACTGTTCTGTGCATTATTTTCATTTCAAGCCATGTAAAATTGTGATGTTTTAAGGGTTTGCTAAAGCAGAAGAGTTCGCTTTGTTTGGTTGAGACTTCTCCAATATTAATTCCCTGCACTGAGAGGCTAAAGCCTCCTTGCTGTTCAGTCTCACCTTCTGCTGTCTTCGGGCCATGTCGGTGGGCTGCTTGGCGTTGAACGGATAGGAAATACACTGCAGAACAAATACATAGATCTGCAGCTTGGTCCTCCTCTCCTTTTCCTCCTTCTGAAGACGCTCTCGCTCCTTCTTTTCCTCATCGTCACCCGCAGAGGGGCAGTCTTTTGCACCTTCACCGGGGGGTTCGGCAGACTGCAGCTGCTGACCGCCCGCCCGCCCGCTGTCTCCCTGCTTTTCTGCCTCTGAGAAGGCGGGCGGTTTCCTCGGAGGCTCTCTGGTAACTTCAGTGTCGGACTCCCCGCCCGTGTCTTCGCTAGAGGACGGGTCCAGCATGGTGACAGGTGTTAAAACGCAGACTAACAGTCTAATAACACGGCAAAGTCCTGTTCACGCTTTAGTTTGTTTTAGTTGACGTGGCGCTACCGCCAGCATATCTACTGTCAACGCCGTTTTCCTGCTGGAACAAGTGCTGCGTTTGAAGTCACGACCTGGGTTAAATGCTGTTGCTGATGGCGACGTCAGGGCAGGCGGAGTTTTCCGGATAAAAGTCGCCGCGTGAGCTTCGTTCCTTCACGCACAGAAAATGTGTTGGAATGGCAGCGCGCGCGCTCGCTCGCAGCCACCGGTTGCTACCGAGAGCTCGATATGCGTACAGGTGAGCAACCTGTGGCTGCGAGCAGAGATGGGTTGAAACAGAGCGAAGAGATGTCACTCTGGACTTTTTTAAATGCACCAATTTTTTCTCTCCAAATTACACATACAGTAGTTGTGTATCAAGGGTGTAACTTTGTGTTGCAAGTTGGTTGGGACACAGTTACGGGAAGGCCTTTTATTCTCTAGTGCTAAGAATAAAGCCAAAACTTACATGTGAATGCCAGATAGTCTTATTCAGAACATTAGGATATACAGTACGTCCTGATCAGGCTTGTCAGATTAATAGTACTTCGAAAATAATCTTTTAGGAGGTATTAAACATACTACGAAATATAAATATGTTAAAACATACGTAATCTAATTATGTCTTTCACTTGGTGATGGAATTGTTGACAAAGGAACTATATGTGAAATATATGTGAAACTTTTTACAAATCATTGTATGAGTCTAGACATTCTCCCGAGGAACATAATTATTTCTTTAATTCCTTAAGTGGCACAGAAACAATTGGTGACCAAAACAAAATATTACGCGACTCTCCAATCACGCCTGATGAAATTAAAGAAGTTATTAATAGTCTTAAATCAAATAAATCTCCTGGTACAGATGGGCTTACATCAGAAGTTTTATTTGGAATAACCAAAATATTTGCTTCAAGCATAAGTCCCTATTTCTTAAGAACTTGGTGGATAATGATATTCTATCTGTAAAACAATTGTTTAATGAGGATGGTCAACTATTTAATTATGGTGAGTTTTTCTTTGTTATATAAATTCCCTGTGACCCCTAAAGAATTTGCTGTTGTTTTCGATGCTATTTTAGCAGGTTTGAAATTTCTTATATCAACCTCAGGTAGAGCCCATGTCCAATATCCCAGCTCTCCACAGTTATTTATTGGTAATTCAGACCCGTTACTTAGTATTAAAACAGGAAATAAACATATCAGAGAGATAATCCAGAGGAATACTATTACCAAACCTGCTTCAATCTTTTTTTGGAACAATCTTTATTTAGATATTGATTGGGAACAAACATGGTTGTTGCCAAGAAAGTTTTTTGTCTCAAATAAAGTACGGGAGGGCTCTCTTCAAATTTTACACAGGTGTTACCCTGTAAATTCAGTACTGAATAAATATATTCCAAATATTGATCCTCTTTGTTCCTTTTGTCACATCAAACAAGAAACATTAACCCACCTGTTTTGGGAATGCTCTTTTAGCAAAACGTTTTGGTGTGACTTCAATATTTTCTTTAGTCGGAAATGTAATATACATTTATTATTATTCCTTTGAATGTTAAATATGTTTTCCTTGGTATTTCCAATAACAGTATTTGTTGGAAAGAATATATTATAAACTTTCTTATTCTATTATTCTTATTCTAAGTTCCACATACATGCCTGTAAATTTGCTAAGAATAAACCAACCTTACTGTTTTTAGAGCTTATGTAAGATGTTTTTTAGACTCTAAAAATGTGCACCAACTCTAAAGCTATGAAATTTATAACCTTAAGTGATGAATTTGATTTGTAAACTGTTATTTTTTATTTTTTCTCATGGAATCTTGTGGATTTGTTACCCCAGCACCGCGAGCATGCTACTGTCTGCAATTGTATATGCTTTATTTGTAAATAAAGTTTATTTAAAAAAAATGATTTTTTAACCCTCCTGGGTCTCTTTCGGTTGTTGCTTTAATTTCATTTTTATATAAAATTATTGAGGTAAATGGCATAGGATGTGTTCAGGTTGTACACGTTATCTCTTATTGTCACCTTCCTAAAATAATGTATAATGTATATATATATATATATATATATATATATATATATATATATATATATACTGTAGGATATATATATATATATATATATATATATATATATATATATATATATATATATATATATATATATACTGTAGGATATATATATATATATATACTGTAGGATATATATACTATATATATATATATATCCGTACATGTACAGAGAGAGGAAGAGGTAGATATACAGTATCTACACGCAACAAAAATATAAACGCAACACTTTTGTTTTTGCTCCCATTTTTCATGAGATGGATTCAAAGATCTAAAATTCATTCCAGATAAACAACATTACCATTTCTTTCAAATGTTGTCCACAAATCTGTCTAAATGTTTGATAGTTATTGTGGGCAGTATAAGGTACACCTGTCCACTAATCATGATGTCAGATCAGCATCTTGATGTGACACACCTGTGAGGTAGGATGGATTATCTCAGCAAAGCAGAAGTTCTCACTATCAAACATTTAGACAGATTTGTGGACAACATTTGAAAGAAATGGTAATGTTGTTTATCTGGAATGAATTTTAGATCTTTGAATCCATCTCATGAAAAATGGAAGCAAAAACAAAAGTGTTGCATTTATATTTTTATTGAGTGTAGATAGATTGATTGATATCCATATGTAGATATCTATATATATGCATATATAGATATCTACATATAGATTTATATACATTTATAGAGAGTCAGACAGATTTACATATAGATAGATAGATAGATAGATATCTATGTCTATATATATAATTAAATTTAGAAATAGATATATCTATATTGTCCAGACAGATAAATCATTTTCTAAATTCTTTTCCAATTTGTATAGGTTTAGATTTCTAAAAGGCTCTTTTTGTTCCATGTTGTTCACATTTTCTTTTTCCAATTCTCCCTTTAATTAATAAATGTGGTTGTCTTATTTTCTGTTTAGAATTAGAAATAAAAATCTTACAATGAATGAACATGAGTACTGATGTTGAACGTGGGGGAAGCCGGAGCACCCGGAGTGAACCCACAGCTGCACAGGGAGACGTTTCCCACCGTGCAGTTCTGGCTTTTTAATATTAAAATGTCCAATTAACAACAACAGAAGCTCTTTTTCCAATTACTGCCAATCACCCAACCCACACATGGCCCCACCCCCTTTTAAATCTAATATAAATCGATGTCTACGCTGGATGGATGTTACTTCTGTCTTTGAACTGGCGCAGACATGATGGAGTTACAGCCTTTTTGAATCGCCTCCACAGAGAAATCTTTTTCATGGCGCTCTCTTCTTGTTCTGAGACGTTGTTCTGCTCAGCTGACTCTCCAGCTGCTTGAGTCTCTGATTCCTGAGGTGTTGTTTTAATTCCTTCTTTGTTTAATGCAACCTTTATCTGTGGAGGCGATGTTCTCTGTTTTTCCATTAGACCACTCTCCCCTTCTGTGCAAACTACAGGAGCCCCACCTGTCTGATCCCCGAATATTTCTGAAAAGAAGTTTTCTGGTATTGAAACGTCATCTTGTTCAGTGTCTTCCACAGAAACCGTATCATTGTTGAGGGTCTCCAGCTCACAGGCAGCTTTCATTGCTGCCTTTCTTTTGTTCTTACACTCTGATGGTTTTTTGTCATCTTGCTGGTCTCCACTTAGTTCTGTTTCAGAGACCGTTTGTCCTTCATTGATCTGCTCTACTTTAGCGATCTCTGTTTCAATCATATGAATGTATGTTTTAATGGAGGCTATATGATCCACAACTGTTCCCAGTATAGAAAATTCTTGTTGGTCACCGTTCTCATTATTGGGGATCTCCAGCTCACAGGCAACTTTCATTGCTGACTCTGTCCTGTTCTTACCTGTAGATCTCTTGAATGTCTTGGTCTGCTGATCCTGATGCCCATTCAGTTGGGTTTCAGAGGGCTGTTTTTGTAGCACTAAAGAGATCTCAGTTTGTGTTGAAGTTGTTTGAGTGACTGGTTTTACTGGATAACTGGTTTCCTGCAGATCCATCTCAGTTTGTGTTGCAGCAGATTGATAATTTGCTGTTTTCTGCTTTGGGATTTCTTGTGAATCTGTCTGAGTCTGAACAGAAACCATTAACTTCTTGCTCTGTCTGCTCTCTGAGAGTCCTTTCCTTGCCAGCTCTTGCTGCTGTCTAAGTTTAGCACTTAGTTTTTTATTTGTGTCAAACATCTCATCAAGTTGTTTCATTAAGTATTTCTGCATTTCGTTATTTGACGGTTTCAAGTTACTACTGGTTTCCTGTCCATCCATCTCAGTTTGCGTTGAAATTGTCCGACTGACTGGTTTTAATGAAAATCTGGTTTCCCTTCCATCCATCTCTGTTTGTGCTGAAGCAGGTTGATAATTCACTGTTTTCTGCTTTGGGTTGTCTTGTGAAACTCTTTGAACAGAAACCATTGAATTCCTGCTTTGTCTGCTCTCTGACTGTAGTTTCTTCACCAGCTCTTGCTGTTGTCTAAGTTTAGCACTTAGTTTTTTATTTGTGTCAAACATCTCATCGAGTTGTGTCATTAGGTATTTCTGCATGTCTTTGTATTTCAATTCTGTCTCCTTAAATGTGGCAAGACACGAACACTTTGCTTGACTTGTGTTTTCAGAAGAGTGGGGCAAATTTTGAATTTCATTTAAACATCTTTGTTGAACATTTTCTGCAGTCTGAACATCAGGAACCTCAGTTAGATTGTCTGCCTGGCTGTTGTCCTTGGGCTTACCTGTAGATGGACTTGTCTTCTCTTTTTGATCCTGTGTCTCCAGCGCTTTGGCCATTGATCCATTTTCAGTCACCATTGAAACGTCCTGCTGTTCAATATTTTCAGCAGAACCTTTAAGCTCTTGTTGCTCCAACCAGACTGCAAATGGCACCTTCTTCTTCTTGCACTTGAGTGGATTGGCTGGCTGTAATTCTCTTTCAACAATGTTGTCGGATGCAACCTCTTCGACTTGGTTGGACTCCATTATAACCTTTTCTTGTTTCAGGTTCTAAGCTCAAATCACTTCTCTAGAAATTCTGTAAAGATTTCAGGTTAAGTTTGATGTCAATCTCCAAATGAAATGTTCACCAAACAAAGTTGAAAATCTTACTGTGAACTGCTAAATAAATTCTCGAGTGAAATGTGTCAACAACGGCGGCTAAACGGCTGTGATGAAAGTAAATGATGTGATGCGCTTATATAATCGCTGGTGATGTCAGAATTCTGCCTTTGGAGTTATATTGTGATGTCACATTGTGTCACATTGTGTCACATTGTGACATCACAATATAACAAGAGGGACAGAGGTCTCAGACAAGGGTGTCCAGTTTCCCCATATCTATTCATTCTGGCCATGCAAATTCTTTCAGTTAAAATCAAGGAAAAAATTCCAGGGATTAATGTTGCAAACAGAAATATCATAATTTCCCAGCTTGCTGATGACACTGCAGCCTTTTAAAGAATACATGTGAAATAAAAAACTCTATTCAAATCATCAACACCTTTTCCAAAGCTTCTGGTTTGACTCTAAATCTAAACAAATGGGAATTACTTTCCATTAAATCTAATTTAAAAGGCACATTCCTCAATATTTCTATAAAAGACAAAGTTAAATATCTTGGAATCACAATAATTAAATATCAAAATATAAGTATATAGTAAGAAAACAACCAACAAAATGTTAAGAAATATTCTGTTACAAGATGTTGTTTTTTCACCAGCTTGTATATTTTATTGGTCCAGCATTTTTTAAAATATAAATTGGAAGTGGACTTGGTTACTCCTAAAAAAAATACTTAATAAACAATAAAGGAAGAGAAATTTCTCATAAAATTATTTACAATGTTTATCCTCTTAAAGCATTTTTGATAAAAAAAAAAAAAAAAAAAGATAGAAAAGGGATTTGGCAAAAACTATTATTAAATATATATTTTAACAAAATATTTCAATGATTAGAAGAAATATTTATATATTATTCTAGAAGTTTTAGTTCAATATGCAAAGCCTAAAAGCAGTATAATTTTATTTCTATTCAATTACATTTATTTTAATTCACCACTGAGGAAAAGTCTGAAAAGTCCAACAGATCTTAGACTTAATAGATTTTTTTCCTACTTAGTTTAGATAAGTTATATTAAATTAATAAATATATTAAAGAAATAAAACCCATATTCTGTGTCTCTGGTATAAATAAGGTTGATCTAATGAAATAGATTAACTCCTGGTCTTTTTGAATGTATAAGTGACAGTTTAATAGGAAAGAAAAGAATAATTTAAATCAGATTTATAATTAAAACGGTTTAGATAATGGGGAACTATACAATTACCATGAAATAAATGTAATTTATACTGTACTACAACAAATAAATCATTTAAATTTTACAATATTGGCATTTTTAGAGATGTGGAAATCTCTCTAATCTCTCTAGAAAGGATGATATCAAGAAACATTTTAAATGTCAAAGGATATATTTGTTGGGTTGTCGTCTAGTTTGTAAACACAAGGAAGGTTAGGGTTATTATAGTTTAATCAACAACATTTCATTTTGTAGAAAAAGACTTTTACTGGAGAAATATCACTCAAAAAATTTTAAAAATTACAACTAAATCTGAAATCCTTTGATCCTTTGATCCTTTGACAAGCGGCACAAATTTTCTCGCACTATTGCGAGACAGAAGGCAAACAGGAAGGAGAGGATCTGCAGCGAAGATGTAGAGAAAAAAGAAAGAACTCCATGTAGAGAATGAGGGAACGATTCAACAGGAGAAGGATCGCTGAAAACAATAATAAAGTTAATTTACTCCATATTAAATTCTTGTTTTTTCTGTTCAGTTTATTTCAGTCATCCCTTACGTAAGAATTTGTATTTCATTACAAGAATATTGCCATAATATTAGCACAAAAAAGATGCAATTTTACCATAACGCCTTAAAATTAAGTCATTTTAATGAGGAAAAAGCTTCTGATGTGACCAGATCAATTCGTTTGATTCTTTCACAAATACACTCTACTGATAAAGAGTTAATTTGACACTAATGTGTTAAAAGATTAAGTATTTTCTTATTTATAAAACTTCACAAGATGCTCAACATTCCCCATCATAAGTTTTAGTTATTTTTCGAGTCGAGTTTTCATAAAAATATTACCGAGTTCTCCTAATACCGGGACTGCTTTCTCATTAAAAAAAAAATAATAATGGTCTGGCTATAATATTTCATTTTAACGTTGAAATAAATAAATAGAAGACGTGATACATTTGTCAAACAAGATAGCAGGTGGAAAAAAAATCCAGGTTTTTCAAAAATTTAAACTTCAAATCTTGTAAAACAATGTGTCAAACAGAAGGCTCGTGGGCCAAATCTGGCCCTCTACAGCTTTTATGGGGTCCTCTATACTGCAAATTACATCAAGAGGTTCCTCCAGTTGTTGACAAATAAGCAAAATTCACACAAAATCAATATTGTTTCTGATTTTACTGCAAATGTTTCTCAAAATTAATACAAAAACTTTGGGTTTAAGTCAGTGCTGCCTCACCTTTACTTGATGTCAAGTTATAGGGTGTGATCGATACAGCAAGCAGTAAAATGTGACTTTTAATATCATACATTAGCGCAAGTATTGTAAAAGTTCCTTGCAAACATTTCTAAATCAGCACCATAAAATCTGTCATTTTTAAAGCAAAAATTACAAAAAACATTCGCAAAATCCTGGAGAGACTGATCAGTGTGGAAAGATGTTAAATACAATTTAATTTTAAGAAACAATTATTGAATGCAGAAACAAACAGCTGTTTATTAATATTTTAAGAGTTTAATGGGTTTTATCAATATATTCTGGCGTAACCGGCCCTTTAAGAGCATTCAGATTTTTGGTATGGCCCAAAATGAAAACGAGTTTGACACCCCTGCCTTAGACCATTATTTTAGGAAACAACAATAAGCAATTTGTCTTAAATAGAGTAAAAATATGACCTTTGGCTTTTTGTGCAACTGACTTGCATTCAGAATGTTATTTGAAATACACTACAAATCTCAATGTCTTTCATTCCCAGATAAAATGGCTTATTAAGGCCATTTTTCAATCTTTTTCTATTAAGATACAACTAAAAAAAATTTAGATTCATTTCAGGCATTTTCTTGAAACATCTAAGAAATTTCTGATTTTGAAAGGACAAAAATTGTTTAAAAAAAGACTCAGAAATTTTGTTCTGGACTTTTGAGTTTCAAAAGTCAATAAATTCAGAGTTTTTTTCTAGCAAATTTATGACTTTAAAAAAATGAAAATGATGGGGTATTTAAATTATAACTTAAGTTGCTTTATTTTTAAGCCATTTTTAGTTTTGCCATGTCCTGGGTGACAGAGAACCAACAGGTAGATAGAAATGAATATCTGGGGAGTATCATAACTTAAATGTAACATTTAAAGCAGCAGGGTTTATATAGAAAAGTATTCAGATTTTATTTTGTGGTTTTAAAGGCTCTATGTTGAAGACAATGAGAAATAAAGGCATAACTTTTAGTTTTTTATATCTGTTCTGGGCTCCCACACACAGAGCTGGGTCCACTTGATCAGCTCCTCCTTCCCATTTCAAACTCTTCTAATTAACTAAAACTTAAAGAGCTAAATATGAATGAGATGTTTGCTACCTTTGACAAAAAAACTTAAGTCTATGAAAGCAGCGTAGCAGTTTTGTTAATAAAGCATCTATGTGCGGACAGTAACTCGGCAGCAGCTGCATATTAACAGGTAGTTAATGCTTTGTAAAACAAAAGGTCAGCGGCAAGTTGTTCAATTGTTCTAGTGGATCATGTGACTTTTGGGCAGTGCTTTACATGCCCTATTGTTTTACATTCAGTCAGGAATATCAGTGGTGGGGAAATGACACAATCAAGCAAAGAATCTGAAAAAGGGACGCAACGTTTTGATATTAATTGTCAAGACTACGACAGCAAGATAACAAGGTCTAAAGGGATCACATTTCAGAGGTCAGTAAAAAGGTTTAATTAAATATATATCTATATATATATATAAAGTGAGGAGTAGGTTAACTATGCTAGCTTAACGTTTATCACCTTAACATGTCTTATTACTGTCAGGGTCTGCATTTTGTTTCCGTTTTATTTTGGGTTTTTTTTGGTTTGAGTTTTTTTTTCCTGCCGTTGGGACTGGCATTCCTCATGACATCCACCAGAGGTCGCCAACAGACAGAGCCCCTGGAAGGCTGCTGAGTTCAACCCGTTTACACACCTGCAGCTTGTTTTGGAGGGCGTGGATTATGGATTTAAGCAGCAGCTCCTCTCCGTCTCATCGCCTGAGTGTTTGCTTACTTCGGTAACAACTCGTTCCAGAACTAGGCTCTCTGTGATCTGTTCCGCTCTAACCCTTTGTTGTCTTCCTCGTCAGATATCCTGCTGTTCTCTCGCGGTTCTGGCGAAGAGCAGTCCTCCCCGAGTTCAGTGTGCGCCTGTGCTCCCCTCGTTGTGGATTCCCTACCTCCTGTGTCCTCCCTCGACGCTGTCGGTGCTACCGGTCAGAAGCCACCCCTCGTGTGTCCACCCTTTCCTCTCGTCGATCCCTCTCTGGTGGAACCCCCCTCATTCCAAGTAAGACAGACTCTGGAATATTCCCGAAGGATTTTCTCCTCACTGCTCTGACCCTGCTTCTCCTGTTGGTAGCAAGATGACCCGGTCATCAGCACCAGGAGTCGCGTCCTGACCCCTCCCCTGACTTCAATAAACTGATTATTGTGCACTTAATCGTTCTCTCTGATTGTGTTCTTGCATGTGGGTTCGTAAAGTAAAACTCAACATGACAGAACACTCAGGCCAAGCTACGACCTCCGCAGACGCGATCAGAGGAGCGTTATCAGACCAACAAGCCCTCATTCAGCTCCACGATTCAGCTCTGAGAGAGCTGGGAAATCGCCAAGCTGAAACTAACCGACGATTAACTGAACTCTCAAATTTCCTACAGAATTCATTACCTCAGGACACAAATCAACCTTCTGTTTCCCCATCCGCGCCGTCATTAGCCCCGGATCCGCTCGTCCGCTCCGGCTTCTCTGAGGTCCGCCCGGCAACTCCAGATAAGTTTTCTGGTGACATCAAGAAGGTAACAGGATTTATCCTCCAATGCACCATTGTCTTCAACCATTCGCCACAGAGTTTTCCCAATGATGACCGTAAGATTTCTTATGTCTTATCCTTGTTGACGGGCCGAGCCTTAGAGTGGGCCGAAGCCCGGTTTACCACCGCAGTTAATTATGGATGTACCTACCCCGAGTTCCTAACTGAGTTAAAACAGGTCTTTTGCCAGGAGACGGAAGGAACATCCTCTTCCAGAGATTTGCACGGGTTAAAGCAGGGGCAGAAGAGTGTTTCTGATTTCGCCATAGACTTTAGGATCAAGGCGGCCGCATCTGGCTGGAACATGGTAGCTCTCAAGAGCGCCTTTTTCCATGGGCTAAACGAGCAGATAAAGGACGAATTAGCCACATTGGATGAGCCAGAATCCCTGAACGATTTCATAAACTTATCCATAAGATTGGACAACCGAATCCGTACTAGAGCCAGGGAACGCACCCGTCGAGTTTCTTCTCCATGCACCTCTCTAACCAGTAGTCGTCTTTCTGCTCAGCACTCACCTCCTTCCCCAGCCCCATGTATGGAACCCATGCAAATAGGAAACACAAGGCTCACACCCGAGGAGCGTCAACGGAGGTTACGCTCCCAGCTCTGTATTTACTGCGGTGAGCCGAACCATGTGATTGCTAATTGTCCTGTACGTTTAAACCCGCAGGTCCGGCAGTGAAGGCGGGGAAACTGCCGGCACCGTCCACTCCTAAACCCCGTCTCACCTTCCCTGTCACCCTATTCGCCAACAATGACTCACTTTCTGTGTCAGTTCTCATTGATTCCGGTTGCGAACAAAATCTCATCAGTTCCGACATAATTCACCAGCTCTCCGTGCCTACTGAACCGTTACAGTTCCTCTCCGTGTCGCTGCCCTGGACGGGAAGGGTCTACCCCAGATAACCCACCGGACCAAGCCACTACGCCTGCTAATTTCTGGTAACCACACTGAAGAGATCATTTTCTATGTGTTTCCCACGATCAGTTCCCCCATAGTTCTAGGATTCAACTGGCTATTCAAGCATAACCCCCAGATAGATTGGGTTGAGGGACGGATTACTTCCTGGTCTTCCAAGTGCCACACCACCTGTCTCCGTTCCGCTGTTCCTTCGCAGCCCACACGTTCCACGATGGATGAGGTGGATCCATCCGACGTCACCGCCGTCCCTAGTGAGTACCATGAACTCATCACTGTTTTCAGTAGGGACAAAGCCCTCTCTCTACCACCTCACAGACCATATGACTGTGCAATCGACCTCCTGCCTGGGGCCCCTCTACCTAACAGTAGACTGTATAACATCTCCAGGGCCGAACGCCAGGCCATGGAGGACTACATAAATAAATCCCTCGCTGCAGGTATTATCCGTACCTCGTCTTCCCCTTTGGGTGCTGGGTTTTTCTTTGTGGGGAAGAAGGATGGTTCTCTGAGGCCCTGCATCGACTATAGAGGCCTAAATCAAATCACCATCAAAAACAAGTATCCTTTACCCCTGCTCTCCTCTGCCTTCGAACCTGTTCAAGGGGCAACCGTCTTTTCGAAACTGGACCTTAGAAACGCTTACCATCTACTACGCATCAGGGAGGGCGACGAATGGAAGACCGCTTTTAAGACCCCTATGGGGCACTACGAGTATCTGGTCATGCCTTTTGGTTTGTCTAACGCCCCCTCCTTCTTCCAGGCCCTTGTGAACGACGTCCTCCGAGATTTCATTAATGTGTTTGTCTTTGTCTACTTAGATGACATCCTTATCTACTCAAGGACCCTGGTGGAGCACCAAGAACACGTCCGTCTAGTTCTCCAGAGGTTACTAGAAAATAAATTGTATGTGAAAGCCGAAAAATGCGAGTTCCACCGCCCATCAGTAACTTTCCTGGGGTACGTCCTTGAGAGCGGACAGATCAGAGCAGCAGAGGACAAGATCGCAGCAGTTCTGGACTGGCCTCAGCCTGAAACGCGTAAGCAACTCCAACGTTTCCTAGGCTTTGCCAACTTCTACAGGAGGTTCATCCGGAACTATAGCCAGATCGCTTCCCCCCTCACAGCTCTCACCTCCACAAAGAGGGTGTTTAGCTGGACTCCACAAGCCGAGGCCGCCTTCACTGAACTCAAGTCGCGGTTCTCCAAGGCCCCGGTCCTGGTTCAACCCGACCCAAGCAGGCAGTTTGTAGTGGAGGTTGACGCATCCGATATTGGGGTGGGGGCCGTTCTGTCCCAGATCACTGCGCAGGATCAGAAGTTACACCCCTGCGCTTTCTTTTCCCGCAGACTCTCTCCAGCTGAGAGGAATTACAATGTGGGAGACAGAGAATTGCTGGCTATAAAACTGGCTTTGGAGGAGTGGCGTCACTGGCTGGAGGGAGCAGAACACCCCGTTCTAGTCTGGACCGATCACAAGAACCTGTCCTACCTCCAGTCAGCTAAACGATCCAACCCACGCCAGTCTCGCTGGTCTCTGTTCTTCGCACGCTTTAACCTTTCCATTTCCTATCGTCCAGGTTCAAAGAATGTAAAGCCAGATGCTCTGTCCAGGATACACTCCCCTGACGATTCGGAGGAAAGCCTGGCTCCCATTCTCCCGCCTAGTTGCACAGTCGGAGGAGTAACGTGGGAGATGGAGGACATCCTCCGCCAAGCGCACCAGACCGAGCCTCCTCCTGAAGCCTGTCCTCCAGGTAAACAGTACGTTCCCTCCGCTGTCCGTGCCCGCTTCCTACAATGGATTCATGCCTCCAAGTTCGCCGCTCACCCTGGAGTCAGTCGCACCATAGGGTTGGTCAATCGCAGGTTTTGGTGGGGATCAATACACAAGGACGTTAAGGAGTATGTCTCCGCCTGCGCAGTCTGTGCACGCAACAAGTCGTCCAACCGACCCCCTGCTGGCCTCCTACAGCCATTACCCATACCAGGACGACCATGGTCCCACATCGCTGTCGACTTCGTCACCGGACTCCCAAGGTCCAAAGGTATGACCACTATTCTCACAATCATCGACCGTTTTTCCAAAGCCTGTCATCTTGTCCCCCTACGCAAACTACCCACCGCTGCTCAGACAGCTAAACTACTCATCAAGCATGTTTTCAAGCTGCATGGGATACCCCAGGAGATCCTCTCCGACCGCGGGCCCCAGTTTATCTCGCAGGCCTGGCGTCAGTTCTGCTCCGCCCTGGGAGCCAGGGTGTCTCTCAGCTCCGGGTATCATCCCCAAACCAATGGGCAGACTGAACGTATGAACCAGGAGCTGGAGGCCGCCCTGCGATGTCTCACCTCTACCAACCCTGATGATTGGGCTCCACACCTTCCGTGGGTAGAGTATGCACATAACTGCCACACGTCTGCAGCTACTGGTCTCTCTCCCTTTGAAGTAGTCCTGGGATACCAACCTCCTCTCCTCCCGGCTGACGAAAGTAACATCTCTGTCACATCGGTCCAGCACCACATTCGCAGGAGTCACAAGATCTGGAAGGACACCGTCTCCGCCCTCAACAACTCATCCGCCAGTAATAAACGACTCGCTGACCGACGTAGGATCCCTGCCCCGACATACTCCGTGGGGCAGAAGGTATGGTTGTCAACACGTGACATTCCCCTTAAATCTATGTCCAGGAAGTTGTCCCCTAGATTCATCGGTCCTTTCGAGATACTGGCGCTCGTGGGTCCCGCGGCTGTGCGACTCCAACTCCCTTCATCCATGCGTATCCACCCGACCTTCCACGTGTCCCACATTAAACCTGTTCTCTCCAGTGAACTTTGCCCTCCGGCCGAACCCCCTCCTCCCTCCCCGGACGGGCGGGGCGACGCCATTTTTGCCGTCCGTCGGCTAGTGGCCTCCCGGCGGCGGGGTCGGGGCTACCAGTACCTCGTCGACTGGGAGGGCTACGGCCCTGAAGAACGTTCCTGGGTCCCGGGATCGTTCATTGTGGATAACACCCTCATTAGGGAGTATTGGGACTCTCAGCCCTCATCCTCTGCTCGGCCGCCAGGTGGCGTCCGTTGAGGGGGGGGTACTGTCAGGGTCTGCATTTTGTTTCCGTTTTATTTTGGGTTTTTTTTGGTTTGAGTTTTTTTTTCCTGCCGTTGGGACTGGCATTCCTCATGACATCCACCAGAGGTCGCCAACAGACAGAGCCCCTGGAAGGCTGCTGAGTTCAACCCGTTTACACACCTGCAGCTTGTTTTGGAGGGCGTGGATTATGGATTTAAGCAGCAGCTCCTCTCCGTCTCATCGCCTGAGTGTTTGCTTACTTCGGTAACAACTCGTTCCAGAACTAGGCTCTCTGTGATCTGTTCCGCTCTAACCCTTTGTTGTCTTCCTCGTCAGATATCCTGCTGTTCTCTCGCGGTTCTGGCGAAGAGCAGTCCTCCCCGAGTTCAGTATGCGCCTGTGCTCCCCTCGTTGTGGATTCCCTACCTCCTGTGTCCTCCCTCGACGCTGTCGGTGCTACCGGTCAGAAGCCACCCCTCGTGTGTCCACCCTTTCCTCTCGTCGATCCCTCTCTGGTGGAACCCCCCTCATTCCAAGTAAGACAGACTCTGGAATATTCCCGAAGGATTTTCTCCTCACTGCTCTGACCCTGCTTCTCCTGTTGGTAGCAAGACGACCCGGTCATCAGCACCAGGAGTCGCGTCCTGACCCCTCCCCTGACTTCAATAAACTGATTATTGTGCACTTAATCGTTCTCTCTGATTGTGTTCTTGCATGTGGGTTCGTAAAGTAAAACTCAACATGACAATTACTGCGCAGTTTGGAGTATTTCGGTTCAACTAACACAAAAATAAGGCGACCTACATTTTCTGACAGATAATGAGGAGACCAGGTGTTTAAGTTGGCTAATCAACCACCGTGAGTCTTCCTTCATATTGATCGCAAAATGAAAATTCAAAAACATAATGTATTGAGTTCTGCTCCCGGACAAGGGATTTTACAGACACCATGATGATGATGATAATTTATTTCAAATAGACATATCACCAACAAACATAATAATAATAAAGACTTTCCTGTCTTTATTTGATGGTAAGGTATATAATACCTCACCATCAAATTTACATTCTCAGATACATGTAAATACACCACTTATTCGGTGACTGTAAGTCTGAAAAGGAGAGTGATGAAGTTTAACTTATATAATCATACCCCTTTTCCATTCATTAATTCATAGCATAAGTAGTCTTCTTATTTCTATTATCCTTTCCAAAACAATAAAACAATAATATTAACTTTAAGTTTTTCTGAACCAAATGAAAGTAATACATACACCCATATATATATATATATATATATATACATACACATCTACCAGCATATATACATAAATAATATTTACCTATTTACACACCCACATGTATTGACACACACATACACACGCCTGCACCCAATTGCCCAAGTCATCCACAGTGCTCTAATTCTCAGCCAAATTCATCACAACTGTTCATCCTTATACTTTTGAATAGTAACCATTTTAAGTCTTTTCTTAAAATATCTCGTGCTTGGACTTTGCTTCAGCTCTTTAGTGAGTTTATTCCAGATCTTCACTCCAATAACAGAAATGCTGTTGCAGTTTGTTGTAAACTGTGCAGATTGAAACTCTACGAAATCTGGGAATTTCAGGAAATAAGAACCTGTTATATAAGATTGTTGGTATGCCAATAAACATCAACCTTGTGAACTATTCGAATGGCTCTTTTCTGTGAGGTGAATAATGGTTGAAGTGAAGTTTTGTGTTACCCCAAACTTCCACACAGTGAAGTTTGGGGTAAATGGCAAAATAAGTGAATAGTAAAGAATATGAAGCGCAGAGGAGTTTAGAAATTTTCTAGCATTAGCACCACCTACTACAATGTTTAAAATAAAAAAATATTCAGCAAACACCAGGAAAACATACATTGTTGTGCTCACATGGCCCAGGTTTAGTCAGATAATTGAAAAAAATATATTTTGTGTATATCTAATTCAAATTTTGTGCTTTATCCATAGGACCCGTTTTGTTCATCTTCTCAAGAATCACTGTTTTAATAAAAGCTTTTTACTGACCTGTGAAATGGTGTTGACAACTAATATCAAAGCTTTGCATCCCTTTTTCAGATTCTTTGATTGATTGTGTCATTCCCCGACCACCGATATTTCTGACTCAATGTAAAGCAACAGCGCAGGTGGCGCACAACAAGTCATGTGATGTCCAATCCACTAGATCAGTGGTCCCCAACCTTTTTGTTACCGTGGACCGGTCAAGACTTGGCAATTTTGTTGCGGCCAGGAGTCACAAACTATCACCACTGCTTCTACATCGTTTTCTGTGTTTGATTATTCTAAATTCACGTATGGTATGTTGGGGGTTTTACTGGATTTTCTTGTAGAATCGGGATGTTCTTGAGTGGAATCAGTTTGTGTGGTGTGTTGCTCCTGCCGTGTGGTTGGACACACGAACCAATCTAACCTGTTGTACTTTTATCAGCTCTGTGGTCACTGAGGTCTGGAAAATCGTCCGACAATCCTTAAATCCTGCTGTGTGAACCAGACATAAAACTCACAAGCTCTTCTCCTCTCATCTCGTCTCGACCACTTCCCTAACGCTCTCTGACTCTGGTTGCTATGGTAACGTTTACATATCCCTTCAAAATAAGAAACAGATGCGCCACAGAAACGAACATTTTACTTTCGTGAAAATTTTAACTCACGATAATGGCTAATGGGAGCCCTGAGCTTGTTTCTCTGCAACGAGATGATCCCATATGGGAGTGATGAGAGACAATGACACCCGAAGTGATGCTTATGCACAGGGTGCTTGGTCTCTAGTGGCGAAGCAGTTTGAAGCTTCATTGCCTCGTTGGCGAACCAGACACCGCATATCATGCAGAGCTTGGAATGTGGGAATCACCTACCAGGATAAATCCATTCTCATGTCTCTTCTCTGGGACTTCTCCCCTTTGCAAAGAAACTTACCAAAGTCATCTGATCGGTTTTTTACTCATTTTGCTGCCTGTGGGCTCAACGTTGGCGCGCAAGATGTAAGGAGAGAATCCAGTTAAAGGATTTTCTGGAAAAGGATTAAAGGATTTTCTGGAAATAAAAGATCCTCCAGACTCAAATAATACATAAAACGGAAATTATTTCTTGCGCGGCCCAGTACCAATTGGTCCATGGACCGGTACCGGTCCGCGGCCTGGGGGTTGGGGACCACTGAACTAACTGACACATTCCTGATGCTTGCCTTAACAGAATCATCCTACTATTCAGATGGTCCTGACAGAGAACTGCAGTTATACAAATTAGAGCAATGAATTATTTTCAGAATTTCTTTCTTTCTGTTGTTCTTGAATAAGAACAACAGTAACAACTTTGAAGTTAAATTAGAAATTCTCATGTTGGACTTTAATTACATGCTTGTTAAAGTAACTGAGAAAATGGCATGCTTTGCAGAAAAAAACCAGTTGGATAAAGCTTCACGAGGTTATAAATATACATACAGTATCTCTGGTGGTGATGACAACCATGATGTGGAGTACAAAAGAGAAAAACGTGACATTTGTTAATAAAGCCAAAAAGCCCTGTCGCTTTAATCGAACCTCCTAATTATTCCTCTAGAGGTCCAATTAGTTTAAAAATGGCTGAACATAAAGCAAATCACTGGTTCGGCAAGATGCCGATGGATTAGATGGCTCTACTAAGGTGCTATTTCTATAGCGCTTCAAACAAGTTCGAGTTTTGAAACAAAGTTCTTCTGCTTTGCTTGCTAAACTTTAATTATTGAATGGCACAAGAATGAAACCCTTGGGCCAACACAAAGCTGGACCAACTTGCAAAAGATAACCCAGCAGTCTTTTTTTCCAAAAAAGCTCTCGCAGATGGGCAAGCAACACACTGTATTGGTTCTAGAAGTCTTACTTTATACTTATGCAGGATAACAGCCTTACCACACGTCGAGCTTAACTAACAAACTTTCGCCTAAACTTAGAATTATAAATTATAAAATTATGAAATTATAAAAAAGATGACTGAAGTGTGTAAAGGCTCTCTGTTCAGTGTGCACAGATCAATGTTGATGTCAAACAAAGAGCTGTACAGTGTGTCCATCAACAGCTATGTTATCATGGCCAGTTAAAATGATTTTCTTTGTACGTGCAAAGTTGTGAATCTCAGTGTAACATAAACTTGCAAACTAAATAAAATTATGAATAAAAATGCATTGTTTGAGTTTATAGGTAATATAGATGCAGAGTTCTGATGATGAGAATTTGTTTGACTTACAGCAATAGCAGTAAGAGAATCCAATTCAGTGTAGACTGGTCTGCAAAAGGTTGGACAGACCCAGACATTGACTTTGCAAAGACAAATTGGTTGGAGTTCAAATATAAATATATATATATACATTTTGAAATACCACTTACTACATCTTTACCAACCCATGTCACCAGATTACACCTCCATGGTGGTATGTGGTGAAGAAACACTTTAGTCTCTTTTCAAATGGACAGTTTTCTTTATCTACAAAAATGGCTACTTCAAATAACTTCCATTAATAATGCATCTTCTTATGAACCTCATCATCCAATTTAAGAGGTGTTAAACAATGCTGATTTAAATTGATCAGGTATACCTTTGTGACCATCTGCAAAATAAATGTTTAGTACCAAAGCAGACCCATGAAACACAGTTTTCATGGTGACCCCTGAAGATGTGCTGTGATATTATGAAGATGTTAACAGTATCCATTGCATTGCAGGACTTTCATGGATCAGACTTGTTTAGAACACCTACACCATTAGATATCTCCCCACTGCTCCTTTCTTGGACCTTTTTTTTTTGACTGAATACCCTGTACATCATCCAAGTTTGGATGTTGAGAAACTTCCATAAGCATTACCATTTATTCTGCTTCTCATGCAGCTTATTTGATGAGAGATATTCATTTGCTGCCTACTATGTCCCACCAACTACAGTGAAAAATTAACAAGAATAGTTTACTTAACCTGTTATTAGTCATAATGTTAAGCTTAATTAGTGTATATTGAGGATTTATTTTTTTCCCAAAGTACATTCTTAAAACTGGGAGCAATGGTGGCTCAGAAGGTGGAGGCTTATCCTGTAAACATAAACCTCTCACTTCACCTTTCTCAGTTTTTGTGTCCTTGGATAAGACACTTTGCCCACTTTGCCTGCTGGTGGTGGTTAGAAGGCCCGTTGGTGCCGGTGAATGGCATCCTTGTTCTGTCAGTCTGCCCCAGGGCAGCTGTGTCTACAAAGTAATTCACTACCATAAGCCTGTGAATGTGTGTGTGAATGGGTAAATCACCAAATGTAGTGATGGAGTCCTCTGGACCTGATAATTGCTACAAACGTACAGGCCATTTACCATTTCAAAGATTCTGAAATAAAACGTTTCTCACAGAATCAGGAAAAAAACCCCACAAAAAAACATCTATTGTTTAGCCTGCTTTGTCCATCTCTTCCTGCTCTGCCTAGTTGCAAAAAACCAATGTCCAGGATTACAAGTTCACCAAACTTGAACATTTGATACGGGCAAGCATAAACATACACAATTCAGATGGGTTTTACACAATCCATCACAATCACAGGAGAGTTGTCTGTAGATGCATAGCAAGAGGAATTTCTGCTCGCTCTACTCCTGAGAGACAGCCTGATAAGAACCAGGCTGCAGAACACACTAGTTCAGAGTTAGTATCCTCAGACCAATTTGTTTAAAAAAAGGAAGTTTGGTAAATAACTACACTGGCTTGGCAAATTTAATAAAATGTGTGGAGTCCTTCACAGGGGCGCAACTACATATTTTTGAGGTGGATGTGAACATCTCACCGGAGACAACTGCCCTCAGCTTCGCGGGCTCTGTTATTACGATGGGGAAATGAGGCCAGATAGGGGGCCACAACATCCATCCATCCATCCATTTTCTGTTCACCCTTTGTCCTGGTTGCTGGTGTCTATCTCCAGCTACATTCCAGGCAAGAGGCGGGGTACACCTGGACAGGTCGCCAGTCTGTCGCAGGGCAACACAGAGACATACAGGACAAACAACCATTCACACAGGGAGAATTTAGAGACCAATTAACCTGACAGTCATGTTTTTGGGCTGTGGGAGAAAAACCAGAGTACCCGGAGAGAACCCACGCATGCACAGGGAGAACATGCAAACTCCGGCTGGGAATCGAACCCAGGACCTTCTTGCTGCAAGGCAACAGTGCTACCAACTGTGCCACTGTGCAGCCCCTAAATCGAAGTATTATGTATGTAAATTGTAAGTAAGTGACCGATTGTAAATCGGTCACTTATCATGCAAATTATACTTAACAACATATGTGTAAAGAAGTCACAAAAGTGTGAAACTTTAACACAGAGAATGGGGAAGGCTGCTTGTTCTGATGGGAAAATACCTCAGAGATGAAGCACATCAAAATGCATCAACAGAGCAAATTTAATATGACGTTTTAAATACAACGGAGTTTGGTGAGTTATTGAGGCTCACTGCAGAAAAAAAAGACATCTGGACCGGAGCGATCAGACAGCAGGAAAAGCAGCGCACAAATACCAACACTCACCCAGATGAGCATGACGGTCAGAAACTAAGCAAATTTCCTGAAAGATACAGTCATCAGGCTGGTGGTGGAAGACGCTTTTTCACCAGGCGGTGCTGGTAGTAATATTTCACAGACATGGCGCCGTTCTGCCTCCACCAGCCAGTGAACTCTCACATTGAAAAGCTGCACAAAGCTGCAGCATGTAACTTTAAAAAGAAACAACTTTTTACTTGTATTAAAACTTTTGCTGTCCTAACATGAGACTGATAAGCTCTTCTGCGTCCTCCCTCTGTTCTGCAGAATAACTGGGCTCTGTCAGAAACAACCCACCAGCAAAAAACAATTAGCAGTAGTTTACTCTCAGGCAGTTTTGATTTAGTAACTTAGGATTGTTTATTTGAAGGCAACCTGCATTTGACTTGGAATGAATGTTTTCTTTCTCACTTGAAATTGTTGGCAGTTTTGTGAGATTTATTTGATTGTTTTGTACAAATTAGGCTGTTGAGAAGTTTGCTGTGAAATATTGTTCTACTGATTTGCAGTTTTTTCAGTTTTCCTTTTTACTGAATGCTGCAATGTGCCTGCAATGTTTCATGTTTTCTTTTTCTAAATCTTGGTGAATTTATTGCCAGATCATATTTCCATTTTACCAGATCTCGTAGCATTTATACCTAAAGTGGAAAATTAACAGCCAGTCCAGATCAGCAGTGATTGGTATCGGAATTGTCAGCAAAAAACCTAATAGGAGACTCTACTAAAAATACATTTAAGATATCTTGAATTATGGTGTCATTCAATATATCTTAAATCAGAATTATGACTAGTCAAAACTAAATTGATATGGGGGCTACAACCAATTGAGATATCATTTAATTTACTTTATGGTTATTCATTTAATTGTAGATATCATGAATTGAAGTCTCAATTCAAGTCAATGGTAAATTCGACTAGTCAGAATGTAATTAGAGATATCTCAAATAAGTATTTTGTCTAGTGAAAATATAATTAGAGATATCTTAAACTGCTAAAACGTCTAGCCTTAAACCAATTTCAGAGACCGGAATGTACGGCGGTAAAACGGAATTTATGTTAAAACGGTCTGCCATATGTATTGTCCATATTCCAGTACTGTAGTGTCAGACCAGATTGTGTCCAGGTATCTAATGTCTGTAGGATGGACCACTGTGACGTCAGTCCAGGACGTGAGACAGTTATAAAGCGGCTCGTATCGGACTCGAGGACAGAGAACTCTCAGAAAAGCCGCAGCGGTTCTCTGTGAACTTCCTGCAGCGAAACAAGCGCAACATGCCCGCTACAGCAGCAGCTTCCACCGGAGCCGACCCCACTGATCTCCCGGTGGATTTACTCCAGTCCGGAAGCCCGACGCATCAGAAGCGGACCGGGGTGTATTAGAATGTTGGCAAACTTATTATCTGGGGTAAATGTGTAATTCAGAAGACCGCGTTTCTGTGGAAACGGACCACAAGCAGCAGCAGCAGCAGCACACCGGACTCTGCTGACCACCAGAAGTAGTGCTGGGAAAGTACGAGCTTTTTCCATTTTAAAGGATATATCACTTGTAAATAGTTAATGTGTGAATTCAGGCTTCAGCTCCCGACGATGAGTTGGTTTGGTTCTCATCTGACTCCTTTTGGACTGATTATATGGACAGCAGCGCGGATCGAATCATTTTGATTCTAACGTTTCTCCCTCATGCTGCTCCTCCGGCTGACCTGGACGCTGACCGCCGCCGCGGGCTGCTTCCTGCTTCTCCACAACCACCTGCTGAGTTACGGTATAGTTTGCCGTTGGTTTCCGGTTCCGGATTTGAGTTTTCTTATAAATTTTGCATAATATGTTACATATTAACTTAAAATGTATGTTATTGCACAAATTAAAAAAACAAATTGTAAATAGCTTCAATATTGAAATCAGGTCTTTTGCTTAGTGAACACATCAAGTAGCACCTACTGACATGTCGTGTAGTTCGATCATTTTCTCTTTAAATGCTCTCGCTCAGGTCAGCTGGTGGCAGGAACCTGTGAGGTCATAACTCTGGACCGAGACAGCAGCCAACCCAGGACAACAATCGCCCGTCAGACAGTCCGCTGTGCATGCAGGGAAGGACAGATTGCTGGGACAACACGAACCAAACCGGCCTGTGTTGATGGTATGATTTTTGCTTTTTTTATGAAAACTGCCCTAGAAAAGCACATTGAGGAAACAGGATAAGTAACCAAGAATAACGTGATCCAGACTTCTTTCTTCATACTTCACTTTCTTGTGTGGGTTCAGCAAGTCCATACAGTGTTCCCTATGTTTGCATTTTCCTTCAACACACATGGATTATACACATAAGACTTCAATTAAGTGCATCGAAAAAAGTTATTTTGTTCTTAAAAATGGTTATATTTTATGCTTACTTATTATTTTTCTCTGGAGAGTCTTTAAAACGGCAGAAAAGCTGAGATGCGTAAGGACACATCCATCCGTCCATCTTCTAACCTCCTTGTCCCTAGCAGGGTGAGGAGGGGTTGTAAGCACACATATGCTGTTTATTTTATTTCATTCATTGCTTGACTGCATTCTTGGACTAGAAAATTTTGAAATAAGTTCTGTGAATCATGGTTGTGTTTACATTTGTCCAATGCTGCTGAAAACCATTTCAGCATTTTACGGAGCCTGTAAGGGGACATGGAGAAAAGGAGAGAAAAAAGCAATCCCTCACTTACGTTCTCGAGATCCAGAGAAACTTTTTGAAAAATTGCACGAATCTCTTTTGGGTAAAAATAAAATGGAATAGAATAGAATATACTTTATTGATCCCCAAGGGGAAATTGCTTATTTGTTGAAAGCTACTCCATCTTAGGTAATAAATACAAAGTTTGTAATATATATATATATATATATATATATATAAATAAAATTCCCTTCTCACCCACCGTGGGTGGTTCTTATCCTCTGAGCTCGGGTCCTCTACCAGAGGCCTGGGAGCTTGAGGGTTCTCCGCAGTATCTTGGCTGTGCCAAGGACTGCACATTTCTGGACTGAGATGTCTGATGTTGTTCCTGGGATCTGTTGTAGCCATTGGTCCAGTTTGGGGGTGACTGCCCCGAGGGCCCCGATGACCACAGGCACCACTGTGGTCTTCACCTTCCAGGCCCTCTCCAGTTCCTCCCTGAGGCCCTGGTATTTCTCTAGTTTCTCGTGCTCCTGTTTCCTGATGTTGCAGTCGCTTGGTATTGCTACATCTACCACAACGGCTTTCCTCTGTTGTTTATCCACTACGACAATGTCTGGTTGGTTCGCCATTACCATTTTGTCTGTCTGGATCTGGAAGTCCCACAGGATCTTAGCTCTGGCGTTCTCTGTCACCTTTGGGGTGTTTCCCACTTTGATCTCGGGGTTTCCAGTCCATATTCTGCACAGATGTTTCTGTACACTATGCCTGCAACTTGGTTATGTCGTTCCATGTACGCTTTCCCTGCCAGTATCTTGCACCCTGCTGTTATGTGCTGGACTGTCTCAGGGGCCTCCTTGCACAACCTACACCTTGGGTCTTGTCTGGTGTGGTAGATCTGGGCCTCTATTGCTCTGGTGTTTAGGGCCTGTTCCTGGGCGGCCAGGATGAGGGCCTCTGTGCTGTCCTTGAGTCCAGCTTTTTCCAGCCATTGGTAGGATTTACTGATATCAGCCACTTGGGTTATTTGCTGGTGGTACATCCCATGTAGGGGCTTGTCCTCCCATGATGGTATCTCTGGCACCTCAACCTCCGTTCCCTGTTGTCTGAGACATTCACTGAGCACATTGTCTGTTGAGGCTTTGTCCCTGATGTATTTATGGATCTTAGTTGTTTCGTCCTATGCTGCACATTGAAAGAATGACCTTTTGCAGTTCTTTATAATCCATAAAATGTTTAGAAAATCTGCTGTGCATAGTAATTTGGAGCAGTGCATTTTGAGTTTTTTATTTTTGAAAAATATACTGTTTTCATGGGGAGCTTTGTTCAGTAAAATTTGATTTATACTGTAATAGTTCTGGACTTGAAAATTATACTGACCAGGATTTTCATTGACCATTTAGGAAAATCTTAGAAAATATCAGTTGCATAATAATTTGGAACACGGTGTATAAAAAGGCCTGTTTATGGCGTGCCGTGGTGACGTAGGGGACAGCGCGACCCATGTTTGGAGGCCTTGAGTCCTCGATGCGGCAGTCGTGGGTTTGATTCCCGGACCCAACGATACATGCTGCATGTCTTTCATTCAGTTTTGAGAAAGTTTGAAAAGATGACACCTACAGAAAAACATTAAAGATAAGGAATAAAAATAGACTAAGCTGACGTGTTTTGTTCTTTCCCCCAGCTCAAATCGTCAGGAGTGAACAGTGGTGTGAAATGATTCCATGTTTGGATGATGAGGGTTGTAATACCCTGGTCAATAAATCGGGCTGGACCTGCACACAAACGGGAGGCCGACTAAAAACTACCACGGTAGGAGGAAAACCTGTTGGGCTGCTGTGATTCTTTACTATCACAAGAATGGAAATTATCTTTAACAAAGAGTCAGGGAAAATCGTTTTGAGAACCAGAGAAGGAATCTATTTTTTGTCAATATTTATTTTAATGTTTTACAGTGTTCACAGACTCTGCTCACTACACAGTCAGGAGAAAAAGCCTTGAGAAGAAGACAGCATAAAGTTTTATAGGAGGGTTTTATTCCATTCTCACAGGTTGACAATCTAGTTACCAAACAGTTTGCAAGCATATGCGTTTTCTTTCATAAAGGAAATTAAACATTCAAGGATGCTCTTGAGGGTGAATAGCAGACAAACAAGAATAACTTTATTGTAATATAGGGTTTGGAGAGACCGCTTCAGAAAACCTTCCCATGAGCATTACACTAGAATCATAACATCATTATGCATTCATACACTCATAAACATAGTAACCTTAAACTTTTCGATCGCATTTCCTCTTTCTGATACTAAAAAAAAACAAAAAAGACAATTATAAACTTAACCCAGTGTTGTAGTACTAGAGACCGGTCTTGGTCTCGAGACCCATGGTCTCGTTTGATGGTCTCGGTCTCGGACCAGTCAAGACCTCAACTGTGGAAATATCACTAAACGTACAGCATACTGTCCAGTTTATTTGTTAACATGTTTGTTTTCACTGGATGCAAAACGCACCGATTAAAATCCAAGCAATAACGTGACTTACCAATTCCGTGTTTCTGTTACACTCCCCACCTTTCACTCACACTCGGCGCTCCAAGACATGCGCAGTGGTTTTCTTTGAGCGGCAGAAGATGTCTGTCTAATCGTCAGTAATAGAATTGCGCTGCATAAATTAGAAGAAATCCGATGGCAACAGCTAATTCAGCAGTGCTTCGCTTTCACAGACGGTGGGGACTACGTCTAACTAATGTTAGCCTCAAAAACAAATTTCATTTAGGGCCCCATGGAGGCTTTGGCTGGCCCTGTACTGGAGCCTCACTGACAGATTTCTGACATGAATGATATGGGCAAATGCCCAGGGCATTATCTTTTTAGATAAGCAGAACAAAGAGTTTGTTCTGCTTATAATATTGGTTAAATTTAGTTCAGTTCTATGTATTTCATATCTAGGTGTTTTTATGGTAATGTGAATCTTTCAGATCAATTTGATTAGCAATTTTGATCATATTTCACATTTTATTGTCATGTAGCGCGGGGCGCTGGTCCTGGTCTTGACTCGGTCTCGACTTCCCTCGGTCTTGGTCTTGACTTGGTCTCGGACCCTAAAAGTCTTGGTCTTGACTCGGTCTCGATACACTCTGGTCTTGGTCTTCTCTTGGTCTCGGGTTAGGTGGTCTTGACTACACCACTAACTTAACATAAAAATAAAAAAGAACTGAAAGAGTAGGATCAGGGAAAATGGTATAAAGTGCACAAACACACTCTGTTTTTGTGAAACACAGTTAATTGCTTTGGTATTAACAAAGCAAAGGGGCACCCTGAAAGATGTAGAAAATAAATATAATGTTACATCAAACAAGTAGAAATTTAGATTATATATTTGAAGATTAAAGCTACAAGTAGCATTGGCAGTCCTCACAGCTCATCGCCGCTCATGGCTACTGCATGAGCTCCAGTAACGCCACCTTCTTACTTTGGCCATGCTCTCACACAGTTTACACACCCGTCCACTAGGCAACGGACATAAATGTGTTGTGCAGTGCTCCCTAATGATGCACAAAAAATCTGGTGCAGATCGGTTGACGTATTAAGGAGATATATCTAATGGAATAATCTAGGGTGCGCAATGGAGCCAAATTCCAATTTAATGCTATTGGCCTCTTCTAAGGTTAACAAAGGTAAATTGTGAAGTTTGTTGCAGATCAGATGATACATGTGTGATTTAGGGATAATCATATGCAAACTGTGTGGGACTAGATTTCACCATTCAATCACGCCCACACGCTCCAATCAGTAGTGTTGAGAAAAGGATTTACTATCATGTTGTTCTCTTTCATTAAACACAGGTTTAAATCTGCGTGAATCATAAAGTAAAAGGAAGAGAACCAGGATTAAAACAGGCGACTTCCTGTTGAAAGGGGGCTAAGGTGATGTCACCACCTGATTATGTGAATGTATTAAGCTCTGGTCTATTATGACACAAAGAAAGTTGTATGAAGGTGGGAGCTTCGGTGTGGAAGTTGTTCGACTTGGAGGTTTTATGGCGAATAGTCAGGATTTGAGGCTTGGACACGGCCACATTCTGTGATGTAGCATTGTGCTCAAGACCACCTAACCCAAGACCAAGACTAGAGTGTATCTCATGCCACCCCTAAAATGATAACGCCCCATACTGCCCATGTCAGAAACCGCCACTGTCTGCACTATTAAACACAGCAATTAAGGCAATGAATTAACGGTAAACAACACTCAACTATGAACACTGTCTAAGGCGCAACTAGCAAGAAGTAACCAAGCACAATGTGCACATTGTGGCTGTTCTCACTCTCTTTCCCACTGCATGAAGCTAGCCAGCGCAGTGCTGTAATGTCTGCCACCATGACAGGTAATGAAAACAATCAAAGAGCAATGAGCATAATCTGCGTGCTCTTCCGTTCTCGTGCTACTGCAGTGTACGCAGAGCATTACTAGAACAAAGAACGGCTCTCAGTGAGGCTCCATTAATATCTTCCTAGTAAAGAGCCGTTCAGAAGAATTGGATCGTTCGTGAATCTCACTTCACTATATTGCAGACAGCGTTGTCCCATATATGCGACACATCAGTCAACACCTGCGCACAACAATTCAGCGCCGTGAGAGACAACTTTTTTCATACAACTTGTCCCTGAACAGCAAGCTTTGCTAACATCACGTCCACAGAGCTTACCTTTCTTTGAGCTCATTTTCTAAGTGGCGATACAAGTTAGACGTAGTGAAACCGTCTGTGAAAGCGAAGCGCTGCTGAATTTACATGTCGCCATCAGATTTCTGATGATTTATGTAGCGGGATTCTATTACTGAAAAATAAACAGACATCTGCTGCTCAGAGAAAACCACTGCATACTGTCTGAGAGCCACGTGCGAGTGAAAGGGAGGTGATGGGTGACAGCGGTAACAGAAACACGTCATTAGCAAGTCATGTTATTGCTTGGATTTTAATCAGTATGTTTCCAACCTTTAGTCTTGAAAGCATTTTTAAGTACACAATCACACACTAATTCACTCCAACATGGAAAAAAATAAACAAAAACACAAAACAATTGGCAGTTTATCAGAATTTTATCAAAATCAGAAATTTCCAGTCGAAAACCTCTGCCCTGCTGTCAATCCATCCATGTCCAATTTGTGATCAGACAATATGAACAACAGCTGGACAATCCTTAGACTGGGGACAATAAGAGGCCACCCCAAGATGTCAAATTTTGTCACAAGTCATAATGCCTCAGATGTTGCAAGTTATGTGAGAGTGTGCCATTGGCATGTTGGATGCAGGGATGTCAATCAGAGCAGCTGTACGGCTCAATGTCCATTATCGGACTATTGGCCGTTTAACAGTTCGTTTCCAACAGACTGGCACTACTGCAAATCGACCACGTGTGACCACTCCAGCCCAAGATCGCCACATCCGGCTCGTCCATCTGCAGGATCGGCTAAGACCAGCGACACACAGCTGATGAGACCATTGGTCTACACAACAGATGCATCACACCTCAGACTGTCCGTAACCGCCTATGAAAAGCCAACTTGCATGCTCTGCAAATATGACAAAACAATTCAATTCAATACAGTTTGCTATCTCCAATTTACAAGTGTTGTCCAAAGGTACTTTACAAATGAAATAATTTCAATTCAATCACACATACATTCCAATTGATCCTAGTTATCAAACAGTATTATACTCTCAATTAACTATTCAAAGTAGGCAGGAGGGGTTTGGTGTGCCTTGTGAACCTTGGAGGGTGGGTGTGAAGACAAATGTACCACAACCAAATGATCCAGTGTCGACAATTTCTCTTTAGCCTGACCATTTTGGGCCCTTTATTTTATTCAAAGTTTGCTGTTAAAAAACAAAAATCAATACCTTTATTTGATTGCAAAGCAGGGGAGACAACTGGTACCTAAGCTAAAGGATTTTCAGAAAGTTCTCCTTTGTCCTTCTAACAACCCTCTATGATAAAAAAATATCCTAACTCCAATTGAGTTTTGTCTCAGGTTCACAAATGTCTGAGTCAACCCTAGAAAATAAGTTTGAAACAGTTCTCACCCGATGGAGGACATCAGGTGGTCAGCAGCCGTGGGGACGAGACCTCAGATTCTCCTCGTTTAAGTTGGAGGCGGAGTGAAGACAAACCCCTCAAGCTGGCCAATGCTTCTAATCTCCCGTCGCCCACGATCTCCTGACACGATGGATCCCACTTCCAACATCAAAATGTTGGGGAAAATTCTGTTATCAAAGAATGAGAGTCTGTTCCAATAGCTAGAGAAAGATTCATCTTTGTTTTTATTTCTATTCGAAGGCAAAGCGTTCAAAGACCCGTCTCACTGAACTGAACACAGTCAGGAGAAGAGCCCTGAACAACATGATGACACAGTCACAGCAAAAAAGAACAGACCAGGGGCCTCATGTATAAAAGAGAGCGCAGTTTTCACACTAAAACTTGGCATATGGACAAATTTAGAAAAGTGCAGCGCACAAAAAAATCTGGATGTATAATCAATCAATCAAATTTTATTTGTACAGCACATTTCAGCAGCAAGGCATTTCAAAGTGCTTTACATCACATCAAACACAGAAACACAATGCAACACAGAATCAACAATCAAAACACGACATTAAGTCAGGTTCCATCAATAAATTTATAATTGATTACGTTTGATTGCTGTCCTGTTTGAACAGCAGAGCGTTCAGCCGGGATTTAAAGACAGACAGCGTGTCACAGAGTCCTTTATGGGGAATGTGGATGTTTATTCTAAATAATAGAATTATGTGCATAAGTTGTACATTTACAGAATAGAGATACTTTCTGTCCATAAAGGCGCATTCACAAAGCAGACCTGGCTTGACTGAAGGATGACTCCAGCTGGACCGGTACCGGTACCATCATCAAAATTTACCAGCAGATCAATATGATCAATTCTCCTTCTGAATCTTTCCATTGGTGATGTTCTCCACAATTACGTGGCTCACCTTTGCACAGCTACTTATAAACCTGTGATTGTCTACACACCTTGATCACTTTAAAAATAATCCAACCTGACATTTTTGGAGTTAATATCCTGATCCAACCCTGTTTTCTTTTTCTAGTGAGAATGAAATTATCCCATAGATGCATTTCATGCGCTTTGGCGCACAGACCAATGAGTTACATCTTTATGAGACAAAAACTGAGGAAAAGCGCTATTTACATTTGAGTGAGGTTTTCACATACTTTTATTTTTATTTTCTTTATTTTGTGTGCATGTTATGTTATTGTCTGAGCATAAATGCGGTTCAGTTTCATCGTTTGTTTAAACAATAAAACATGAAAACAAACAACGGATTTGATGCTTCTTGGTCTAAATAACTGAATGTAGTCAGATTTCATTGTATTTAGGTGAGTTTGGACATTTTGTAGTTTGATATTGTCCACAGAAAAGGTTTGCGTGGCTGCCGCACATTTTCACGCCAGGGAAAAGGTGTGCATATATTTACGCAAAGTTCATTTTTATACATGTCGACTTGTGCGTAAAATATGGCGCCACACATTTTTTCTGCATACGCACGCTTTATACATGAGACCCCAGTAGTCTGAATTTTTCTCTTATTACCAGGTGGACAACAAAGCCACATTCTTACCTGCTGTCATGCAACTGCTCCTCACCTCATTGGAAGGAACAATTTCAGTTGGACTTTTGTTGAAAAAACTCAGGACAGCTGACAAGGAGTCTTATCAGAAAGCTCTAGTTCTCCTTCACCACAGGAGAACTAAACTCATACGTAGTTACAAGTGCTCTCACACTTACAGTGACAAAACATTAAAGAAAAACATTCATATACACAAAACACTATCAATCCAAATTTAGATCAAATTAAAGTGAAATAAAGTTCAAATTAAATTTTCTATTATAGGGTATTGGTATAACTCAGTGTTATCCCCTCAAATATGGTGACTAATTCTTTCCTAATGCTGCTTATTTGTCTCCAGGTCTCATAACAAAGTGGCAAAGAGGACAACAGAGTAATTCTTGCTATTGATTAGCTGCCCTCTCCATGAAAAGAAGCGGACTTTTAAAGAAAAGAGCATGTTGAGAAAGCAAAAGGAATCTATTGCCCACACAATCTGGTTAGAACATTTCCCGAATGCGAATGGGTGAATGTGACTCTAGTGTAAAGTGCTTTGAGTGGCCAAATGACTGGAAAAGCGCTATATAAGTTCAGTCTATTTACCATTCCCTGCGCTGTGTGCTTTTGGGTCTTGCACTCCCAGAGCAAGCGTAGAAGAATGTCACAGAGGTGGCCAAAGATGGCATGAAGGAGATCCACCATAATTTTATGTAATCCAAAACCAGCATGAGTAGTTACAGTGGAGCTTAGAAGTTTACATATACTCATCACTTGTATAAATCTCTTGATATATTTGGGCTTTTTATCATGCTCCTGAAAGATACTTTGTGTACCATCTACTCATATCCAATAAATTAGAATACGTGTCCCAATGAGTCTTGTTTGTCAGATTAAAAGTACCTTTTTGTTGGGATCTGGGGTTGTTTTAGTTTGGTGTTCCTTAGGTATTTCTATTTAGTCTAATTTAGTTTTCCACTTTTGTTCTTCCTCAGTGATTATAGGAATGTTTTGCTTATTTATGTTTCTTTAGTCTAAGTTATTCTTTAATGTTAGAATTATTCCCTGTTCCCTGCCTGGCTCTGCTGTGTCCCGTTCTCCTCAGTCTGCCTTCACTCACACCTGCAATCAATTTACTCATCAGCCCAGGTCTTTGCTCAGATTTCTCCTTCCTGGTATTTAAGCCACTCTCTTTCAGACAGTAGTTGCCAGTTCATCTTGTTACTCTCCTCGCCTTCCCTGTGTTCTCCTCGTGTCTCCAGTTTGGCCTTGTTTTGGATTTTCCTGTTGGACTTTCTATTTTTGTAAGTTGGGGTTTTTTGTTTTGATTTTTCATTAACTGATCTATGTCTCTTGCCTGCTGCATTTGGGTCTGGATTTAAACACGCATCATGACACTTCTGAAAATATCAATCTTTAAAACAGGTACTAAACATATTTCTCATTATGCCCACTTTTCTGTTTTTTAAAAATGTTTTTTTATTGGTCTAATGTAATATTCTTATTTTAAATATCATAATTTCAATAGCTGTAAGTGGAAAATTGTAATTGATAGAAATAAAGGGTTTCAAACATCTATCTGTGTGTACTTAATCTATGTAACATTTTTCACTTATTCAATAATCAAGTGGATTTAATGGGTCTGTTTCTATTAATTTGAAAAGTTCAAGAACTTAGAGGTAGTCCCTTTTTATTGCACTTTGTGCCAATAACAAAACATCTTAACATACTGCTACCAACAAGCTTGACAGTTGGTAAGGTGTTTATAGGTTAAAAGGCCAGGGGTTGTTTCACAAACGTGGGATTCAGAAATTGAGGATAAGCCATGAAGCCAGGCTTGAGATGGTGTCATCAGTTCCTCCTGGCTTTATGTGTTTTATGAAAACCAAACCCGACTCAGAAGGTGCAGCTGTGGAGCCAGGAACAAATCATTCAGGTAACAGCGTGTCCACAGATTTCTTGAAGAAACCAAGGAGACCCTGGTTAAGAAATAGTATACTTGAGTATATTTTAAATATACTGTATTTTTCTGACGTACATTTATCAAGTGGGTATACTTTAGACTGTACTAAAAATGTAATAAATACATCTTTAAGAACTTGCTGCTCTTTGTAAAAATTTATTTTTGTACACTTTATAAAATATACCTTAAATTCTAATTATATTAAAGTTATACTTTTGATAATCTTTTTAAAATTACACTTTGCATGTATAAATGTAAATTTTTAAATGTACATTTTAGAAATATATTACAAATATATACAAGCAATACTTTTGTGAAGTTGTACTTTTGGTAGTATTTTCAAATAGGTTCTGTGTATATTTTAATTAATCTTAATAAATACACTTCAATAATATCTGTAAGTACTTTGTAAATAGCATCTAATAATTAGACGCTAATTATATTTCAATGAAACACTTTCAGTGTTACCATACATGCTACTTTATGCTAAGGATGCCTTACTGGGTGCCTTAGTAATCTTTTGCTTTTTGTTAAAAGGGCAAATACATTTATATATATATATACATATATATATATATATACCTTTTAAACTATCCTTAAAGTGGAACTTACTGTAATGTTTAACAAAGTAATAAATATAATGTTCATGACTCAAACAGTTTAGTGACAGAGGTTCTACAGTAAAAACAGTACTTGTCCTTAACACTAAATTTAGAAGGTATCTTCACTTTCACATTTCTTTGAATATAATCTGTTTTTGTCTGTTCCTTAACTAAAACATGGAAGCTAACTTTTTTTTTTTTATTAAACATTTTGAACCATTGTACAGAATCATGTGGCATGAACGCAGGGGGCCGTATAGCGGGGAAAGTTATGACAATTTCAAGGGCCCCTGACCAACAGGGGGCCCTCCACAATGTTTTTTGTTTGCTTTTTTATTTTGTTTTGGGTTTTTTTTTTTGTTCATAGAATTTTAAAGACAATGGGGCCCTGTCAATTACAAAATAAATTATATTTTGTTTTCTAAAATTGTTTTTAGCAGTAAAAATTAAATGTTACCCCTCCCAGACCAAAAAGCCCACATTTGCCCTGAACCCCCCTGGATCTGCATGAATCGATTGGTTCCTGCTTGCAGCGTTTGACTGTGACGGTGTTTCAGCAGCAGACAGTACAAGACAAGAACGACTGCTGCAGTTACTATGCTGCTAAGAAAATTAATAAAGTAGGTTTTCAAAAAATAGAGAGACAGAGAGAGAAAAAGGTAAAAGTGTCAATTTGTAACCCAGTTTTTCTCCAAGAGGTGGGTAGACTGTGTGAGATTATCAACCATTCAACATAGTTAGCTTAGCTACCAATGACAGCAGATCAACATTTTTCCTGTAATAAGTTAATTTTCCACCATTAGCACATTGAGTGAATGAGATTGATTAACAGCACTAAGACCCTCCTCCTGGTTCCGATTGGTTGTTTTGGTCGGAACGTTGCATTTCTTTAGCTAGCAATAGTAGCTCAGGGAGGAGGTGGAGGAGATTGATCTTTTCACAGATTATCTGTCTCACAACATGGTGACAGCTTTAACAAGTATGGAGAAAACATATTTTTTATTAAAGTTATATACTGTAGCTTGAATAAAATGCAACATAGCATTTTTTTGAGAAGTCTGGGTTGCTTTATGTAAAGTTTGCTTGTTGCCTATGACTGTTGCTCGTGGGGAGAGACATTTCAGTAATCTAAAACTAATAGAAAAAATTTAAGAATTTATTTTTGTATCCTGGTCTTAGATTATTTTTCCAGTTTGACATCTTCAAACTTACAGGATTTATTGTTGATGATGAGAAGAATAAACGCAGCTAAAGAGTTTGTGAAAAAGTAATTAGCTCCCATGTTATGGAGGGGGAATGGATTATTTCAGGCAGCTAAAATATAAGGTTCCCCCTAATAACTGGCAAATATTGAGCAAATGTTACTATATTTACATGATTTGTTGTTCATCAAGAGAGAAATAAGCACACTTAAATAGTTTGTGAAAATTTTTTTTTTCCAGTGCTATAGATGGGGAACAGATTATTTCAGGTGGCTGAAATATATGGTTCCCCCCTTTAACTTTGGCAAATAATGAACAACAGTTTCCAAAATCACATGATTTGTTGTTGATGATGAGAGGAATAAGCACAGTTAAAGATTTGCTGGTAAACCATTTGTTCTTATGAAATGGAGGGGGAACGGTTTATTTCAGGCAGCTGAAATATATGGTTCCGCCCTTATAACTTTGGCAAATAAATAGAAAATGCAATCAAATCCTCAAGATTTATTGTTGGTGGCGAGAGGAATGAGCAGTTAAAGACTTGCTGGAAAATGTATTTGTTGCTATGAAATGAAAGGGGAACAAATTATTTCAGGCAGCTAAAATAGTTAAAATATGTTGTTCCCCCTAATAACTTTGGCAAATAAGAAGCAAATGTTACCAAAATCACACAATTTGTTGTTGATTATGAGAGGAATAAGAACAGGTAAAGAGATGTTGGTAAGTTATCAGCTTACTGAAAATGTAAAAATAAAAGCCTCAATATTCCTCAGGTTAGTGCGCCGCTGGTGCAATATTAGCCTGTATTATCTTTACCTCTCAGGTTAGTGCGCTGCCTTTTGCAGCAAGGCAATACATTACCATTAGCACAAATATTAGCATTTCACTTCCTTCCACTGTGATCCTTTTCCCTAGCATAAGTATTTTATCTATTTCTAACACATTAGCTACATTTAGTATACTCAATGGAGGAAGTGAATGTAAGACAGCATGCTAGTGATCCCCACATGCTAGCATTTTGGCTAATTTCAATTGATACAATTACTTTAACAAACTCAATGGTGCAAGTCCATGTTAGTCAACATTCTTGTGATTCTCCACATGCTACTGTGTAATTTTTTAGCTAAACTTAGCATTGATGCTAATTTTTAGCATCAGAACGCTGTGTCTAAACCGACCGGCACACTTTGGCAGGATCCCCTTAAATTTCTTCAGGAATTTTCTACTTCTCCTATGTAATGCTATGGCAGGCCCCAATAACTCCAGCTGTGAAAGTTCCGGTTGAGGAAAACTCAAAGAGACAGACCCAGTATTTCAATATGATATTTTATTTTTCAGTGTTTTAGTATAAAAATCCCAGCAGCCTGCTTTGGGCTGGTTTCTGTTCCCATTGACTAGAACTGTGTGTTTTTTTTCTTTTCTTCCCAGAGAATCAACTAAAGTACCAAATGTATTTACAGCAAACTGTCAGCAGGGCTGGAGGACCAACAGAAAGCCTACACTCTGCTACTCATCAGCATCTATCACACCTCACACATTTAATGCCATCAGTCCAAACAAAAACAACTAAAAAAAAAAGGGAGGGTATGAGCACCCGTAGTATTTATTTACCACACCTTCTATATAAAGTGATGCATATCCGTTTTCTGCTCTGCAATAAATTAGTCCAGGCACATTCTCTACTCTCCTTCAGGGCTGCGCTGGAGAACACGCTGATGTGACGTTCAGAGACACGACTGAAAGCTCAAAAAAAAAGACGTCAGAGTGAAGCATGAGGACGGGCAGCAGTTGGTTCTCCTTTCCTTTTGGTTTCCATGTCAACGATGCACCTTAAAACTTTAGGAGCTTCTATATAGATCTTATATAAATATCTACAAACAAACAAAAAGTAATAGTAAAGTAGTCCAGTAAAAACATTTGGATACAAAAAAAATTCACACACACAGAATTAATGCCAGAAACAAGAACTTGATGCAGGAGATCTCAATAAGTTATAAAACAAACAAAAAAACAACAAAAAAAAACAACAATACAGTATGCATGTTTGTTCTCTTTGTGGAGATAGCACCAGCAGGACCAGCAGCACCGGCGAAAACTCGTCACACCTACCTTTGAAGGTCCAAAAATCAGAGTGTGTGTACCAAATAAAACTGAAGAGTGAATAAATTAGCGTCAGGCTGTGTGTGTGATATTTACATGAGCTGCTGCTGTCACACTCATACACTGACAGATGGAGGATCTCACAGCAGCACATTTTAAGAGGTCAGAGGTCGAGCACCGACACATTCACCAGGTTCAGTCCTCCCAACTGAACGCTGAGCTCTTCCTTTGCATAGCTTTGACTACAGTGAGTCATTGTGGGACTCCAGGCAGGGGGATGGGTAAACATGAGTGTTTGTGTTGTGCGTATGAGGCAGAACGGCCTCTCTGCATGGATCATGAAGGTGAAAGGTGTTAGTTGGTGGAGCTGCTGAGACGGACAGGGATTAGCGTGTGGCAGTGAGGCCGCTGCCGCCACCATTCACCTCCAGATTCCCTCTGACAGAGTTCAGCTGCTTCATGGCCCGATCGAAGGCGAGCCGCACAGTTCTCCTGATGGAGGAAGCACGAGCTTCCTTCAGCTTCACTCTGTCCAGGCTCTGGTTGATCCCAAACGGAGCCATCTTGGATCTAGGAAGCCATTGCCTGGGGAAAGGGAGATTTGTAGAAGATCAAAAAACATCATACAGAAACGCCCAACCAGATCCTCTTAAAGCTACGATATGTAGCTTTTATCGAAAAGATGTTTTACGTTATTTGTTAAAACTGTCCCTGTGTTGTGGTAGTACAACATAAGACAGATAATCTGTGAAAAGATCAAGCAGCTCAGTAGTAACTGTAGAAAAGCTGCCCTCAGCCAGAAACAACCAATCAGAGCCAGGAGGAGGTTGATTGATAGCACTAAAACCTTCCTCCTGGCTCTTATTGGTTGTTTCCAAGTGGTGCTCATGGACCCCTTGCATGTCATTGTTTTCGTCTGGGAATTTTGAGCATGCTGGAGGGCAAAAAGATGATTCTTTTACATGCCATCCAAGCTGTTGCCACGGTAGAACAATTCTGTTAACTGAATGAAACTTGGAGATGTCACTATGAACTTACTCCTATGTTCCACAGCAAGGCGAAAATGTAGGAAAACTAGAGGTGTGCCAATCGATCGACTGCCACCATTATGTATTTATCTACAAGGATGAGGTCACTGATCAAAGATATCAATTGTGATATTTCATAAAAGTCACCAGGGAAATACAATACAAACTCTAATTGTAACCCGGGTCGGGTGTAAATGGACTACAAGCCACGAGTAGTGGTGACGTACTTCCGTTTCAATTTTCGCCACATAGATTGTTTCCAGGGAACCGCTTGCTCCTATTGTTTTTAACCATAGCTGCAAGAGCTGCACCATGAACAAGACGCAAAAGTTAAAATATTTGCGAGCTACTGGTACAACGACTGAGTTTTGTTGTGTGCCGTTGTGTTCAGTAATTAGCTGGTACCATCCAGTGCTTAGTTTTGTAATTTTCTTGCTGATATCAAGGCGACAACGGACCGTAGCCAAAACTTAGCCACTAAAGCTAACACACAGTTTGTAGCTGCCTGGTATTTCAAACTTGAGAAACGTTTGTGAAAATGTGAAATATTAGGATGCGTTGAGTCCTTGCATCTCTGTGGCTACGTCCACACTGCTTAATTCAGATTTTTTGTGAAGTCAGATTTTGTTTTGCATGGTCATTGTATGTGATCTGCTGTGTGAACTGCAAAGAACCTAAAAGTGTACCACATGCCCAGCAGAGGACGCCGTAACGTCACCATAGTGAGCGTGCTCAGTGGAAGTAAACATGGATGCTAATGGTGTAGCATATCTTGAGACGTTAACGTTGTTGTCCAACTGAAGCCAGCACATTAACAACTTGATCCTCATTATCGTCCACCATGTTTCTTGTTTCTCTTATCGTTTCCGCATGTAGGGACACAGAATATTGGTGTTTATTAAGTATCAATGGCTTACAGGTTGGATAATGTGACTTGCTGTACATCAGTGTGAATGTAGCATAACATGACTCAGTTTTGCGGCCATGTAATCAGTATTACATGATCTGTCTGAGTCGGGGGTTCCAACACAGAAACAGATGTTACACTGTTTTTACACGGGGTATCAGAATAGAAAGGGGCAGAGCAAAATCTAATTGTACAGTATGGTTTCAGACAGCTCCACGGCGTGACAGCAGTCAAGACGCTCAGCTCCTCACCAGTTGCGCTTGCTGTCGAAGAAGCGGACGAGGAAGAGTTTCTCTGCGGACCTGAACTGCATCTGCTCTCCGGCTCTGAGGACGTCCAATGGTGGAATGGGAAGCTCCACCCTGCTGTGCTGACATGACGTCCTCCGAACTCTGGGATTCACAATCTGTGAAGACCCGGGACAGACTGTGAGCTAGAAGAGAAGGGAGCAGCGCCCTTACAGATAGAACAATCTGCAGTTCATGGTGATAGACGGAGCTGCTCTGAAAACGCCCCACGACCAGAGAAGAGCATGCAGGCCGGCCCAGAGCAGGACGAGCTGCTTACACACAGCCACGACACCAACCCAGCAGTTCACATCACAAGCTACAGCATGGAGAATGGCAGAGGGCAGATGGGACCAATGGGGCAGATGGAGCATGAGTTACGGACAGACTGACACACACACTCACCAGGGCAGGGTACCAGGGATATCCCCTACATTTAGCCCAAACTAGCTTAAGAGGCTCCAGAACAAATGGAGAAGCAGCGGTGGGACTCCACACTTCTACAGGAACAACAACAAGCCAGTTATGAACAGGACACACTGTCTGCGCAAACACACACACACTCAACAATACACAGGCAGGGAGCTGAATCATACTGCTGTGTGTGTGAAGAGGACAGACCAACTCCAGCCCTGTAAACATGGGGTGAGTGTGTGTGTGGGAGGGAGGGAGAAGGGGGCAAAGTGGTGTTTTTCTGGTTCACAAAACAGAGAAGTAAGAATCAGAGAAATGATGTTCCATGCTCCAATCCTGCTGCTCTATAGAGCCACACCTCCTCCCCCAGTGTGTGCCCTAGCCCTTCCATCACTCCCTTGCAGAGCAAATGAAATTGATCCGTTCTTTGGATCAGAGAAGGAGAGGAACCCAATGAGCCGTTTGAGGATGCTTCCTGAAGAGACTGGTCAGAGGGGACCTCCTGGCTCCACATATCCCCCGTCAGCAGTGGGTCAGATGCAGACCCGGCAGCATGGGCAAGCATTGGGTGGCATTACACACCCACAGAGTCAGACATGGACTGGAACCTGTATTTTTTTTTTTTTTTAAACCTCAACGTGGACAACTTTCTATTATTCATATCTCGATTTGATACAGTAGGGTCTCTCACACTTCTCGCATTTGTGCGGGTTGTCACATGCACTTTTTTCAGTCTTTCCAATTGTTTCATCCATTGCTAACATGTCGTAGTGCGTTTTTCCGAGCCTCCTTTAAACGCAACATGAGTGCCGGTTTTAAACCTGTGCAGCAGTGACAGAGACAAGCTGCTGCTGTGCAGAGCAGCACAGATGTGCACTAGAATCACAGCAGCAAACCAGAAAAAGGAAAATCTCTTTGCACAGCATTCAGAGTGAGTCAAATAATGCTGTTGGATGCAGATAATGTTAACTAAATGATGACTAGCTAAAGTCAATATAAGCTTGTTAACAAGATTAAGCTACTGATTTTGTTGTCTATGTTCAAAAGCCCACTTTTAGTACTGGTTATATTTACTTGAGCTGCGTTTTGGGAAAAACGGTAGTTATGAGTAGTTTTACTGCACTGCACTTTTTTTCTTTTGCTTTAGTAATTATTGCTACTCTTATTCAAATAGATTAATTTTGCATTTAAAGGAATAGACTTCAGAGATTGGAAACATTAGATTCTTAGATTTCTGCAGCGTACGAGTTAATGTTTATGCAAATTTGAGCATAATTACTGAACATTTTATACATGTCCCTGTTTTCATCCTTATTATTTTGTATAAGAAAACATGGTTATTATTTGAAAGGTAAGGTAAAGGTTTGTTTTTGTTTTTATATTAACGTAAAAGCTTATTTACTCCCCCCGCCCCTGCTAAGCTCATCTGGAGCCTGGGCTGGTGATATGGGAGACTCCAGTCTGATGCTTGGACCAAACTTATTAGTTTCAGCATTAATTGTCTTAATATTCTGGTCACTGAAGAAAACTTATTTCTCCTTGAATCGTACCGTGACAGATCAGATTCCAACCAAAAATAATTTCAGTAGCCTTGTACCCTGTTACAATAATATTACTATAACTAATAAAAAAAAACATGTTGAATTACATTTGGAGCGAGGAATAAGAGTTGCTTTTCTGATTCTATAAACTGGTAAAGTTTCCTCCTGCCTCTGCTCACACAGATCAAACCACGAAGCAAAAGAAATATAACATGAGCTATCCTGGTATCCTAGCAACAATTAGAAAGGTAGCAGAGGGTGGCCTGGGGACGTCTGTTTCAGCAAGGGAACAGATACATTTCTCACCTGAAGAAATCTTGGCAGTCTTTGTGAATTGTCCATTGTCAGTACAGCTCATTAGAGAACTTTGGTCGTCTACAGTGCTCCGCCTCGCTGCCGTAGGGCGACCCTTCACACCTTTAGGCACCATGAAAGTGCTGGAAGAGATCAGATGAGGGCCACATTTAGAAAAACTTAAGAAATTAAATTGGAAGATCATTGGTCATGGCTCCAATCAGAACCCACCTGGAGTCACAGATGATGCTGTTGCTAGATGATATGCTGGACTCTGAGGCGCATCGCCGTCGGGGCTCCAGAATGCGTGGAGACATAGAATCCAGCTTCTCCTCCACCAAGAAACCGTTGGTTAACCCTGAAGCAGAAACACACACATCACATGTCACTTGTCAGGAACATTGCAGTTGCCACCAGCAAGGAGCACTGTGCTTATGTGAAGCTCAACCTGTGCCAAGACGTTTGATCGGCGTCTCTTCCTCCTCTTTCTCTTCTTCCTCCTCGTCTTCAGCACTGCTGCTGCGGGTCCTTTTCTTGGGGACCAGCAGGGTCTCCAGGCGAGGGATCACCACCGACAGGAAGGTTTTGGCACCCAGGAGGGGTGGCGATGCAGCAGGCAGCTCTGGAGTCATGGGTGCTTTCTGAGGGCTGGCACTCTTGGACTTACGGAAGATGGTGCGCTGGGGGAAGCTACCTGATAATTCAGAGGGAAAGTTCCTGTTGGGCAGCGGCTGGTCTGGAAGGGGCCTGTTGGTTGGTTGAGGGGGTTTTGAGGTAGAGGAGCTGGTGTTGTCATCAAGCTGCAAGGGAGCCTGCTCTGACAGGTGGGCAACAGGCTTCGGCGTGGGGGGCACTGAGTCGCTTGGTGAGATGTCAGGCTCAAATGAGGAGCTGAGCCGCTCTGAGGCCGGTAGAGGGACGGGAACTAATGGGCTTGCCGGACCCAGCTTGTCCTCACACTGGCTGGGGCATAGTGGGAGTTCCAGGGCAGGGGGTGGTGGATGTGGAAATGATTTCTTTAAGCCAATCTGGCTGCGGACCTCCATTATGGTCTTCTTGAGGAGCTTGAGCCTCTTGGTGCGGGACGGGCTGTGCTTCATGGCCGTACTCAGGTCCAGCTTCTCCAGAAGCTCCTTCAGCTGCTCCTCCAGCTGCGTGTGCTGACGGTAGGAGGGTGCCAGCAGCCGGTCCACTGAGAAACAACAGCACAGCACCATCATATTGTCTTCATCTCCCATCAGATCTGTGCTGACCCGACAGATTTACCACATGAAGACATTTTAAATATCCAAAATAAACAAAGGACTATATAGAGCACTATATAGTCTCTCTGCTTTCACTATAACTGAAAGCAGAGAGAGAGACAGACAGACGGACCTCAGTCTCCTTCGACCAATTGGGTCGAGACTCAATAGTTTCTCAAAATTACAAAAACTTAACTCCCTTTTATCTTCACCTGCAGACGCACAACAAACTTGATGTGAATTAAAAGCAGTGATCAGAAGGCTGCTGCATACCACCTTCTTAGAACATTAAGCGGCTAAATAATCAGAATAGCTTAAAAAATGTACAGTGACTTGCGAACGTATCTGGCCCCCTTTTCAACATTTTGCGGCTTTTCAGGCTTCAAACCCAAAGATCTAAAATTTTTATTATTTTGTGAAGAATCAACAACAACTGGGACACAATCATAAGGTGGAACAAAATTTATTGCAGGGTTTCCCCCAGAAAACTTGCTAAGCCCGGTGGTCGGGGCGCCGAGGCGGTTCACTGTGTTTTTGTATTAAAAGATGCTAAAGAGACAGGGAATGAAAATATATTACTGGGTAATTATATGTTATGAGAAAACGGCAGTGAAACACTACCTAAACCCACAACTAGTCTTGAAAACAACAAATCAAAAATACAATTAAATTGAATATCAATTATTTGCACTTCTGTTTAATCCAAATTAAGTCAGCCGCTCCATCAGGCCGCCCAGTGTTTAAAACGCAGAGAGCATCATGAAGACCAAGGAACACACTAGGCAGGTCTGAAATACTGTTGTGGAGAAGTTTAAAGCCGGATTTGGATACAAAAAGATTTCCTAAGCTTTAAACATCTCAAGGAAAAATGTGCAAGCGATCATATTGAAATCGCCACTACAGAAGGAGTATCAGACCACTGCCCACTCAAAGTCCAGACCTGAATCCAATCGAAAATCTGTGGAAAGAGCTGAAAACTGCTGTTCACAAGCGCTCTCCATCCAACTTCACTGAGCTCAAGCTATTTTGCACGGAAGAATTTCAGTCTCTCGATGTGCAAAACTGATAGAGTCATACCCCAAGCGACCTGCAGCTGTAATCGCAGCAAAAGGTGGCGCTACAAAGTATTAACACAACAGGGCCGAATAATATTGCACGCCCCACTTTACAGTTTTTTATTTGTTAAAGTTTACAATATCCACTAAATCTCATTACACCTCCCGATTGTGTCCCACTTGTTGATTCTTCATAAAAAAATAAAAACTTTAGATCTTCATGTTTCAAGCGTGAAAAGCGGCAAACTGTTGAAAAGGTCAAGGGGGCCGAATACTTTCGCAAGGCACTGTAAATGCTAACTCTGCATAAGTGGAAAAACACACACATGCTTGCACAACACTGTCAGCCACACAAGCAACCTTTTAAATTAAGCCATCAGCTTCACTGCTCTACGTGGGAAACTTTCATCAAGCCACTTACACAAATTCAGTCTTTACCATCTGATATGCTTTACATCTGATATCTAAATTGCTTTTATTCAGATGTTCATATAAAAAAAAAATTTTTAATATGACAAAGCTTTATTAGTCTAATCTCTCACTTTAAAAAAAAAGTACTATATAACTATTGTGCAACGTAAGCTTAATTCAGAGAATGTGTACAGGTGATGGTCATAAAATTAGAATATCATGAAAAGATTGATCTAAATCAGTAGTTCCATTGAAAAAGTTAAATTTGTATGTTATATTCATTCATTACATACAGACTGATATATTTCAAATGTTTATTTCTTTTAGTGCTGATTATTATTACTGTCAACTAATGAAGTCCTCATTCAGTATCTCACAAAATCAGAATATTGTGAAAAGGTTCAATATTGAAGATTCCCACTGCCACACACTAATCAGATAATTAACTTAAAGCACCTACAAAAGTGTTTAAATTGTCTCTCAGTCCAGTTCTGTAGGTTACATAAACATGGGGATGACTGTTGACCTGAGAGTCATCCAAATGATGGCCTTTGACACCTTGCACAAGAAGGCAAGACACAAACGTCATTGCTAAAGAGGCTGGATGTGCACAGAGTTCTGCGTTCAAGCACATTCATGGAGAGGTGAGGGGGGGGGAGAAAGATGTGGTTGAAAAAAAACGGACAAGTAATTGGGAAAACCACATCCTGGAGGGGATTCAAGAATCACCACACAGACATATGCAAGACATGGGTTTCAGCTGTGACATTCCTTATGTCAAGTCACTCTTGAACAAGAGACGGCATTGGTCTTGAGTAATATTCTAATTTTCTGAAATACTGAATTCTGGGTTTTCATTAGTTAGAATCATCAACATTAAAAGAAAAACATTTGAAATCTATCTGTTTGTACCGAATGAATATAATATACAAGTTTCACTTTTTGACTGAAATTGTTGACAAAAATAAACTTTTTCATGATATTCTAATTTTATGACCAGCACCTGTATATACTGATACATAAGTTAGTTTATTATGACCTTTATTAATGTAATACTAAGAGGTAGAACAGTGCTTAAGCAGTTGAATTCTCCTATTTGTTTAAAATGGTCCAACTTTATGTTACACCAGGGGCGCCGCATAGGGGGAAAAAGTTATGACAGCTGTTGTGAAGGGCCCCTGACTAACAGGGGGCCCTTCACAATTTTTCTTTGTTTGTACTGTCTATATCAAACAATTTCAAGTGAAAAAGAAAACATCCATTCTAAGTCAAAAGCAGGCTGCATTCAAATAAACAAACCCAAGTTACTAAATCTAAACTGCCTGAGAATACTGCTAATCGTTTGGTTCCATGTCTGGTGGGTTGTTTCTGACAGAGCAGAATTATTCTGTCGAACACAAGGAGGAAGTAGAGGAGCTCGATTTTTTTCAGAGCTCATCAATCTCATGTTAGGACGGCGAAAGTTTTAAAACGTAAAAAGTTATTTTTTTCAACTTACATGCTGAAGCTTAAAAACAGCTGCTCAATGTGAGAGTCCACTGGCTAGTGGAGGTTGAACGGCGCTATGTCTGTGAAATATTACAAGTATCACTTAGCGGTGATCCAACCGGGAGAGCAGAACCAGCGTCTTCCACCTATAGCCCAATGACTTGATTTTTCAAGCAATTTGCTTAGTTTCTGACCGTCATGCTCATCTGGGTGATTGTTGGTATTTGTGCGCTGCTTTTCCTGCCGTCTGATCGCTCCGGTCCGGATGTCTTTTTTTTCTGCCGTGAGCCTCAATAACTCACCAAACTCCGTCAATGCTTGTTTTTAAATGTCATATTAAATTTCCTGTGTTGATGCATTTTGATGTGATTTTTCCATCACAACAAGCAAACTTCCCCAATCACTCTCAGAGTGTTAAAGTTCCACACGACATTGCTTAGGATTTGCTACTGCGCACTTGCGCAGTGTGAAGTAAAGGGGAAGATATGCTGCACGTTGGGCCTCTGCAGGCTGCAAAGCATGAGATTCTGGTGATCGGTTTTTGTGATCGGCAATAAGAAACAGTGGTCGGCGATCACCGATCACATACTTTTTCACAGAAATCGGCCGATCATGATCAGTGACCAATCGATCGGGACACCTCTACAGAGTACTGCTACTATTTTCTATTGCTATTGATTATGATATATACACAGTATATTGTAATTGATTTATTGCCCAGCCCTAAGTCAAAGTCCTCCAAACCACTGGTCTGGGTCTGACTCTGGGTCGGGGTCAGGGTCGAGTCTAGAGTCTCACCTTGTCTAAACAGCTGGAGGGTTTAGACAGAGATATATTTACTCATAACTCTGATTCATGGGTCTCAACTTTTAGACACCTCAGCTGTTTCACATCCAGCATGCAAAGCTGCTGACATGAGCTTCAGTGGGAACAGTTGTCCATGCATTAGATACTAGAGCTGTCCTTCCAACTTGCAGTGATCTCATGACTGTGTTACTGTGTTTGGGCTAACCATAACTCCAGTGTGTGGGGGTTATGGTTAGTTCAGACTCTCAAAAACTGTTAGCAATAAAAGTTAAGATGAGAGTCTCCTTTTCCAGGATAGGGTCAGCGGTTGGTTAGTGTGAAAGAGAGTTTCTGTTCTTTAATCTTAGGTTTTTATTCTGTTCACTAAAGGTGGACTTGGCCCCAAAGTCCACCTTCCATGAAATTGTTAAATGATTCTTGCTAACTCCTGCTTCACTCCTTTCCTAATCGGATGCATTCACTCACCGTCCTCCCAGGAGAAAGGAGCTGGGGCCTCCAGCTGCGGGGCTTCTGACAAGTGTAAGCAGCTGGGGAAGTCAAAGCCGATCCGATCCACCTCTCTGCGAGCTCTCCGTAGGATGACCCCTCCGTGGTCCAGCATCCTCTGAGCCGCCTTGTAGAAGAATGTTTCCTTGGCGTTGTACGTCATGCAGTTACTAATTATGAGGTTAAAGTCATCCTCAAACTCATCCAAGCTGCAGTAACTGTGAGAATCAATTCGTTTCCTCATAGTTGAGAAGTCCATGGGCTTTCTGATGTGCTCCAGGTAGTCTGGGACCTGCAAGGGCAAACAAGACACAACGAGGCTGAGAACATGTAGAGCAGGCATCTAAAACTCCAGTCCTCCGGGGCCAGCGTCCTACTTCAACCTGCTTCAGCACACCTAGCTTCAACGTTAGCTCATTAGCAGAGATTTGTAGAGCAGGACTGCATGCTAGAGATAGAGGCTAAAAATTTAATTCCAATGTGTAGGACGGGGGACAAATCTGAAAGTTGCAGGACTCTGGCCCTCGAGGGGAGTGGTCTGCAGTTTGAGACCACTGCTCTAGAGAGACTCTAAATGAAACTTTCAGACAGAACAGCTGTTACATCTGGATAGTTATTTCATACCGTCTGTCAGAAGAATGACTAAGTGTTACAAACCTCCTTAATGCAGACAGGCTGTGCGAAGATGCCGTACTGGTCCTTGTCCTGCAGCTGACTGAGCACAGCTCTCAGCAGGATGTTGAAGGGAGTCAGCTGCAGCTCCAGCACCGACTGATGCAGCTTTATCTGCAGAGAGAATAACAGAGCAGCTGCTCACAACAATCATTCTGCTGCAGGAACTGATTAATTAAACGGATAAATCAGAGCAGACAAATACTTTTTATCCTCATAGAAGCTTTTTGCATTTTCTCACACTGGAGTTTTTTGTGACAGAATGACAAAGCACAAGATAAAGGTCAAATGGACAGAAAATTAAATATCCTTTAAAATGTGGAGACAAGCTGGAAAAAAAGCTTTTCTGGGTTTTGTTTGTCTTCTCATCTAGAAAGGCCAGATCTGGAAAAGTGACATCAAAGAGCCAGATGTTGGTTGGTTATTGCAGGGGTTCCAATCGGTCTTCATTTTCTTTTTCTGTGGTATTTAATGTCTATCTCTGAAGTAACTAGAAGGGCTTGTCTGGTTTGTCATTACTCTATTACTGGAGCATTAGTTGCCAGGTAATGGGATCATGAATGGACTAAAGATGATCAGACCCAGTGAAGCTAATCAGCTGCACTGTTTTTTTATTCACAGGGTTTCAGAGTAACGGAGTCAGATAAAAAGACAGAACATTTTCTAGATTTACATCTGTGAGACAAATGGAATACTTGAGCAGATTTAATCACAAAGTTGTTGAATAGTAATGGAGCACTGAGACAGTGAGAGAGGAGTGACTGACTCTACCTCGTCCCTTTTCAGCTTCTCCCGCTTCCTGATGAGCTCCAGCAGCAGCCGGGTTCGCTCCAGGTCATGGCGCAGACGGTGCCACACTTTCAGCTGCTCCTTCAGAGCCTGATTTGTCTCCATACGCTCCTGAAGACATCACACAAGGTTTGTGATCAGTATCAGGAGAACATTGAAGCGTTGAGGGTGAGTGTGATGGGCAGCATTGACCTTCTGCTGCTGAGCTTTAGAGGGTTGAGGGTTGGCCTGCAGACGGCGGATCAGAGGCACGTTGTTCCTCGATTGCCTCTTCAGCACCCAGTAACTCAGCAGCCGCTCAACAAACTGCCGCTTCCTCTGAACTGCTACCTGGTTCAAGATGGCATCGAAACTGGGCCAGACAGCAAGACGCATTTACTAACAGAACACTTTAGACTGTGGACATTAGACACTTTTCACATTAGATTTGTCTAATTCTCACTAAATCTTTGGACTCCTTGCTTCGAAAATGTTCTTAAAAGAAAAAAAATTACCTTGATGCAGTGACGCTGGGCCCAGGGTTAGCTTGGGTTTCAGGTTCTAGTTCAGGTTCTGACTCTGCTTTTTTCATCTTTTTCTTCTGCCAGCTTTTGGAGCGAGGCTTCCCCCTCTTTTCTGCCCGCTTGTGACAGGCTCCATTCTTGAGACGGAGCTCGTCGTAGACATTGAGAGGCCGCTGGTCACAACCTTCGGGTGTGTGGCTACAGCAGTAGGCGGTCTTCTTCACAGAAAAGGTGGTGGTGCCCGACTCGGTGAGCTCTTTGACGGGCTCCATTCTCATGTAGAGGCCCGCCTTCTGGGCGCAGCTTACATGGAAAGCGGTATAACAGTTGATCTTGTCACATTGGATGCAGGCCCCAGCGCCCTTGGCCTTGCACAGGTAGCATGTGAGTTTCCAGCGGGCGGGGGGGATGTTGCGGACGCCATCAATGGGCTCGATGAAAACTGTATCAGAGAAGCCAACCTCGGGGACCCACATGGCACAAACCACGTGGCCCCAGCGATCATCATCTGTCTTTTTCAGAGCTCCTCCACGATTCGGGCAGAAGAGGCACTCGGCCGGCCGCGACGGACGCTGTAGGCAATGACGGCACAGCCACTGACCCTCTGGGATGTACGGCACGCCGTAGCACTCCTGGTGCACGGCGATGTTGCACGAGTCACAGAAGAGAATGACATTGCTGTCAGCTCCGTCTCCGTCCATGCAGATGCAGCAAACAGCATCTTCATCCACCAGTGACTGCAGGTCACTCTGGCCCTGTGTAGCTAAGAACGACTCTTTCTCAAAGCGGTCCATGAGGAACTCAAAAAGATTGTGTGACACCTGGCCAATGCCCTCGCTCTTCCTCTTCTCGTTAATGATCTCGAGCCAGGCGTAGTCCTCCTCGTCCATGTCATACTCCACTTCCTCATCCAGCTCCTCAGTTGTCCTCTCAGAGTATTTGTAATACATGGCCGGCCTTTTTGGCACCACCGGCAGATTGTACTCCACCATCCTGACCTTTGGCTCCAGGAGACTGCCCAAGCTGCTGCCATGTGACGCAGTGAGAGCACCACTCTTCTTCTGCTGGTTCATTTTGAGGCGTACAGAGCGAACCAGAACCTGCTGGGGCTTCTCGTTGTTTTCTTTGTTGCTATTGCACTCCAGGATCTCCTGAGCCGTAGGGTCGTCGTCGGCGATGACATCCAGCTTGTCATAGATGCTGAGCCGGTGCACTCGGCCATCCACTTCCAGCTCTACCATTCGCTGAGCTTGTGCGTATGTGAGAGTCTCTCTGTTGGGGGAGGGCTTGATAGGAGAAGACTCCCTCTTTAGCGTGGTGGAGCGGCGATTTTTGCATTTTTTCTTCATGATGAAGATATCAGGATTCTGTAGAGAACAGAGGAAGTGAGTATTAATGACTTACTGATGTAATGGTATGGCAGAAAAGTGAAGAACACCACTTGTGGATCATTAGCAAGCTTTCTGGAGCAACAGCAGGAACGTTTGGGCTGATGCAACAAAATATGACACAATGACCAACTCAATTCGAGTGCAACTTTACTTACGCCTTCAGTTGACAACATTTGACGTGAGAATGTGTTTCCAGAAGGCTTTGACCTCTTTTAGCCACTCAACATGTAAACTTTAGCAAGATGCTACAGGTTTTAAATAAGATTCTTTTATGGACACACCCAGGCCTGGGAACGCCTCGGGAAGAGCTAGAAGAAGTGGCCGGGGAGAGGGAAGTCTGGGCCTCCCTTCTGAAGCTGCTACCCCCGCGACCCGACCCAGGATAAGCGGAAGAAGATGGATGGATGGATGGATATGGACACACCACCCAAGCTTTTTCACATTTGTCACATTAACACAGAAACTTCAATGTGTTTAACTGAGTTTGTGTGATAGATCAACATCAAACAGCTCATACTCTTGAAGTGATGCATGATTTTCTGAAATTTTTCAAAAGAAGGTGGGGCATGGAATTCAGTACCTCCCTGAGTCCAGTTACATTTTCTAGTATTTCAGGGATGTCTTCATCAGTCTGACTAAAACCTTTTACAGAAGAACACAATTTCTCAACCCTGGTCCTCAAGGCCCACTGTCCTACATGTTTTAGAGGTTTCCCTGCTTTAATGTGCCTGATTCAACTGATTGCAATTCAACAAACGCCTGTTAATCAGTCATCAATTGAAATCAGCTGGAATGAAGCAAGGAAATACCTAAACATGCAGGGCGGTGAGCCTTGAGGACCAGGATTGGGAAACACTGCATTAGAACAATGTTCAACAGACCAGGACTGGATGATCCTAGGAGAACATGCAACAACGTTGGTGAACAATGCTATAGCCAGTAGGCCTGTTGCAATAAACAATAAATCAATTAAAATGAGCTTGATAATAAAATGAGGGCAATAATATTGCTTGTTTGTTTTTTGTTGTCTCTCTCTCTCTTCCTACCAAAATGACTGGATGACAAAAAACTTCTGGTACCTCAAGTTCCTCCTCCCGTCTTGCTTCCTTGGTAACAGCAAAATACAGAGGTACCTAAAAGCATCAGTTTTCCTCCACTCAGGCTGAACCCAACACACAGGACACAAAAGTGACAACAGCGACAAAAATTGAAACATTTTCAGCTTTCTTGTGTCAAGTCACTACACAAAAAAAGTTGTGCATGTCTGTGTGTATAAGCTAGAAATTTCACACGCACGAATTACACTGTTCGCTCTTCTGGATGAGGGCAAGCGACTGTTGCCTCAAGCTCCACAGAAAATGAATGGAGAGGGAGCAGCGCTGTCTACCTTCAAAATTACTTCAGCTATCTGCTGAGGTAATGGTGGTAGGTGGCCTCCTACCACAGGCCACATCGCCTATGGTAGGAAGCTCTGTGACCTCCTACCACAGAGCGTAGCATAAAGTTCGGTGCAGGAGCCAGAGAAACGCTGGTTTAAAAGCGGAACATTTCAGCTGTATTCTGGCAGTGCTTTAGATTCGTAGTGAATGACCATGGTGAACCACTGAACCTGTGGAGCCGCTATTTTGTAAAACAGTAACAACTAAACAATACAACCAACATATCTGCACCTAAAATGTAACGATGAATTTTAGATGCATTGGTGAATGCTGGTTTCCTTGTTTGGGGACCGCCCAATTGACATACAACAATACCATTGTTAGGAGAGGCTTGTTGTGCACCTCAAGGGCATCCGCTCAGGGTGGCATCTTGCGGGGGGCACCCCCAAGTCTACCTTCCATGGACCAGAGGATCTGAAAGTGAACAGTGGCTAAAGCCAAGCCCCAATCCCCCTTCCAATTTTTTGTATTTAAAAGGTCTTCTGGTTCCAGTGCTAAATGTTCTTTCAAAGTTAGTTTATTGACATCTGAGAGGGTGTATTTTCATTGTTCTGCTATTTTTATGCTATTAGTTAACAATGGTCTCAAAATAACAATACTATCGTTTATCGTAATTACTTCTGGGACCAACAAAATTTGTCATCGTGACAGGCCACATCATTTTATATAAATGGACATATTTAGCTAAACAGGTGAATGTCTTGCTGCTTTAGGCTTATTGCAAACACAGATCACATCTGCTGAGTATTTTATACAGCTGTTGGAAAATAATCAAACTCATTTTCATTTCAACAACATGATTTTATTGGAAAAATGTATCTGCTTGAACTACCATGGCAACTACCACTGGTTGCCATGACATATAGTGATAGTTTAGTAATGACTTTACCAGAACCAGTACCAAAGTTCCCAAACATTTAGTTCCAAACCAATCTACAATTACATTGCTGGCCTTAAGGTTGGTTGAATTGGTGACCAAATTGCAACATTTGTTCATTTTCAGCTTCTGCAGTTCTCTTTCACACTGTACTGTATCAAACCAACCAACTTTGAGCAATCTCCCCATCAACCCCCCGCCTATGATGGCACTGCACCAAGAACCACTGGAGGAAACGAAACTAAGACCTTGGAAGAAACTACTGAGTGCAACTTCCTTCAAAAATGTAGGTTTTTTGAAGGAAGTGGTCAGCTTTTTGCTGTTGGAGGATTTTGTTTTTTCCTCTCCATCATAGTTTGATTACACATTCACACCTCCCCAAACGAACTGGACTGGAGTTTGATTAAAGTGGACTAAGCAGGGCTGGTGGGAATGAAGCACCTAAGAGTCAGAATAGATGGTAATTGTTCAATTAGATAATATTTACTGCAGTCCAAACAGTATATTTTAGGGCTGAAACGATTCCTTGAATGATTCGAGTACCTCACTTATTAAAATTCCTCGAGGAAAATTTACCTGCCTCTAAGCTTTGTTAATTTATGTTTTATTATTTAGCGCACTGTGTTCCGGCCCGGACATTATTTGTGTTGCGCGGAGCTCTGACTTCCGCCTCTGAGTTGTTGACGAAAGCCAAGTGTTAGCAGCATAAAGTCCAATTTTCAAGTTCGGCCCGTGGGGATTTTATTGATTGATGATAATGTCTGGGTTTTCATCATTTTGGGGGGACCAATAGGCATCCTTAAAATGAATGGTGCGATGCCTGGAGTACTGCAGCCTTTCTCCACTGGGAGCTGCTGATTCAGAACAAAAAGCGGGAAGAGCGCTGCGGAAGTATTTATACAGGTGAGCGGATAGACTGAACACGGGCAGGCGAGTAGTTGATGCTTATAATGTAACTGTAGCTTTATGGACGAACCGCACAATAAATTTCATATTATCCCGGTCTGAACAAACAGGTGACGGAGTGCATGGTGGTGGTACATGGCTGGTTGATGAGTTTCTGAGTGTGACAAACGAAGGTGCTGTAAATATCCCGTATTGCTCCCTGGTCTACCGTTCGTCGTTCCCCCCTGACTTATGTTCAGCTGTCCCCTGGTCTATTTCCTCTCGCCACCCCCCATCTGACGTTCGTTCGTTTGCCTGCCCACCACCCCAAGCCCCCAAGTCCAGGCGCCATTTCCCGTATTCTCAAACCCAAAGCTTGACAGGTATGGGGCAAGGTGAGAATTCATCTATTAAACTGACTGAAGATGAATACATAAACTAAAAACTGGAGTATAGACATTTTTATGAGCCTGTGTAACCTGCACAAAATAATCAATCCGTATTTTATTTTGGCGGGTCAAACTGACAGCACACTTTAAGGTCTGGGTCAGAGGTGAACTCTGATCTCCTCCATTGCTGTCGTCGCTGTGGCTAGCTGCTTGTGTTGGTGGTTTTGTAGGATGGTACACACACAGGCTCCTCAGCCGAACCTTTCTCACTGCCTATTATCATATTTGGCCGTAGTCAGGCGCCTAGACTTAATTAGCATTACACCTGCCTCTTTATTATTAAATTGAATATAATTTCAGATCTTTGTATAACTTTTCTCCAGGTTTACTTAGAAAGTTAGCCATTATTGTTACATGTTAATTTTCTAAACTACAGAAAAGTAACTGTTAGGGAAGCTCAAATATGAAAAATTGGACTGATATTGATATCCGATAGTAACACTGGTGGTGTGCCAGATATACCAATTTTTTTTTAATCCAATTACTCGATTAATCGTAAGAATAATTGATTACTCGATTACTAAAATATTTGTTTACAACAGCCCTAGTATATATATTTAACAGTTCAGCCATAGACTCAAATGAATTTAGCTCTAGTTGAGTCTTTAACTATGCTGTTATAACATGAGCAAATTTTGATCTAAACAGTCCCATACTATCTCAGGGGGTATATGTACAGTGGGTGTCCTGCTGGAAGGCAAACCTCCACCCCAGTATTGAGTCTTTTGCTGCCTATAACAGGTTTTCTTCAAGGATTGTCTAGTATACACCCCCATTACAGGGTACCAGCAAAAAACACACCACAACAAATTAAACTTTGAACACACATACTCTACTTCAAGACTTCCTCAAATCCAGTCCTCAAGGCCGACTTACAGCAACTTTTAGATGTGTCCCTTGGTCCAACACATTGTAATCTAACGAATGGCATGTTCCCTTTGCAGAGCTGAAAGACTGCTGGTGAGGAAAATCAGCCATTTGATTCAGTTGTGTTAGAGCAGGAATGCATCTAAAAGTTGTAGGATGGTAGATCCTGAGGACTGAAAATGGGCACCCCTGCAATAAGTGGTTGGCCTGGCAACAATCCATGACAACAGTAACCAAAACACAAATCAGGCTGCTGCAAACATTACACTGGATCTGTGGCTATGAGCTAATTAATCTCAAGGAGGCTGTTGGGGGGGGGGGGGGGGGGGTTTACACCTTAATGATCCCATATTTTCCATTTCAAGACACAAAATGAAATTTACAAACAAAATGTTTAATGAGGAAATTCCAGATTAGTTGCATCTTGTTTGTAATTGTGATATAAGGCATATTAGGTTGCAAAAATGTAATTGTTTTGGTTTGAGTTGTTCCATGTAACCCATGCAGAATTTCCAAGAGTTGGATATTTCAGATCAATCTGGTTGTGTACACATTTAAAAGTGTGCTTTATTTAATATGGCAGGGAAAGAAAACAAGTTGGCATCTCCAATGTCCGGATGCTGGTAGTTGCAGCATTAGCACTCTGTGTTGTCAGCCATGTGTTGAACAGCCCTCTTCATAGGGTGCAAATACAACACGGAAGCACGCGTGGCTTCTAAAAACTTCCACACCTCTTCCGCTTTAAACGTGCCTCTCCCAGGATTGTTCCTACACCTTTAATTGCATGAATAAACAAGCCTTGGTTGACTACCGGAAACGAAACGTTCACTGGATGAATGAAAGCCAAGCAACCAGGAGCAGCCGGCCTCCAGATCCGCCTAAGGCGACCTTCCTACTGGTTGCGGAGCCCTGGCTAAAGCCGCTCTCAGCTAATTGTTGCGGAATAACGTCAACGTAACCCAAGTTGACCCGGAGCTAACCTCGAAGAAATAAAGCGTTGAAAACAATATCTAGAAGGTGTCATCTCTGCGATAAGGCAGACATGCCTCAGAGTTACCAGTCAGGACGACCTGATCATGCCCTCCAGACAGTCCGTGGCCTCTCTGCACGCCAGCTAAAAACATAAGGACACTCCGTCCAGGAATCAGGCTAACGTTACCACGCTAGCACAGGGGAGAGGAAATATGGCGACACAAGATACTGACTCCACTGAAATGGTTTCTTTACTGAAGAATGTGACTTTTTCTTTTTCTTTTCCCCGGAGTTTCACAAATTAGCAGTGAAGACGTGGTGAAGAAATGAAGGCAAACCTACCTCTGTGTTTTCACGAGCTCGGTTTATAGAAACGGTAGCAATGGCGACGCGGCCTGTAGATAACAGCGGCAGTGAAATCCACAGTCGGGCCGTTCCATCCAACGGCAGTCGTGGCTCTAGCTGAACCGAGTGGAAGTGACTGACTGGTATCCAGGGCGACGGAGATTGTTCCTGAGGTTTTATGTATATATGGGAATAACTACTGACCGTTTGGACAACGAAATATCAGTAGGAAGTGGCACAGCTCAGCGGCAGATAGGGATTCTCTTCCCCCACAACAATGCAGCTGTAAGTCGCCACGTACCTACGTCATCACGTACGCCAGGAAGTCTTTTCTCGGAACGCGAGAGAAAAACAGTACACCCAGAGCTGAAAACGTTTATATTTTTATTTATGTTGAATATAGAGCTAAACAGTCTTATAATTCACAAATACACAGATCGACATCCACAAATGCACAGAATAAGATTCACACTTGTAGTTTTGATGCAAACACAAATACATCTTGATTTACAAGCTGAATTTTTGAGAAGTTTGAGACTCCCGTGACGTCTTCTTCTTCTTCTTGAAATTTAATGGCGGTTTGCAAGAAACATTAGGTGAGTATTACAGCCACCAACCGGTAAGGAATGTGGGCTACATGACATAAATAAAACAAAACAAACAAATAAAAAACTATATCCTTTTATACAACTTACCAGGGGCGCTGCCAGGAATCTTGGGCTCCATGACAAAAAATGTAATTGGGCCCCCCCACGCAGCTGCTGTTACAATTTTTTGAGTCTATCTGACCCATCAAAAGCTTCACAATTTAAAAGCTTGCAACTGCCTGCTTTCTTTGGTCCAATACTGATACTAGGACAATATTTACTGCTTATGAATTGAATTTTACATGCAACAGTCGACATACAGTATGCAAGTAGGTTGCTTACATTTTTTCTGTTAATTTTAGATTACTGAAATGCAGGGCCGGATTTAGGAGGATGGGGGCCCCTGGGCTAGAGTCAAAAAAAAAAAAAAAAAAATATATATATATATATATATATATATATATATATATATATATATATATATATATATATATATATTTGTATGTGTTTGTTTTGTTTTAGAGGATGAGCAGAAAATGACCGAACAGTAAGTTTTGACAACTTACAACTTTAATAAGCCAGTTGTCACAAACTACAAACAACTCTGAACTCTTTTCTAGAAAGACTAAACCACATGTTGGGGTTGAAACTAGAATATGATGCTTGCATCACAAAATAAAATCACTGAATAGTTATTGTTGCCTGGAGTTCAACACAAACTGTAAAACAGATTGAGTGCAAGAAAGTGCAATGCTCAAATATACTTTTACAAAGCAAAGTGAGTAAAACAATATTTATACAAATATCCCCAGCATTTACAAGTCCATATAAGTACAAGTGGAATATATCAAAACTCAAACTTTTTCTTTAGTTTTAAAGTTCTTGATAAATAGTGGAGGAAATAAATGTCAAAAAAGTGCTTCTCTGCCAGTCAGACAGAACATGGATTTAAACAATATCTTCTGGAAAAAAGAGATCAGGCATACTGTAGTTTTCAGAAAATATCCTGACCCAGGTAAGTCCAAAGTGCTGCCCTCTGAAGGATTTTTTACAGCCCCCGGTTCTCAATAAAAGCAGAGGTGGGTGCAAATGAACAATTTTCATCTTCTAGATCAAGGTTTTTACAGAGAACATCTTGAAAAATATGAAGAACAAAATACAGATTTCCATTTATTAATGACACTTTTGCATTCAACTTCTTTGTAGGAACTCGAACCACAAACACGACCTACATTTACTCAAACGCAAACCAAATAAGACAATACTCAACCCTGAAAAGTTTGAAACTTTGAGCCTGTCTTATAATGCAGACATGCACAATCTTTGTTTTGTATCTACAATCATTTAAATTTTTACTTTAATTTAGCAGATAAACTTTAAAAAAGACCAAGTTTGTTTTCAAATTATTTTGCGTTTAAAGTGAGATTTGGAAAAGTGACGCTTTTGATGCTTGTACACCCGTTCTGATGCTTGAAAGCCAACATTCATTTTTTGACAGCTCTCCGGTCCTCGCTCAGCCCAGTAAGCTCGCACGGACTCGTCAATTTCCCCCCAATGCGCCGGATCGGTACTGTACGGATCCACAGTCGTCTTTCCATCTGCGGAAGAAGATCCCGCTTCCACCGACTCTGACTCCACAGACGCCAGTCCAGCCACCGACTCAGTCACAGTTAAAGGTTCTGGCGGGATCTTAGTGCCGGTGTTAGCATAGCTAAGGGTTTGAGGAGCGGGGAATAATGATGTTTCTGCTCCATCTCCGCTAACAGGTTTAAAAAAGCCTGTCAGTTTAGGCATTTTGTTTGTCGCCTCTTTGGCGCGATGCTCTTTTTCTTTTCTCTTCCTTCTTTTCTGCGCTCCGCTGTCATATTTTCTGTTGTCCGCCATTGTAAAATAATATTCCCTTGACGCTCCTCCTCCCCAATGCGTAAGATGCGTCAAAAGTGGACCAATAACAAGCAAGCATTCAAGATGGACGTTTGCCAGAACAAATTGGAACATTTTTCATCGGTGCTGTCAAAATCATCGTAGTCATTGATTAAATTCTGACACTATCCATTCACAAAAATATAAAACATCCTTCGGGGCCCCCGAAATGCCGGGGCCCCGGGCTGCAGCCCCGGTAAGCCCCTGCTAAAATCCGGCCCAGCTGAAATGTTTCTCCCCACGAGCAACAGTCATAGGCAACATGCAAAATATACATGAAGCAACCCAGACTTCTCAAAAATGCTATGTAATTGCATTTTATTCAAGCTGCAGTATATAACTTTAATAAAAAATATGTTTTCTTCATATTTATTAAAGTTGTCACCATGTTGTGACAGTTTGTTGTGAGACAGATAATCTGTGAAAACAATCAATCTTCTCCACCTCCTCCCTGAGCTACTATTGCTAGCTAAAGAAATGCAACGTTCCGACCAAAACAACAACCAATCAGAACTAGGAGGAGGGTCTTAGTGCTGTCTAATGAAAATTTTCATTTTCATCCAGAACCTGGACGCTGGAGCAGGAAGAGGTGGCAGGTCTAAAATCCTATCTAGAGTTTTCCAGACAATAGTGGAACACACAAAAATTACTAAAGTTTTTTTTGCACTGTTGTAACCATTAAACAATCTCCCCTTCAGTTCAACCTTATAAGTGGAGATACATTGTTGATGTTACTATTATAAAATAATTTGCAATTAAGAATTAGCAAAGCTCAATGTAATTTATTACAGGTGGTGGAGCGTTGTTGTCAGCAGCTGCTGAAAGTAACTAAATAGTTACTTTTAATGCAACTTAGTTACTTTCCTGAACGGCTTAGCACCACAATACATTAAAGATCTGCTGTTGTTGTTTCAACCTTCCAGACCTCTCAGGTCTTCCGGTTCTGGTCTGCTCTGCATCCCCAGAACCAGAACCAAACGAGGAGAAGCAGCTTTCAGCATCTATGCACCACAAATTTGGAACAAACTTCCAGAAAACTGTAAAACAGCTGAAACACTGACTTCTTTTAAATCTTGACTAAAAACCCACCTGTTTAGGATTGTATTTGAAATGTAATCAATTACAAATTTATTGATGGAACTTGACTTAATGCTGTGTTTTGATTATTGATTCTATATTGCATTGTGTTTCTGTGTTTGTAATGATGTAAAGCACTTTGAAATGCCTTGCTGCTGAAATGTGCTATACAAATAAAATTTGATTGATTGATTGATTGATTGATTGATTTCCAAATTAAGTAACCAGCAATCTAACTTAGTTACTTTTTCAAGGAGTAATCAGTAATCCGATTAAAGTTACTTTTTCAAAATAACTATGCCATCACTGGGGACATATCTCATTATGGAGTAATCATAATGATCAAAATGGGTATACATTAGAAGAAATAATGGATGTTTAGGACTTGCTATGTCTGAATGATGGGAGTGGAATCAGAATTAATTTTAGAGATAATACAGTGCTAGCAAATGATTTAACATTAGTTTCAAATTCTTTAGCAGGGAAAGGGAAAGGAGGTTGAGGCCCTGGTAAACAATAGAATGTACTAAAGTTACTAAGAAACGCAATAAAGCTTTCAAATTATTAAAAAGAAATCACAGCTTTCAGAATTTGAATAAATACAAGAATCTACAAAGAAATGATTATCCAACATTAGAGGTGCTTAAACATGGCTGAGAAAAGGAAAAGAAAAAGAAAAAAAAAAAGAAAGAGCTTTGGATGGATAATAAATTCTACAGTTAATTAAATCCATTTAGACCAATGAGATGTGTCAGGCAGTTCCATTACAAACAATACCACCTTGGATACTTCCTGATGCTAAGGTAGATTTTTTTCAGTATTAGAAAAGAAGAACACGTGTAAATATATTATTATGAATAAACATATAGTACAAGATTACATAAGCATTAGCATTTATTGTACAGCAGTTTCAAATTAAAGTAGGAAAAGGGTTAGTAATGGAGTCTCGGTTCATACAGGAGAAACGCTTGCTGTACTTTTAGTGGGTGGAAGAGGTAAGACCATTAAAATCAATCATTTGCTCAGATTCTAGTTCATCGTGGGCCAGTTTGCAAGATAATCATTCAGATAGTAGACCAGATATATTAATTGAAATACAAGAAACACTTTATGGAATTAATATGATGGGCTTACAATAAATTTTATATGAGTTGTAGCACCTTTTGGGGATAAGGAGGATGAAATGGCAGACGGGCTGGCTAAAGAAAACACTAATTGCATATTGTTTGACATTAATGTTGGTTTCAGTATAACACATATAAAAAGTATAATAACACAAAAAATGAAAGAGAAGTGGCAAAAGCTAAGGGTACAAGAAATGAAAGAATGGTGATTTTAGGGAAATGTGACTGTGGGGAAGATTAGACAATAGAACATGTTATTTTGCATTGCAGGAATTACTATTGATTTATTGCAGAAAGATTCAGGAAGCAGAGGATATCAGGCTATATTTGAAGTTTTGAAACCGTGTAAGTTGTAGAATAGGATCTTTTTTATGCCGTGTAATTTACACTCCTTACCGGTTGATGGCAGTAAGGCTTGAGTAATGTTTTTTGCCAACCGCCAATAAATCTCAAGAAGAAGAAGAAAGAAGATTGAAGCTAATGTATGTGTATTGGGTAAACCTACAGGAACATAATTATGGTCATCCAACTAAGGCTGTGCTGCAGGACTGTTGGGAACATCATAAATTTGATTGTAATAGTTTTGGATGGATGGGGACATAAAAGCTCAAAATGTCTGTTTGACTCAGTTCGGTTCTACAGTCACCAATTCCACCATGGTTATTTATCACACCAGAAGTTGATCTGTAATTGGGGGGATTTCTTAAAAGGGAAAGACTCCAGAATGGATTATAGTTAATAATTATTTTTGGAAGACTTAAAGATAGTATCATTATATATACAGATGAATCTAAAGATCCAAATAATGGCAGAACAGGAGCAGCTGTGAATATTCCACACCATAAAGTCATGATTAACATCAGAGCAACAGATCATCTAGCAGTTTTTACAGTTGAATTATCTGCCATTATGTTAACTTTAGAATGGTTGCTTGAGGATAATATTAGGGAAGAAAGTAAATATATAATTGCATCAGATAGTCAAGCTGCATTATTAAGTAAAAAATCTGGCAAATCTTGTAGATTAGATTTATTATTAGGTATATATCACTTATTAGTTCAGCTACATAATAAGAAATGTTTTGTTCGATTTGTCTGGATTCCTTCTCATGTAGAAGTAGAAGTAAATATATCAGCTCAACAGGCCCTGAAATCAGATTTTATTAACTTAAGTATTCCTTTAAGCAAAAGTGAGGGTAAATCTATTATTCAAAATAAAATCCTTAAGGTTTGGCAGGAACAATGGGCTAATCATGACACTGGTAAAGATTTATATAAAATTCAAAAGACTGTGGGGGGTAATAGTTGTATGAATGGAAGGCGGAAAGAAGAGGTAGTCATATCTCGACTTAGAATTGGTCATACTGGACTTAGTAGTTCTCTTTTCAGAATAGGGAAACATGAAATAGTGACTTATAATTATTGTAATCAGATGGAAACAGTGGAACATGTCTTATTAGAATGTAATAAGTATTCAGAGGAATGTCAGCATTTAAAGTCGATACTAAATAGAGAAAAAATGGGATTTTCTATGATAAATCTTTAAGGAAATAAATCTAATTCCGTTATAAACCAATCAATTAGATTTTTTAAAAACACTGGTTTATTTAATCGTATTTAAAGTATGTGTGTGTGTGTGTGTGTGTGTATGGATGGATGGATGGATGGATGGATGGATGGATGTATATATGTGAGTGTGTATGGATGTGAATTTGCACATTCATGCATGCCATTGAGGTGTGTATTATTAAATTCCCTTTGAGATCATTGATGACCTCACTCCAGTCTGGTAAGTGGCGGTAAATGCACCTTCAGTTGGTTGCCATCCGCCAATAAAAAAACAAGATTCCTGCCCACATTGGTGTGGTAGGAAATGAGTTGGCTGATAGTTTAGCTAAGAGTGCTGCAAAAAAGAACATTGTTGATTTAAATATTAAAATAAGTAAAAATGAGGTGAAGAATATTATTAAAATGTATATCAAGAAGAAATGGCAAGAACAGTGGGATAGAGGAGGCAATGCTAGATTTTATTATAGTATCAAAAAAAAGTTGGGGAATTAAGGAAATGTAATAGAATTTAAAAAGAAGAAGATGTTATATCTAGAATAAGGTTTGGACATACAGGATTAAATAGTACTCTTGAAATAATTAATAAACATAATACAGGTTGTTGTAATTATTGTGGTAAATTAGAAACAGTACAACATACAGTATATTTTTAGAATGTAATAGATATGTTCAGGAAAGAGAGGTGTTACTTAGAGATTTAAGTAGGAATAAAAACAAGTGAGATATTAGGGAATTGTTTCAGAGATCATCTGAGGATGTAGTTTTTAACAGTATTGTTTGTTTTCTAAGAAGAACGGGCATTATGGGGAGATTAGAATAGGTAAACGTCTGATCCATACTCCAATCTGGAAGGTGGCGGTAATGCACCTATAAGTTGTTTGCCAACCGCCATAAAACAAGAAGAAGAAGAAAAAACAAACAGAAGAAGAAGAAGAGTTCTAACGTTGACAACAGTACGTGGAGGGTGAGTAAAATTAAATATTGAAGCGGAAATGTTGTTTCCATCTTTAAACTAATAAATCGGTGAACCTCGGCTTTTCCAGACTATATGAAGACAACAGAGACGAGTAGAAAAACTGAATTATTTAACAAACCGGTGTTCTGATTATCTTTGCTTCCTCGTCATATTTTTCTACCTTAGTGCATCTAGACAGCTACGTCTGTCTGTCGGTGCTTTTGAAAACCGCTACCGTCAAATACCTTACCAGTCAAATAGCATTTGAAAAATATGTGAATGACGAAATCTTTTCTAAAAGCACCTGAATATCTGCTTGTGTAAATGCACTAAAATCCTTCCTGAGAATATGTAAAACTAGTACATTTAGATGCACTAAAATATATAAAAATATAATTATATTAGAATCATACCTAGATAAAATGCACATCTATGGTAACACATGTTGATCTACCAAAACTCCATCAAAATTTCCTACCTGGTAAATACGTTTGTGGGCATTTTGCTCTAGATTTTTTCATTTGAACATTGTTATAAAGCCAGTAGTGGAGAAAGTACTCAAACAAAGTACTTAAATAAAAGTACAAAAAGACAAACCCATGTACTCTAGTAAAAGCAAAAGTAGCTGATTAACATTTTTACTTGAGTAAAAGTAAAAGTAGAAAAAAAAAGTATTACCAATTAAAAATACTTAAGGAATTAAAAGTAAAAGTACTTCAAATTCAAAAATACTTTATTAATCCCACAGGAAAATTAAATGTTGCTCATCAAGAATCTTCAAAGAGCCGCTGTCAAGATCTCCTGAACACACTGAACCTGAAGAAGCCTCTGACTGAATGTATTACATAATGGCTAATGCTATTTCATTAAGTGTACCTATTATATTTAATTTTAATACATCAGTAATGTGCCATTTTAATGAACAAATAAAGATGAAGCATGTTTTTATTGTTTCCTTTCTGTGACACAGACTAGATTTAGATTTGTGATTCTATGCATCAGAAGTTCAGGGATGACTTGTGTCACTCTAGTAATCCTTAGCTAAAGTCATTTTCAATAAATTAGAATATTTATGAAAAGTTAATGTACTTCAGTAACTCAGCTCAGAAGCTAAAAACATCATATAGATTAATTCCCCACAAACTGTTTTAAAGCTTTTATTTGTTAATGATGATGACTTGTTGCTTGCAGCAAATTAAAGCGTGACATTTTCCAATTAAGATTACAGAGCAATTAAACAAAAACCTTGATGCAGAAATGTTCTTTCTAATGAAAAATATTTTTAATACCTGAAAAAATTGTTTTCAAGATCTGACAAATGAGCCTCATCGGAACCCATGTTCTAATTTATTAAATATGAGAGTAAATGTTAATATGAAATGGCGATTAGTCCCTTGGCGCTAACATTCATTTAATAACCAGGACATGGAGGAGTTTAACGTTACCTGGGACATTCATGGCAGGAGACGCTGCGCTCCATGTGCCCACGACTGCAGTAATCAATGTTGCTTGCCTGTTCCTGCTAGGTTTTGCTGCTTGCAGTCTATCTCGACAAGAAGCTTGGTAAGATTATATAAAACGTCCTTAATCACACCCAAAAGTCAGATAGCGTTTAACAATTTAACTTACCTCAATATGTGTTTTTTGATTCAATGGTGAATTTTTGAAAGCTAGAAGTTCATGCTTTTGGGGGAGGCAAAGGTGGAACAGGTGTTTCAAACTAACAAACAAATAAAAAAGCACAATGTGACTTGGATGTAACACAGGTAACATAACACTTTATAGAAATGTAGTAAAATAGAAAGTACAGCTACTCAGTGTAAACTGTAGTGGAGTAAAGTCAAAAGTACCCAGGATTAAATCTACTTAAGAAAAGTACAGATACATGAAAAATGTACTTAAGTACAGTACAAAGTACTGTAAACTAAAGCCATTTACAAATATGTTTACAAGCCACCTGTCATGTAAACGTAAAACATGAAGCAATACAGCTTCAGGAAGGTCAGGCGTAAAATAAATAAAGATTACCTTAATCTTCGACAAAACAAAACGTCCACAGGTAGGATGTATGGATAAGAAATCTGCTGAGTAAGCAGTAAGTGACGTAGCATCGATATGCGCATTACCACAAGGTAGGACAATGGAGGCACGGAACATGGTCCACTCAGACTCAATGTTCCCCACTTCCCCCGGAACGTGTTCGAAGTTCTGCCGGAGATGGGAGTTAAAGCTCCGTCTCACAGGGGATTCCGCCAGACGTTCCCAGCAGACCCTCACAACACGTTTGGGCCTGCCAGGTCTGACCGGCTTCCTCCCCCACCACCGGAGCCAACTCACCACCAGGTAGTGGTCAGTGGACAGCTCTGCACCTCTCTTCACCCAAGTGTCCAAGACATATGGCCGCAGATCCGATGAAACGATGTCAAAGTCGATCATCGAACTGCGGCCTAGGGTGTCTTGATGCCAAGTACACATGTGGACACCCTTATGCTTGAACATGGTGTTCGTTATGGACAACCTGTGATGAGCACAGAAGTCCAACAATAGAACACCCTTCGAGTTCAGGTCGGGGGGCGTTCCTCCCAACCACGCCCCTCCAGGTCTCACTGTTATTGCCCACGTGAGTGTTGAAGTCCCCCAGCAGAACAAGGGAGTCCCCAGGAGGGGCACTCTCCAGTACCACCTCTCCAAGAAGGGTGGGTAATCTGAACTGTTGTTCGGCCCGTAAGCACAAACAACAGTCAGGACCCGTCCCCCCACCCATAGGTTTAGGGAGGCTACCCTCTCGTTCACCGGGGTAAACCCCAACGTACAGGCGCTGAGATGGGGAGCAACAAGTATGCCCACTCTTGCCCGACGTCTCTCACCGTGGGAAACTCCAGAGTGGAGCCCCGCTCAAGGAGACTGGTTCCAGAACCAGAGCCATGCGTTGAGGTGAGGCCGACTATTTCTAGCCGGAACCTCTCAACCTCACACACTAGCTCCGGCTCCTTCCCCACCAGAGAGGTGACATTCCATGTCCCAAGAGCCAGCTTCTGCAACAGAGGGATCGGACCGCCAGGGGCCCCTCCCTCAGCCGCCACCCATCTCACAATGCACCCGACCCCTTTGGCCCCTCTCATAGGTGGTGGGCCCATGGGAGTTCGGTTTTGAAAATGAGTACCATTTCAACCCAGAGTGCAGATAGCAGCTCGTTCTTAAAGGCCGAGGAAGGAGTGCCGTCTGCGAGATCATCCGGGCAGGAGGGAGAGTCACCATGAGGCGGGGATGTAGCATGAGAAGCAGGCCTCTGTTGTTGTGCAGACGATTTGACTTTTGGAGGCATTTTGGTTGAGAAAAAGGGCAAAATTCGAGCCGGGTTATAGAGTGGAAAAAAAGCACACCAAAAGGGATAGAAAACTATCAAAAATGTGCCTAAAATAACAATTATTTCTAGTTGTTGCGGGAGCTCAGCCAGACACGTCCTACCCATCATTTAGACTACGTTAAATCTTAGTCTAAAATCTAAGATTTAACTGAAAATAGAGAAATAGCTCCTACAATGTTGGTAACTTTTTCCCCCTTAATTTATTAAATTGCAATGAAAAGGAGGCAAACAGTAGTCTGTAGCTAAGCTAACTATGCTAAATGGACTCAATCTCCCACAGTCTACCCACCTCTTGGAGAAAAACTGGGTTACAAATTGACACTCGTGTCTTTTTTTTTTTTCTCTCTCTGCAATTTTGAAAACCTGTGTCCTTAAGACTATTATTGTTCATTGTTAGTTATTGTATATTTATTTTTATTACTCTATTTTAAATTAATTGTGTGTTATGGTGGACAAACAAAATGTTCCCCCCTTAGGGGATCAATAAAATGTTATCAGGCCGCCCTGGGTTAAAAGCCTCTACATCTTTCATAGTGACATACAGCTTTCTGTTCTCTTTGTGGGAGCGATGTGACGGCAGCAGAATCCGGTCTCTGGTTCTGCGGTTCTTGTTCCAGGTCCAGGATGGGGCGGTCCTCCAAAGACAAGCGGGACATATACTACCGTCTGGCTAAGGAAGAGGGCTGGAGGGCCAGGAGCGCTTTCAAGCTGCTGCAGCTGGACCACCAGTTCAACCTGTTTTCAGGTGAGACCCTCTGGTCACCAGAACCACAACAGGAGAGGATTAATAGCGCATTTTATTTCAATTTGTTGTTAAACAACTTGAAGTACTGTTTATTTGTGGAGTGAAAGGAAAGGAATAGATGCGGCCAGTGTTTCTACAAAGATCTGGAAAGTCTGGGTGGCATTGAGCCAGTTTTTAATCCGATACCCCAAAATAAACTCCAGTTTGCCCTTCAGAAGCGACCTTATCAGTAAACACAGTCCATCTGTGTGTATCTTAACCTCAGTCTCAATGCAGCTGGAGTCAGAGGTTCTTCAAAGTGGTGTGTGGTGGTGGGATGTTGTTTGCATCATCATGGAGGAAAACAACATCCCAGCGTTCTGATTGATCCTTCATCTGGACATGGAGGCAGGATGGACTGGCTGGAGACCTACCAGGACACGGACATCCACCTGAACTGACAGAAGAGCATGGAGTCTCTGGAGGAGCTGCAGAGATCCACAGCTCAGGAAGAAAATCCTTCTATTGAACAACTATTAGTTGTGGACTCTGAACATCTAGTTGTTATGGAAGAAAGCCAGAGGTCTGCTTTCATTTTGCTACAATCTATGTGGGAGATTCAGTAAAACATGTGAAGGCACCTGGACTACGTCTTGCAAAAGAGACTGAAGGGCTGAGGTGGAGGTTCACCTTCCAGCAGGACAGAGACCCAGACATCCAGCCGGAGCTGCAGTGGAATGTGTTATATATATATATATATATATACATATATATATGCATCACTAATATATAATGCCGCTCAACCATCCAGCCTGATGGACATGGATGTTTAGCAGAAGGATGGGCAGAAAGGTCTGTGTGATGTTCAGCGCTTCTTCACAGGTTCCAGAGAACTGCCTGGATTCTCACGAACATTAGCTCGTTATTACAGCAAATCCGTTCGAGGTGAGGCCGACTATTTCTAGCCGGAACCTCTCAACCTCACACACTAGCTCCGGCTCCTTCCCCAACAGAGGGGTGACATTCCACGTCCCAAGAGCCAGCTTCTGCAACCGAGGATCGGACCGCCAGGGTCCCCTCCCTCGACCGCCACCCATCTCACAATGCACCCGACCCCTTTGGCCCCTCTCACAGGTGGTGGGCCCATGGGAGGGGGGACCCATGTTTCCTTTTCGGGCTAAGCCCGGTTGGGCTCCATGGGAAAAAGCCCAGCCACCAGACGCTCGCCGTTGTGCCCCCCCTCCAGGCTTGGCTCCATAGTGGGGCCCCGGTGACCCGCGTCCGGGCGAGGGAATGCCAAGTCCAATGTTTTTACTCATCATTGGGGTCTTCGGGCTGCGCTTTGTCTGGTCCCTCACCTAGGACCTGTCTGCCTTGTGTGACCCTACCAGGGGCATGAAGCCCCAGACAGCATAGCTCCTAGGATCATTGGGGCACTCAAACCCCTCCACCACGATAAGGTGTCAGCCCAAGGAGAGGATAAATAACTAAATATTATAGAATCTATATAATTACACAGCCCTAGAAAGATGACTGGAGTCTGTTTGCTATGAACTAAATGCACAAAGATAGTAATACTGTTGTTATATCAACATTGATATCATTTTCACCACATCCACTATGTTGAACATATATCATCATATGTATATGAGCCTGGTTTCTATGGAGACATAGCAGCTCTGCTTCTGTTCTGTGTGTCAGGTGTGAACCGAGCCGTGGATCTGTGTGCAGCACCAGGCAGCTGGAGTCAGGCTCTCAGTCGCAAACTCAGGTCTCCTTCCACTGTTTTCTACATCTTTAGAAAACTGTCCAAGATTTCAAACCTGCACTAAACGCTAGAAGTTCTTGCTGATCCTGCCTAGATTCTTCTATTCTTTCCAATGCAGAAACAGAGAGGAGGAGGTGAAGATTGTTGCAGTGGACCTGCAGGCCATGGCTCCTCTTCCAGGAGTCACTCAGATACAGGGAGACATCACTAAGGTGCTCAACAAGCCCACAAAGAATCAATGGATTATTTCTCGGGGTGCACCGATTGCAGTTTTTGCTGATATGGTTTTTGTGATCTGAAATGTCATTTAATACAGCAAGAAAGTTACTGAGGTGAGGGGAGCATGCTGTTACTCATACTCATGTCTTCCTTCCTCCAGGTGTCCACAGCTCAAGAGATAATCCGTCACTTCGAGGGGCAGCCAGCCAACCTGGTGGTGTGTGATGGAGCTCCAGATGGTCAGGTCCTCATTCTCCCGCCTGTCCTCTTTACTGTCGTCTTCTGAATTTCCTTCCTGTTTTGTCTCCATAGTAACTGGACTCCATGATGTGGATGAGTATATCCAGGCTCAGCTCCTATTAGCTGTGAGTACAGAGGTGTTGTCCTTTGTGAGGTTTGGTGGTGTGACACTGACATCTGTGTGTTTTTCAGGCTCTGAACATCACCACTCACGTCCTGACACCCGGAGGAACTTTTGTAGCAAAGGTTGGATCACTCTGTCTTTCTCCAAGACTTCCTAAATTCACGCCGAGAGCGAAACAGCTGCTTGTCTAATTAGTTTGAATTTTAAAGTCTAAATTCACAAACACAGAAAACTTGCTAAGCCTTGTGCACTCAGGTGACCCACTGTGGTTTTGTATGGTTTTGTATTAAAACATGTTAAGTTGACAGGAAATGTAAAATATTAGTGGGTACTTACTATGTCACTAGAAGGTATTGCCGAAAATTCCTAAACCCACAGCTACAGAATCTTACAAACTAATCAAAAATATACAATTAAAACAAATATCAATTATTTACACTTCTTTTAAATCCAAATTAAGTCAGCATTTAGAGGTTCAAAAAACACGATGTAATGCTGATCACATATGCAACCAACCCATGGCATAAATGAACTAAGCAGCTGCTTAAGGCCCTCCAGGTCTTCAGGGCCCCTAAATGCTGGCATTTTAACACAGACCACAGATATAGAAATGTAATATTTGTTTATTAAGATCATCAATGCTGCTAAATTTAATTTAATGGTTCCACCATACATAAATTAAAATGTTATACATTGTTTAACAGTTACATGTACAATTTATATATATATTAAGTATATGTATATACATATATACTGTACATATACAGTGTATTGCAAAAGTGACTACACCTCTCACATTTCTGCTGATATTTAAGTATAAATTCTCATGATAAAATGACACTTTGACACAACGAAAAATAATCTGTGTGCAGCTTATATAACAGTGTAAATTTGTTCTTCCCTCTAAATAACTCTATATGCAGCCATTAATGCCTAACGTCAAAATAGGAAGACTTTGCCTTCCTAGTTTGTGTGCAATTTTACAACCTTGTTGAGAACAAAAATGTCCACCTGCTCTATGAACTGCTATATGATCTTTGTTCTGCTTTTTAGGAAATGTCCAAGTTAAGTCCTGATCACAGTGATCAGAAGTTTTATTTTATTTTATTTTTTACTTTTTAAACAAGTAATTTTGGGTAGATGGGGAATATTTCTAATAAGTTTTTGACATGTTGAAGCTTCACTTTTGTGTCGCATTCCATTTTATACTCTTGCTTTCGTGAACGTAAAAGTACCTTTAACTTATGTTTAAAACATTTCCTGCATTATGAGAGGCTGGGGCTGTACTTTTATTAAAAATGGTAATACGGCCTGCTTGTTCTGATTTTAACTGGTTCTGAGAAGGGTTTGCAGAATCCAATTTTCTTCCTGTCGAGAGCGGTTATTATTTATTTATTTACATGAGGAGCAGAGGGGATCTTTGTGGAAGAGCATTACAATGGGCTTCTATTATGAACCAAACAAAAAATCATTCGACAGTCCCATTTTAAACTAGCTTTAGCATCTCCCATGAACAATTTAGCATGGCTAGTGCTACTAATCCAACCAGCAGTGTGTGTGTGTGTTTTCAGTAGAAAATGCAGAGCAAACCTTAAAGGCTGCCAGAGTTTCCAAACCCAACATGTTCCATGACTGACGGCATGAAAGCTCAAATGATTGTGGCTGACAATCATTGGCTGACTGGAAATACTCTTTTTTTGCTTGCTTGTTTTGAGGATTTTCTTTTTTTTTCAAGTCACTAATGTTGGTGTCAAATATTATTTTTTTATTCACATGTTAGAGGTTTCACTTGTGTGATGCAGTTTTGATTGGAATAAATCAAGCTGATAGACTTGATTTAAACAAGTAACATGTAAACAGTGATGTGTCTGTCCCCGTCTTGTTTCAGATCTTTAGAGGTAAAGATGTAACTCTACTTTACTCTCAGCTGAAGATCTTCTTCAGCAGTGTGACTTGTGCCAAGCCTCGCAGCAGTAGAAACTCCAGCATTGGTAAGCCGTCACCAGTTGGGACCAATCACAGAGCACCTTCAGCTGGAAACCTCTCCCTCTTTTTTGTTGGGTGACTTTTAAGGCTGCAGGCTGTTGAAATAAATAGATGATCTACTGTGTTTTATTCCTCTTTTTTTCTCTCTTTTCCCCATTGATCCAAAGTGTGTTGTTGTTTGTGCAGAGGCCTTCGTGGTTTGCCAGAATTATTCTCCCCCAGAGGGTTATATCCCCAACATGTCCAACCCTCTGCTGGACCAGTCATATGGTAACTATAAAGCTTTTGACGCTGCTGTGCTACAGGGGGTCATTTGCTTGAACACATCTTTGTGCATGAGAGTGAATATGAGAAATAAAATTGGTCACATTTTGTCTAAAACTGACTGAATTATCTATTGGATCTGGTTGAAGCTCCTGGCATGACATCAGTGATCAGTGCAGGTTCCATATCTAGTACCTTACAGATCGACTCTTACTCAGAAGTTCAAGAATACCATATTACTTGTATTTGTGTGTCTTTAGTCTGGTTTCTGCTCTCTGTCCTTCAGATGTGGACTTCAACCAGCTAGAAGGACCAAACCGTGTCATTGTTCCCTTCCTAGCATGTGGAGACCTTAGCGCCTTTGATTCGGACAGAACCTATCCCCTACAGGTGAGGAGTGGCTTGATGAGATCTGGTGCATTCATCTTTCACTACAACCACACTAATCTTCCAGACAGGAGAAAAATGTACTGAAGTTCTCGGTTATCCTTTCATGTGTATTTAATGCAGACTATTTTCACAGTAACAATGTGAATCTGGAAGATTATGGATGTTCTGGTCACAGATATGAGTTGTTAAAGGACAGACATTTGCTAATGGTCTGTTGCAGTCCAACTCTGCAACTAGGATGTAAACTCTCCTAGTTTACATCCTTGTAAACTAGGAGAGCACAATAATTATCGGCCTAATAACAGGAAGTTATGACGTCTCCTTGTCAGTCCGATATCATATTAGCACCGATAACATATTCAGTGGTGTGGTGTTTTATTTTTTGATTTTTTTCAATCAAGGGCTCCCACTCCTGAATGAGACCTGTGTAGAGTCCAAGTGGCATTGATCTAATTGGAGAAAACTGTAAATAAATCATTTTAAAATTACCTCATGTCAGAAAACGACTGAGTTGTAATTTTAATAATAGTTAAAAATATAATATATTAATTACCCCAGCGTGTTACGCGCAAATACCAAAAATATAAACGGAACAACTGGTAATTTCCAACACCATGTGAATGAAGCACGGCTCATGAGTAAACGGAGAACATGGCGGTTGTAGTTTGGAGTTTCTCTAAACTTTTAGAGGAAGAAATTCCTGCTCTAGTTGTACTGACTTGTCCAATAGAACTGGTCCTTATCAGCATAATAATCTAAAGAATGTCTTTTTCTTTTTGATTCTTTTCTTTGTGCAGCTTGATGCTAGTAAAGAGTATGAGTACATTCCCCCCACGCAGCCACCTATCCGGCCTCCATATGAGCAGGCTTGCCACTTTCGCAAACACAACTTGCTGTCCAGAGAGGATGCTCCTCCCGTCAGTTCCACCCAGAGCCGAGAAGAACAGGAACCATAAGCCAAGACCTCATGACCTTTAAGTAGTGCTAGTGGGAAAAGGCCCTGGACATCCTGCAGATCATATTCTGTTAAGTCTTCCTGGTTCCCCAAGCAGTAGGATGTGTTTTTAATGAGTTGACATCTGAAAAATAAAGGCTATTTATAATAATGATGCTGCTTTTTACTCAAGAACTTTTTCAGAGGAAAGTGTGGGAGATCTGAATGCTGCAAGTCCATAACTCAAAGCAATTTGCTGGACTTCCAGAGATGGAGAAGGTTTTTTTTTTTTTAACAGATTTAAATAATGAACTGAACTTGACTGCATTGTTTTGATAACTAGGATCAACCAGAATGTATGTATGATTGGATTGAATTGTCTTTTTTGTAGAGTGCCTTGAGATTACAGGAATTGGTGCTATGTAAACTGAATTGCATTGAGTAGATATTGCAGCAAAATCAATTGTTGAATTTAAATATGCTTATGTCAAGAAAATCCGAGCTCATCCCACTTCCCCATGCTGGAGATTTTAGTTTAACAGTAATAATAAATAAAGTTATCTTTAAAATGAATCACTCAAGTGACATCAAGGCCCAGCAGTAGACTTAAGTGTCAATAAAGTTAGTTTAACAGTAATAATAAATAAAGTTATCTTTAAAATGAATCACTCAAGTGACATCAAGGCCCAGCAGTAGACTTAAGTGTCAATAAAATAAATCTGGTTGTGTGTGTTGTTTTTGTCTCATGCAAACTTTGCTTTAATTCTACTTTTTTCTATCTAATCATAAGAAATCATAGTCAGTCAGAGAGATTCATGAAACAAGAAAAGCAGGTTTCCTGGAAAAAGAGGAAGTTTCCAGCCTGCAGATTTATAAAAATAGCTGAGACTATTTTAAAGCATGAAAGTTTTAAAAAATTAAATCTAAACATTTTGAGTAATTTGATAAGATTCAAAGTAAAATACTTATATTAATATTGATTTACTTGTAATAATACTTACACTTATATTTGTGAGAACACATAAGAAAAACAAGCAAATGTAACTTTGGTATCAAATAATTAGAATAATAGATTATTCTTGGTTTCTTTTCAGAAAACATCTGTAATAACTCACATTAAGATTATAATAAGAATAATTAATAAGTTATGGTTATAAAATTATAAATGAATGCTAAATCAGAGAAGCTAAAGAAAATAAATGTGATTTTGACATTGAACTTGAAATGGTGTAAAAGGTTATAAAACTGCAATTAAACATCACTGATATGTTGGAGGTAGATGGTAGGTGAAAGGTGACAGGCTAAGGGAAAAAGGGGAACTAACAGGAGAGCAGAGATGATCAGCACCTTATATGGAAACAGGAGGTTGAGCAACCCTGAGACATTGGCACAGACATCATGACATGATGTCTCTTAAGACAGTGACGGATATGAGATCATCTGTCTAAGCAGACAGATAAACCCTATATAAGGTGGGTGCAAAAGAGGAACCGTTCGTTGGATCCTCCGGGCAGCTTCGAGCCAAGATCGAGATGGACAAAGAACTCTGCAGCTGAAGAAGAGCCGGGGCCACGGAGCCGGAGACTGTCCTGTGCATGCATGGGGACCAACCCGTCAGGCCCACAATCTGTGGCTTCGAATCGCACTTCTCTCATCGGCTGGGTTCTGACCCCAAAGACAAAGATGAAGACAAAGACAAGGAAGAAGAACTGGTGCCTTTTTTCCTGCCAGCACCAAGTCCTGTGTGACCTCACCATCCATGCGGAGAAGAAGTTCATCGGACCTACAGAGATCCCTGCCTTCGTCGATCAACTTCCTCCTCCTGCTGCAACACCTTCTTCATCATCAAGCCAGGTCTGGGGTTCGAAACACCAAACTCCGTCCGTCTCTCTCAAAGGTTCCCTTTTTTAGTTCTCAGTGTCAGCAGTAGGGAAAGATAGACTAGATGACTGATTTTACTTATTTGATTATTTCTGCTACTGAATTAAGCTGTACTGACCCTTGCAAAAATGCCTTACTAATAAAATATTTAGCATAAAGAAAATCTAAAGATGTTGTGGACATTCAGTTAATGAGTCACCTTAAAGTTCTTTGATGGTTGTAAAATAGCTATGATGTTTGATTCTGGAGAGGAAGAGGTGGAAAATGTTTTTAGGTTGCTGGTAGCCCATATTTAAAACATCATCCTTGGGACTCGCCCGAGTTACTAAAACCTACCTGGTTCAATAACAAATGCAAGTTGTAAAATAGAGAACGAGCGACCGTTAACAGGTGTGCTCTGTGAAACTAGTTGGCTGTAGGCTGCTCAGTCTGGCTAATTCACAGGGGGAAGAAGGGTGGGACACCTGGATGTAGGCCGTCAGATAACCAGGCGAATCGTTTCTCGAAACCAGCTTAAACAGAGTTTACTTCAGTTCTGGACAGGGTAAATCCCAGCAGATTTAGGAAACTCAACGGACCCGTTAGACGGAGAGCTGGTAGCACATCTCCCCTCTCAGAAGAGGAAGTACGAGAGTGAGAGAGTAGAGACAGAAAGGAGGGGGGGGGGTGTTGCGCAACAACAAGTGGCGCCCAACGTGGGGCCCAGTCCAACGGAGTAGGAGGGCCCCATAAACCAAGTCAGTAAAAACAGATGTGTGATTCTGAATAGCTCACTTGGATGGTTAACTCTTAGGGAATAGAGTTAATGGTGACTGATAAGGCCGTCAGTCACAACCCTTGCAGTAACTGTATAGCATACAGGTGAGGGAAAGCTTCTACTGAGGATAAATGACCGGATCCAGACAGTGAAGCTAGTAGCCAACATAGTCTAGACCCATCCCTGCTCGAAGGCTAAAGAGAGGCTTTGGGGGATAGACAACTCGAACCGACAGAGAGACGGAGTGATGGATGATCACTTCGAGGAGGAAAATCTGGGGAAGAAACCGGAGGAAGCCGGCCGCCCAGATCGTTTGGAAAAGGAGGAGACCTCAACAGAACTGCATCAGCTTCTACACAGCTACTGTGACTCAGACCTGAAGCAAGTGGGGAAATTGGTTCCAAGAATGAGGAACTGAAACATCAACCCCTGACAAAGAAAAGCTGGCTCACTCTTGCTGGAGTGGTTCGTGATGTAATGCTGACCAGACCAGCCAGCAAGCATGCAGAGGAGACGGAGAAAGGTGTCATCAGCCGACGATGGATGAGGAAGCACACCGCGTCCTCCACTGCAGCCATCGAGAAGACATCCGGCAACAGAGGAACAAACACCAGCAGCTGACATCATCCCACAGACGCAGACATGGTTAAAGTCATCACACAGACCCGAGAGAAGCAGCTTGAGAGCGCGAGAGGGAAACAAGTAGCTCATCACAACTTATGGAAGAAGAAAGCAGAACTGAGGCTCCGCCCGAAACTTGAGGTGCAGCGACAAGGCGCACACCTGAGAAGAAGCCCTATGGAGGGGCAAAGATGACGACCTTTCGTGCCACTAAGAAAGGTTGTCTCTGCCGGTGTCGAGGTGGGACAGAACACCTAAGGACAGGTGGTCCTAGAGTAGCACGGGGACCAGGTAGTACGGTGCGTGCATAAGGCCCTCGAATATGCAGGCGTGCTACACCCCCGTGAAGAACTGAGCAAGCAGGACTGCTGGATGTCCCTTCAGCCCATCCGATGCAGCTGTGTGACTTTGAGGTATGTGGTCGATACGCAGGGCACCCAGGGCAGTGGATGGAAGGTTTGTTCATCAAGAGCACAGTCCCATGGGGTTCAGTCTGCATGGATGTAGCAGAACCAATGGGATAACAGGAAAGAGAGGTGAGACGTACCTCTTGGTGCTGATGGACACAGTGACAACTGCTAGAAGAGCAGGTCTTCCCCTGCAGAGGAACTCCGTTCACGTCACAGAAAGCAGGGAGGCGAAGACACTTCTCCTTTTTGCTTAGAGAAGGAAAAGGGAAGTTGCAGCTTGAAGTGTCACTGAAAACAGGGCAGAGAGTTTGGATTAAAGCTCAAGATCGGCCTGCAGCTACGGGGATCAAGCTGAGATTCAACGCCCAAGATTTTGTAAAGTAAGTACTGAACTTCAACACAGTACTACTGATGAAGAAAGGGGTCCATGAGGAAGCAGTGCTCAAGCCAGTTCTTAGCTACAGCGAACCAGAACATTACAAGAAGATGGCCAGAGAATCAAGCACCATGCCATCCTACATTAGACTGGCCACTATTACAGGAAGGTTGCCGTTCAAAGAACAACTTCAGGGCTTTGGACTGGGAGGGCCGTGAAGAAATTGGACTATGCTAAAGAAGAACTCCTGTCACCACCTGATGGATTAAAATGGAAAAGGATCATGATTACGGATAAAGCGTCATGATGCTTATGCTTTTTGCTTTGCTCTGCTGAACAGCCAGAATTTGATTTTTTTTTTTTTTGAGGCCTTCTGTCTCAGCCCATCTTCCCTAAAGAACCATTCCACATCCTGAAGAACCGACAGTTCATCCAGCGAAGGTTCCTGTAGAAGAATCAGAGCGATCCAAGTTTTCTTCGACATTCATCACCTCATGGGGGAAATCAAAACTCCAAAGAGGGGGTGTCAAGAGAAGTGGAGTTTTGATGACTACACCGAGCCCTCTGTGAAAACTGAGGATGAAGAATCTGCATCTTCACATCCCAGACGAACCTCTTCTCTTTCTAGTGGATGAGGACGGCGAACTGCAGGAGGGTGATGGACTCCCAGCATGTGAAAGGTCTGACCTCGTGGAGGGGGTGTCAAGAAAATCCGAGCTCATCCCACTTCCCCATGCTGGAGATTTTAGTTTAACAGTAATAATAAATAAAGTTATCTTTAAAATGAATCACTCAAGTGACATCAAGGCCCAGCAGTAGACTTAAGTGTCAATAAAATAAATCTGGTTGTGTGTGTTGTTTTTGTCTCATGCAAACTTTGCTTTAATTCTACTTTTTTCTATCTAATCATAAGAAATCATAGTCAGTCAGAGAGATTCATGAAACAAGAAAAGCAGGTTTCCTGGAAAAAGAGGAAGTTTCCAGCCTGCAGATTTATAAAAATAGCTGAGACTATTTTAAAGCATGAAAGTTTTAAAAAATTAAATCTAAACATTTTGAGTAATTTGATAAGATTCAAAGTAAAATACTTATATTAATATTGATTTACTTGTAATAATACTTACACTTATATTTGTGAGAACACCTACAAGAAAAACAAGTAACTGTAACTTTGGTATCAAATAATTAGAATAATAGATTATTCTTGGTTTCTTTTCAGAAAACATCTGTAATAACTCACATTAAGATTATAATAAGAATAATTAATAAGTTATGGTTATAAAATTATAAATGAATGCTAAATCAGAGAAGCTAAAGAAAATAAATGTGATATAAATGTGATTTTGACATTGAACTTGAAATGGTGTAAAAGGTTATAAAACTGCAATTAAACATCACTGATATGTTGGAGGTAGATGGTAGGTGAAAGGTGACAGGAAGGGAAAAAGGGGAACTAACAGGAGAGCAGAGATGATCAGCACCTTATATGGAAACAGGAGGTTGAGCAACCCTGAGACATTGGCACAGACATCATGACATGATGTCTCTTAAGACAGTGACGGATATGAGATCATCTGTCTAAGCAGACAGATAAACCCTATATAAGGTGGGTGCAAAAGAGGAACCGTTCGTTGGATCCTCCGGGCAGCTTCGAGCCAAGATCGAGATGGACAAAGAACTCTGCAGCTGAAGAAGAGCCGGGGCCACGGAGCCAGAGACTGTCCTGTGCATGCATGGGGACCAACCCGTCAGGCCCACAATCTGTGGCTTCGAATCGCACTTCTCTCATCGGCTGGGTTCTGACCCCAAAGACAAAGATGAAGACAAAGACAAGGAAGAAGAACTGGTGCCTTTTTTCCTGCCAGCACCAAGTCCTGTGTGACCTCACCATCCATGCGGAGAAGAAGTTCATCGGACCTACAGAGATCCCTGCCTTCGTCGATCAACTTCCTCCTCCTGCTGCAACACCTTCTTCATCATCAAGCCAGGTCTGGGGTTCGAAACACCAAACTCCGTCCGTCTCTCTCAAAGGTTCCCTTTTTTAGTTCTCAGTGTCAGCAGTAGGGAAAGATAGACTAGATGATTGATTTTACTTATTTGATTATTTCTGCTACTGAATTAAGCTGTACTGACCCTTGCAAAAATGCCTTACTAATAAAATATTTAGCATAAAGAAAATCTAAAGATGTTGTGGACATTCAGTTAATGAGTCACCTTAAAGTTCTTTGATGGTTGTAAAATAGCTGTGATGTTTGATTCTGGAGAGGAAGAGGTGGAAAATGTTTTTAGGTTGCTGGTAGCCCATATTTAAAACATCATTCTTGGGACTCGCCCGAGTCACTAAAACCTACCTGGTTCAATAACAAATGCAAGTTGTAAAATAGAGAACAAGCGACCGTTAACAGGTGTGCTCTGTGAAACCTGTTGGCTGTAGGCTGCTCAGTCTGGCTAATTCACAGGGGGAAGAAGGGTGGGACACCTGGATGTAGGCCGTCAGATAACCAGGCGAATCGTTTCTCGAAACCAGCTTAAACAGAGTTTACTTCAGTTCTGGACAGGGTAAATCCCAGCAGATTTAGGAAACTCAACGGACCCGTTAGACGGAGAGCTGGTAGCACATCTCCCCTCTCAGAAGAGGAAGTACGAGAGTGAGAGAGTAGAGACAGAAAGGAGGGGGGGGGGTGTTGCGCAACAACACTTAGTAGTTCCAATAATAATCCAGACGTCTTATTTGTGAGATGAATAATCAAGCAGTAGACAAGACTTCTTTGTCTGTTAGTTCCCTGATTCAGTTTTTTTCAAGTGCACTTTCAGTTTAAGTAGCAGAGTTAGGACAGTGTTAACCACAGAAGTACTATTAGGATCACAGGAACAGTGTTTACATTTCAGAGATGTAATGGGCACAAAATCACAGTACAGAAGGAGATTAAGAGGAAAGAAGAGTAAGAAAGAGAAGATTAATTATGCCTTTAATTGGTAAACATTTTTAGTTTTCTACTAGTTACAGAATGTTGTGGGTGGTAGTGATGGCAGTTGCTTTATAAAAGTAACCTTAACCAGATTACTGATTACTCCTTGAAAAGTAACTTAGTTATTTTACTGATTACTTGATTTGGAAAGTAACTAAGTTAGATTACAAGTTACTTTATTAGTTGCTTTCAGCAGCTGCTGACCACAACCTTCTGTCACCTCAATATAAAAATTATATTGAGCTTTGCCAATACTGACTTAATTGCAAGTTATTTTATAAAGGTAACATTAACAATGTATCTCCACTTGTAAGGTTGAACTGAAGGGGAGACTTGTTTGGTTACAACAGTCCAAAAAAAAACTTTTGCTTGTTTTACATCTGATGTCAGTAATTACACTGGTGGGTGGGGGGCCCATCTAAAATGATTCTATCCAAGGCCCTGGCAAAAGTACCAGGTGGCCTGAACTCATCTTGCCATGATTTTTCTCCTTGTCCTCTATGTAGGCAGGATTTTTTGCTTAATCAAAGAGGAAAATTGCATGTGAATGTCTTGTATATTTTAAAGGGGCGTCTCTATGGAGGAGTCCAGCATTCCCTCTTGTGTGCTCAGTTCATGTTAACTGGAATGTGGTTGGATTTATGATTATGCACAGTTTCAGACATCCGGGTTATTTTTTTGCTTTCACATATTTGTAAACATACAGTCTTTGTACATAAGTGCAAAGGAGATTTATATGTTTCTCTGTTTTTATGATCGAATTCCAATGCCACTTACGCCATCTAGTGTTCGCCGGTGGTAATGTGTCTGTGGGAGGAGACTAAAACCTGCGTGTTGGATCCACTAAAATATAATGTTAGGAGTTTAGAGGCTTAGCTGGGTGCTGGTGTGGAGCAGACGCCGCTGGTGACCAACTGACCCCTCAAACCCACAAGGAAACACGAATAAAGCAGCAGACCAGAGCGCGAGGGCCTGCAGCCGGAGGGGTGAGCTTCCAGCACGCGCGCGACGTGGACAGCTTGTTTTTAAATGTAGCTGACCTTTTCCGTAGAGCTTTTAAGTCCTAGGTTTGGCTTATAAATTAGGAAAAACACTTTTTTCAGTTTTCCAGAAAAAAACGTCAATTCCTTGTTAATAATTTTTTATTTTCATTAACAGTTTAAAACAAGAGTTAAATCAGTTTAAACCAAACGGCATATCAGCACAAAATCATTATAATACCGGTCTAGTGTGGGTTGGAAAGTCAATGATTTGGGCTTTACCTGCGTTTCTCTGCAGACCAAACTACTGTGTACTAGTCACGTGTGTGTTCTGTCCAACCAGCAGTGACGCCACTGATCCAAGGTTATGCCATAATTATGTAAGAAAATAAAGCAGCAAATGCTACTTTCTAGTCTAATTGTAGAAGAACATAGTTCTAGTCTACATAGACTAGTCGTACTAGTCTATGTAGACTAGTAGGACATAGACTAGTCCTTCTAGTCTATGTAGACTAGTAGGACATAGACTAGTCCTTCTAGTCTATGTAGACTAGTAGATCTCTAAAACTCTAAAGGAGCTGCAGGATTATGACACCAATGTCTAAAGTTTCATATGAAAAGCCTAAATGAAATCATATGAAAAGGTTCTGACAGCGTAGAATAAGTTTTGGTTCACACTGCAAGGCGTGGTTAAAATTAGTGATGCGACTGGATCATTTTTTTAAATCAAGTTAATTGCAGGGTCTGTAATTAGTGAATCACAGTTTAATTAGAAACCACATATTGACCAAATAAGCAACGTTTCAATTCAAAACCACTTTTTGCTCCTAAATTATTGAATAGACAACTGAGCTCAGCAGCAAATATATTTAATGTTTTTAATCTGTTATTCAGGTTCTTCAATCATCAGATTGATGCTGTCAATTTCAAGAATCCTTGATCACTTAAATATTAGCATTGGGGATGTTTGTGCTGCTGCAACATGTTTAGCAATGAGGTACTACTTTAGACTTGAATAGCTTCAGAGAGGCTAACTCCTCTTAGCACAACTTGATTAAAAAAAAAGTCTTTTCCAGTGTCCCATCAGATCAATTTTTGAAGCAAAAATTAAACTCCAGTGGGTCAAGAAAAGCTGCCCGCAAGGACAGTTTCACTTGTGTGGTAGATTTATGGGCATACCAGAAACATGTGAATACAAAGGCTCCAGCTTGGGATTTTGCAGGTAAAGAGAAAAAAAAGTGTTTAAAATGAATCAAAATTAGTGCTTTAAAGTTATGGCCATAGATCAAATCAAAATGAATCCAGTGTATATGTAGTGTCAGATCTTCTGTTTTCAATACTTTTGTTAGAGGTTCAAGATGGATGAGAAACGTTGTTGTGTGACGCTGTCAGTCCAGCCCTCCAGTGGACTTGTGGATGAGAAATTTGTTATACTGGTCCAGAACAGCTTTCCCAGTTCCCTGTTGACCATCTACGCCCACCATCAGTGTGAAGACGGCTACAGCTGGCACGCATTCGCCCACTACACTTCTGATGCCACTGGTGCTGTGAATGGTGTGGGATCGTACCCCAGAAGTCAGACACACAGCCATGTAACAAGAAATGCAGACAGTTTTTCACGTTTTTTTGCCTTCCACTTCACAGTTTCGGAAGATTGCAGTACAGGTGGGACTTACTCGGGTGTTGAAGCTATGGGTCTACTATGGAGCCTCAAGCCAGTTCCAGGCAGCAAACCAGGACTCAGGCTGGTGGGTCATGCAACTGCTGGCTGTCCACACAGATATCACTACCAGTATCTTCGCTGACTCTCCCCTTACCAACAGGATGAGGAAGAAGAATGTCCAGGCCCCCATGGTGGTCACCATATCTGTCTACAGCGGTCACCTGACAGAGGGCTTTGAGGATCAGGTCCCTCTGGCTGGTGTAGAAGTGGAGCGGTGGTACATGGCTCCTGGTGTCCGGAGGATCCCAGTCATAGAGGATGGACTCACTGCAACCCTCTTCCTGCCTTCAGGTAGGGCTAGAACCAGTCTAGATGGACTAGAACCAGTCTAGATGGGCTAGAACCAGTCTAGATGGACTAGAACCAGTCTAGATGGACTAGAACCAGTCTAGGTGGGCTAGAACCAGTCTAGATGGACTAGAACCAGTCTAGGTGGGCTAGAACCAGTCTAGATGGACTAGAACCAGTCTAGATGGACTAGAACCAGTCTAGGTGGGCTAGAACCAGTCTAGATGGACTAGAACCAGTCTAGATGGACTAGAAGCAAGATAGTTGGCAACAAAAGTATTCACACCTCTTGAAGTTTTTCCTCTCATTAATGCAGCTGCAAACTTTGATGTATTGAGATGAAAGTGAAAATTGGAAATTAGCTTGTAATGAAATGGTGGATGAAAAAGGAAAAATAGACTTTAGAAATGTTTATGTGTGTGCCTGGTTTATTCAATAATGCTAAATAAATTCCAGTGCTGTCAGGTGGCTGCAGACGTCATTTAATCACCAAGCAGAGTTCAGCTGTGTGTCATCTAACCGTAGTAGAAATGCAGATGTTCTGTTCTTGGCTCTCTGCTTAACCACGGTGGGAACCATTATCCACACACAGAGCAAACATTTAAATTCCTTTAGTTTGGTGTGATGGAAGAGTTAATAATTCGAGCCTTTTACAAACAATTAACCTTGTAAAAGATGGCAGTAAAGTTTTTTTCTGCACAAAATCCCTGCTGTTCCTGACCCTCAAATATTACCACAGAAATATAAACACTGACAGAATCGAAGTTGGATTTTTTAATATTTTTATAGGTATAGACAACAACCTCACCTAAATAAAATATATCTCCAAAAAACTAAATGGCAAACTTCTGTCTCTATTACTGTGTGTCTAATATGAGAAATCTTATACATTGGACCTTCTATTATGACCACCTTGACCATCCCAACTGAGTTACGCTGGACTTTTGTCCACACAATAATCTTTCTATTATGGCCTTTGTGGGCTTTGCTTTGCCTATACATTCTATTGGATCATTTAAACACAGTGTCTCTAAGCATTCAGTAAAAATATCAGCTGTCCTATTTTTAATGACTCCTGGATCATAGCTTTGAAACTAGTTTACTCATCCTCACTTTGTTCTTGGCATTAGTTAATCCAGCTTAAGGTAATTCATTGGATTCAGATCTTCAAGGCTAAGTTGTCTTCCATCTTAGTCCCACTAACAGTCGAGTAGATGCATAAACCTACTGTTATGTATCAGATGTAACCTTACAGAGGCCTCGCTTTATGGTTTTTTTATGTTCCCTTTTCACTAACAACTGGAAGAAAATTTCTGGCATGCTATCTTATGTATGTATTCAATGTCAAACTAGAACCAAACCCATTAGCATATGGATCTATTTCAGTCAGTTAAGGTTTCTATAGGTTTTGAATTGCTTTTGGCTAGTCATGCAATCCTACTCAAATGGAAGGATTCCTCTCTTCCATCTCAGTTACAGTGGTTGCAAGATATTATAAATTGTCTTAAGCTTGAAAAACTCAGATATTCACTTGTCCTGCTCTTGTACAGTTGAAACGTGCAGCAGTGGAAGTGCAGTGCTACACAAGGAAGGTCTCTTGTTGGACAGAACTGACATCATTATAGTGTTGTGGGGTGCAGAGTTATTTTCTTGCTTTATATTTGTATTTCTTCACTTTGTTTGTAGGACTAAAACCGTTTGTAACAGTATTTTCCCCTTTTTTAAAATTCTGTCAATGTGCAAAAAATATGTGAAAATTCAATAAAAATGTTTTTGATTAAAAAAAAAAAAAAAAGAAATGTAAGAACTGTTTTTGTTGATCTGACTTATTTAAAGGACCTGGACCTTTTCCTGGTCTCCTGGACCTGTGGGGCGGTGGAGGTCAGTTGGTGGAATATCGTGCAGCTTTGCTGGCCTCACATGGCATTACCTCAATGGCAATTGATTACCTGACATGTAAATACACCATGGAAACAGGAAAGATTGTGGAGCAGGACTACTTTGAGGTAAATGTAAAGGAAATATGTGGATATGAAACCAATGGCAACATGAGCATCATAAGGACACTCATCCGTGAAGCTGGTATTCAACTGTAGTGCTTTGTAGAGTTGGAGTTTGGGGCAACACAGGAAGTGGGCCCGCAAAAATAAAAGTCCCTGACTAATTGCGGGTTACAACCGTCAAATGAAAGTGGCGGCTACAAGGAGCCAGTGGGCCTCACAGAACCGTGATGCAGCTTTCACTGCCATTACAAGAAACAAAGAACTCAAAAGAGAGAGTTTAGCTGAAAAACTACAAATACCACCCAAACTGGCTTCTCTCAATACCCCATCAATATTGTGTGACAAAGCAAAAAAGTTCTCATTTGATGGAGCAAGGTGTACAGATTGGGATTACCCCTAGCTAAAGTTATTCTGATAGGTTTTTACAGTTCCTGATGACATGATGGGGTTTAAAGAACATGATGTTGATGGAATCGCAGGATTGTGATCAATTTGTAACTGCTGATTGCTAAACAAAGTTATGATACCAAAACTTTGTTTAGTCTATAAACAAAGTCTAGATAGTCTATAAACTTAGTCTATAAAATCACTTACGCCATTCCCACCAGTAACTTAGTGTGCTTAAGATCACCAATTGGACCACTAACATAGGCTTGGGCATTTATTGCATCATTTATCGTGATAAATCTTTTATCACAATAAGAGGGTGATTTATCGTAATTGTGATAAATTCCAACTAAGGATGCTTAAAACCCTGTAAAAAATATCCATATTGTAGAGATCATTATTTTTACTATTTTTTTTTCAATAAACAAAACAATTACCATAAAATTCAAAATATGATTAAATGCTGGTACTGTGTGTGCGTTTTAGTGAAACATGTCCCACTTCTTCTTTGTCGTAAAGACTATTAGAAATAGAAATATTATTTTTCAAGAGCAGTATTTGTGTTCGTGTGGCTAAGGTTGCTGTTATGCAGTCATAGCCATACAGCTACCTAAGGAGTAATACACAATTCCTATCACTTTTATTGTTATCACAATAGTACTGCAAAACATTTTGATAAAACGTTCTGTCCATATCGCCCACCCCACTAAAGCCATTTAAGATAAGTGCCTAGACACTGGAAGGGTGGATAAAATTAAGCTCTGGCAATAGTTCATGGTCACAAGGTAATTGCAACACTTCTGGTATTCATTAAGCTGTGACTCAAAGGTCACTCTGTTTCTAGCAGTTTGCAATACAATGGTGGAGCAGCTGCAGCTTGTAAACCCTGTCAACCCTAAACATCTAAACTGTATTTTAAAACTGGCAACCTCTCAGACAATAGAATGCAAGTGTTAAACACGTTTTGACGAGAAAAACATGAAGTTCTGCTTTCAAACTGAATATGTAAGCACAAGAATTAAAAGTTTTGAGAACAAAAGACATGAAATCCTGCTTTCAGACTGAAAGTGTGTTCTCTTGAATTATGGCAGAAAAATTCCCCCATAGATTTTTGCTTTAAAAAGGCACCATGTGCTTCAAAAATCCATAATAAAGGTTCTGGTAAAAAAAAATTTAGTATCATGAAAAAGTTCATTTTAAAATAGTAATTCCATTCAAAAGGTAAAATTCGTATATTAAATTCCTTCATTACATACAGTCCAGGGGTCTCAAACTCAATTTACCCGGGGGGCCGCTGGAGGTAGAGTCTGGGTGAGGCTGGGCCGCATTCACACACACGGTCTCCTCAGCCGAACCTTTCTGATTGCCTATTACCATATTTGGCCGTAGTCAGGCGCTGTAACAGCCGTAATTGTGTAGTGTCTCTTTAAGATACTCTAGTATTGCTAATGATGTCAGAAGTATGCGCCATGGCTTCTCTGTAGAGAGCGTGGGAGAAACGTGCTAGACGGACATGTTAGCTCCCTAACTTTTTAGTTACGGGTTGTTTGGATGCTGCTCAATTTTCATGTCTGATAATATAGCAGCCGTTCAACCGGCTTTGTAAGGTTGGTGAAGAGTATTTATTAAAGGACAACACTGTGGAATTCCCAGTACCAGTGTGGTTGTGAGTTTTTGACCGTCCTGACGAATCTGCCGCCTCCTCTCCTCCCACAAACACAACCCAAGCGTTACAGCGCCTAACCTTAATTACGTTACACTGATCAGCAACTTCCGGGTCTAGACTGGATGCTGAAGCACGTGAAGCGGGAGCGGCCGCGGAAATTGCGCATGTACCGCATGCAAATAATGACAAATAGAAAATGCAAATAGGCCCGGCCGATGTCCCGCCCCCGAGAGCAATATACTCCACCATGATTGGTAAGTTCGTTCAGCTCTGCACACAACACTGAAAAGTGCCAATTATATCAAACTCGCGGGCCGCACTAACATTAAACTTTCATATTAAGGCGGGGGCCACAAACTATCGTCCCGAGGGCCGCAGTTGGCCCGCGGGCCACGAGTTTGAGACCCCTGATACAGACTGATATGTTTCAAGTATTTATTTCATCATTTATCATGATAAATGATGAAATGGTTTTTGTTTTTTGTCCTCCCCTCCAGAGGGTCTTTTGTGGGCTCTAGTGTCCCTTTATATGACAGTAGGCTGACAAGAAAGGGGGAAGGAGAGGGGAAGACATGCGGAAAATGTCGCCGGGTCCGGGAATCGAATCCACGACGGCCGCGTCGAGGACTCAAGGCCTCCAAACGTGGGTCGCGCTATCCACTACGCCACCACAGCATGCCTGATTAAATGTTTTATAATTATTACTGTCAACAAATGAAAACTAATTCAATATCTTAGAAAATTAGAATATTGTGAAAAGGTTCAGTATTGAAGAACCCTGGTGCCACACACTAATCAGCTAATTAACTCAAAACCAGATGATGATGGCATAGGTGCTTTGAAGAAGTAACTTTAATCGAATTAGTGATTACTCCTTGAAAAAGTAACTTAGTTTGATTTCTAATTACTTGATTTGGAAAGTAACTAAGTTAGATTACAAGTTACTATTTTAGTTGCTTTCAGCAGCTGCTAACAACAACCCTCTGCCACCTGTGAAAATTAGGTTGAGCTTTGCCAATACTTACTTAATTGCAAGTTATTTTATAATGGTTACATCAACAATGTATCTCCACCTATAAGGTGGAGATTCACTGGTTCGCCCAGGAAGCCAAACAGGTTAAGACTGCCTCTGTTACCAGGCGGTTCGCACCGCTGCTGACGGAACCTGGGCTGAGAGGCTGTGAATAGAAGCTACTGCAGAACCTCAACTGCTATAGGAAGACTCGGCCCATAGCTCACAAAATATCACATAAACATTACCAAAAATACTGTACCAATAAATTGAGCCGCAGCATAAAGCCAAATATGCCACGATTAAGTAAATCGTGATCCTCAGCTCTCGCTGGAGCGGTTTGCAGCCGAGTGCGAAGCGGCCGTGATGAGAATCAGTGCCTCCAAATGGTCTTGAGCTGGAAAAGGGTAGAGTGCCTTCTTCGGGGGGGATGTCATGGAAACACAATAATCAAACTACCAAGATGATTAGTTACACTTTTACAAAGTAAACTTCCTAATTAAATGCTAAATGTAAAATTAATTTTTTTAATTTTATCTCTGCTGAACCCATTAAGTAAAATTTAATGCAATTTATTCAGAATTGCTATTCTGAATAAATTAATGCTGAAGTTTTAGACCTATTGTCTGTGTTACAATTCAAACATTGCACACTGGTCTGAGCTGGAACACGCTTTTCTCCTGCAGATGGCTTACAAATTCCTCCAGAAGCACCCGAAGGTCCTCGGCAGTAGAATCGCCATGTTGGGTCTCTCCCTGGGCACCAGTGTCATCCTGAAAATGGCTGTGCATTCTCAAATTATGAAGGTTTGATTTAGGCCCTGTACTCATGGAGACAAGTACATTACATGTTTGTAAATTATCGTGTCCACATGACGGGATGCAGTGCCACAGAAAATGCTGCAGTAGGCATGCCGGGCTATTCGGTGGTACTGCCACAGAAATACACAAAAAACACCAAATGTTGAGATGTTTATTTGTGAGAGTGAGGCACTGCGTGATGATCTACACCAGTGGTCCCCAACCACCGGGCCGCGGACCAATTGGTACCGGGCCGCGCAAGAAATAATGAACTACTTCCGGATGTTTTATTTTGAAAATCCTAAACCGGATTTTACCTGTTGCGTCTTTTGCGTCAAAATTGAGCCAACTTGCAGCAGAATGAGTAACAAAACAACATCAGAGTACTGCGCGCACCCCCCCTCGGTCCGCAGCAAAATTGCTAAGGGCTGACCGGTCCGCGCGACTACAAAGGTTGGGGACCGCTGATCTACACTACAGGTTTTCATGACCGCATAAAATGAGGTCATGCGGTCATGAAAACATAACATGTTTTAAATGTGTCCACTCTGGAACACGGTTTTAAAAATAATCATTTCTGGACTCCCAAGATGGGAAATCCGTGTGAACACAACCTAAAGGACAAAAAACTATAACCTATAACCCCTAAAATTGTCTTTGTGTCGATGAGGTCTTGGATGATTTGATTGAATTTTGTACATCAGAGAAGAAAAACTTCTCTGAAATTAAAACCAGTTCAGATTCTTTCATATACAATTGAAGTTCAGTTACCTCCACAAAAGTCTGTTTCCAACTCAATCCACAACAGCAAAGTTCAGATAGTTGTGGAGTTTCTGTTTGCATGATTAAAAGAGACATTTTAAATATACGTGTGTTTGTTTTTGTCCTGTCAGCCAGTGGGCAGCACTGGGAACAACAGTAGAGATTCTGGTTTCTGTCTGTTTCTCATCTGATCTACATCTGTTTGTCTAAAAATGTGTTTATGTTCTCCAGCTCAGCTGTGCCGTGTGTGTTAATGGGAGTCATGTGCAGCCAGTGGATGGATTCTTGAAGGAGTTGGTGGATCGCTACAAGTAAGTTCATGAGTTTCCAGTCAGTGGCTGAAATTCTGCCTAAAGGCTTCAAATTGATTAACTGAGAAGAGAACAAATTAATCAGAAATATTTGTTTTCATCATAGTTATCACAACACGTCATTTAACCTTCTTTGTTCAATAAAGAAACTGGGGGAGTGATCGCTTTACCGAAGATAATAAGGTGGTCTGGCGAGATCTCCTGCTGCCCATCCCCACTGACCTCTCCCTCAAAGTGGATGTGAGTAACTTTCCCACATTCAGCTTTAAGTGTACTAATTATTTTAGTTCTAATTGATAAATCTCTTTTTTAAGAATTTAACTAGGGATGCAACAATCCACTTTTTTCACTTCCATTACAGATACCAATATGTGAGGTTTAGTATCGGCTGATATCGATATCACAGAAAAACGGCGCTGAATTTACTTACGTTTCTTTTTTTAAGGCACAGATAAATGTGCTGAATTGCAAATTTATGTAATAACTCTGCACCAGTACTGCAAGCTTAAACACAGCATGCTTGTTCAAACATGTAGAAACAACAAAACTTTAATTTGTTCAGTCATTGCAGCTAGAAGTATAACATCCAATGTGAAATAAATAGATACTGAAGCTGACAAAAACATTAGGTTCACTATCTTGGTCAAACATGTAAAAAAATAAACTGCAACAAACCTTATTTCAATTTTTTTCAGAAAATGGAATTAGGAATTCTAACTATAATGTGATAACTCATGATGTTGCTCAGAGTACAAAAAATAGAATTAATCTGAATAGATCTGGATCAGACACATTGTCACTAATGTCCAATCTGGATTTTTTTTTTTTTTTTGGTCAATATTAGGACCATCTCTACACTTAACTTTTAGTTAATAAATAAAATTTGAGTTGATGCACAAGCTGCACAAACATTAAACCAAAAATTCAAGCCAGCTCTTATCCACAATCTGTGGACAGAGACCTCTTGTGAATTTCTATTTGTAACTAATGTTGCTACGCGACTGCTGCACCCTCCAGCTCCCTTCACTGGAAGGTTACCACTTTTTTCAGTACAAAGCTTACTAGAAAAGAACTGTTCCCTTTGAATAACATGTGGCTAACTCCTGGAGGGCTTCCCCCCCCAAAAAACAAGAAATGAAGTTAAAAACTCAGTTTGTCTTTGACCAGGTGGGAAAACTCCAGTGTCCACTGATGCTGATTGTTGGTGAGGATGATCAGAACTGGTGCCCCCATGAGTCTGCAATGGATGTGAGTTTCCAAATATCAAAAAGTTCTTGACTGAATACAGTAAAGCCCATGTGTCAAACTCTAGAACCTGGAGCCAAATCTGGCCCTCCATCATTTTTTTATGTAGCCTGTAGGGAGAACACATAAATAGAGCCTTCAAGATAAGGTTAATAAAAATCCTCCCAAATGTACCATATTAATTCCTCCCAAATGTCCCGATTTCACCTGATGGCTATAATTGGAACTACACCTAACCTGGGCCACAAAGAATCTTTTTAGGTTAACTTTGCCCTCTTTTGGGGGGCTGTCACAGGGTCACTGTGGGTGTTAAAAATCGGGGACCCTGGGCATATGGGTAACGAGGGATGGCTCTTTCAGGGTACTCCAGCCCCATGACCCTGTGACCTATGGTTAGCCCCCCAGGATTTTTCAAAGTTGGCCATTTTTTGCTTCCTGATGGCAAAATTTAGAGCCGGATCCTCCAAATTTCCCAGTCCTCTCCAATGTCTCCCCATCGTTTCTCCGTTCCCAAGTCATTGAACTCGAGTGAAATCATGTTGCCCAGCATAATTCGATATCACAGGGACTGTAGGTGCAGCAGGCACCTTTTCTGTTTCCTAAGTAGCCACTAGACTATTGGGGCCAGCGTAACTAAGTGCCTGCCATTAGGGGACCCATTGATGATCTCAGTTAGCATCGTGTGCTCGGTTCTCTGGAGTTCGGCCACTGGACTACTGGAGCCATGGTAACTGAAGTTCTTGCCATCTCTGAGGATGTCAATGCTCCCAGATGACTGTTTTTTTTTTTTTTTTATTAAATATGTTCTAAGATAACATTTAGTCAGGTATAAAGCATACTTTTAATTAAGTTCATACTTCTGTATTAAACATGTTTTTTGATTGTTTCTAATGTAATAATCTGATCCTAGATGTGTTTTAATTTAGTTGTAAACAGAAAATTGACAACAAAAAGGCTTGAGAGCCTCAGATTGTGTCTAATTAATTTATATAATGTGTTTCACTTATCCACTGACTTTGTGAAATAACTGAACTTTTATTGACTGCATTTTGGACCATACAGGAAAATAAATGCATATTTGGCGCCACCTAGGGAAAAAACAAACCGACCCAGTGTGTGTTGCTGGATGTAACCTTTTTTACCCTTTAACATGAAGCATTTGCAGGAGGAGAAATAACTTAGGACATTTTATTCACTTTGAAGGTTTTTATTTAAAAAAAAACAGGTTTATGTCAATATCTACAGTATCACAACTTGTTTAATTCACCTTTTTGACCCATTCCTCTGTTATTAGTGCTTGAAGCTTCTTCTGCTGCTCCACCTGCTTTTTACGAGGGCACTAGCCCAGGGCGACACACTTGTTTTTGGAGGTGGAAAGAGGTGAAAGATTTTTATATGAATGCGGATTTTGCAACCATTCTCACAGGGCTCTATCAGATTAGCTGTGTTAATATTTAAGGATTTTTAGGTACATAAACAATACTCAAGTATTTGAAAATTATGACGCTATTCTTGGGGAACAACATGGAGCTACGTCCCAGCGGACGTATTAAACACGCTGTGCGTCAATTTTTACCCGCTGATGTATAAGACCAACTATTAATATGGACACCAAAACTGGAGCCAACATCCTTCTAAACATGGCTGTGTGTTCGCAAAGACTTCTGGTTCAAACTCCAAATCAGATGCAGTGAAATGTATTTGATCGGTTTCCTGAAGGAAAGAGCAGATGGTTCTTTAACTCCCACTTCCTGTTGGTAGGCAGGGCTATCCACCTGTCACTCGCCAGCAAACAATAATAAGGCTGAGATTTCTTTACGAGATCCTAAAACACGTCACGGACTGAGAGCTTCGTCAGTAATTTCTTTTGCAATTAGCTCCAGATTTTTTTAAAAGCACTGGTTTAATCCATTGCTACTACTTCAACATACTTCAAACCAAACCATTCAAGTAAAACTCAAAGCAAACATTAACTCTTTGACTTGTGGGTCGTGTCCATCTAGAACATTCTCAGTTTCTCACCAGTACAAGGATCCTGATCACGACGCTCAGGACAAAACACCAGACCTGGAACTAAAAGGCAGATTTCAGCCATGATTTGTAAAGTGAGACGATTGATCAAAAAAATAAATAAAAAAAGCCTTCTGTTAGTTCTGCAGCTGTGTTTTTGTTTTCTTTTATTTTTTTTATTTTTTTTTGGCAAGTGTCTCCATGATTTTTACATGGTTTGCATCCAAGAGGAAGATGTGAAACTTTTCCCTGCTCCTTCCCCGTGTTGGGAAAACATGCAGGACTAAACAAGCTACTTACTCATCGTTATTAGTTCCACCAAAACAGGCAGAGTCAAAGCGGTCCACGTTCATCCACCTGTTCTGTGGCTGAGTTTGGGTCCAGCTTGGGCTACTTGGAGGCAGGTTCGCCCTCTGACCTCATGCTGAAGGGCTCCAGCCGCTCGCTCTCCGGCAACATGTTGTTGAGACGCTCCATGAGCGGCACCGTCTGGTCAATCCCCATCTGGATGCGCCGCAGGATCATGGACATCTCGTTGACCTTCTGGATCTGCTCGGCGTACTTGGCGTAGCGCTTCTGGCGCTCCTGCATTATGCTGAACAAGGCTTCCACAGACAAGTCCATCTGAAAGGACAAAAAGAAAAAGAAGAAAAAGACGGTAGACAGTTTGTACCGGGGGGGATAGTATATAACTCTTCTCTGGTTTGGTCTCGTTGAAATTCGAACCTCTTTGATCCTCTTGACGAGAGCGTTCTGGTCGAAAGCCACGGCTTCAGCGCACTGGTGCAGGTGGTCTTGGTATCGGACGCAGAGCTGCAGAACCTGGGCCGGGTCCAGCCTCTCCAGACAGACGGTGCTCGGGGACGTCTGACCGCTCAGCACTCCTATGGAGAGACAAACACAAAACGAAAGATCTGCCGAGGCATTTTGGAGCCAAGAAAAGCTTGTGGATCAGAACGAAAATGAAAAGTTTGAGATATTCTTTTATAATCTATACCTCCAAAAAGTAGCCTTAATAACAATATTTAGGTGAGTCCTGAAGATATTTGGTTGCCTTACGTTTTATTTTCACTACAAAACCACAACATCTTACCAAGTATCTTTGGTCTAGTTTCTAGTCTAGTACACTTGAAATAAGACAAAACTAACTTACTAGTGCAAAATCTATTAAAAATCTGCTGCTGTTGCATCAGCCTTGCAGACCTCTCAGGTCTTCTGGTTCTGCATCCCCAGAACCGGAACAGAGCATGGAAAAGCAGCATTCAGGTTCTATACAACACAAATCTGGAACAAACTTTCATAAAACTGTAAAGCGACTGAAACACTGAGTTCCTTTAAATCAAGACACACACCCCCCTCTCGCCCACATCTCTAGACGATGGCATTTGACAAAATGTAATATTTATTGATTGTTTCATAATTGGTGTCTGTATGACGTTTTTAGCACTTTGAACTGCTTCGTTTCTGAAAAGTGCTACACAAATAAAGTTGATTTCACTTAAAGTGAACCGACACTTTTTGGATTTTTACAAGCAAAGCGATGGATCATCGACCTCCTGCTCAAAAGTTATGCACTTAAAACCACTTTCAATTAATTTGATTTTCTGGTGAAAATATTCAACGGTTATAAATACTTTTGTGAAGCATAGAATGTTCTGGTTCCTTTCTGTTCTAAGTCTTAACTAGTTCTTCCACCAGATTAGATACACAAAGCATGTCTACTGCTTGGCTCTCGCTCAGAGACGTCCAAACTTTTTATCATATGGACTAAAATTGTTACGTTGAAAGCCTTTGAGGGCCACAACATAGGATTATTGTAATTGTTTTTGTCATAAAACTTTTCCTGTCTATTCTTAGAAAAAGAGTAGAATATGGGTCAGTATTCTTTGAAAACTTTTGCTGTGTTTAGTTTTTGGTTTTTTATGACTAAATAAAATGCAGGTTTGGATGGATCCAGGTCTGATTTTGAGTCAAAGCTGATGAACATACTCGAATAAAAAAACAAAGTGCATTGTGTTTAACCTATGTATTTTCCACCTGAAAAGTCAGTGGAAAAAAAAAACAAAAAAACTTTTAGCACAACAAATATGCACCATATATATATATGTAAATGTATATACGATTTAAGAATAGTACATATATGTATCATTCTTAAATCGTGGTTGTGGGGCCACAAAAAAATCTAGGAGTCAAAAATGGCCCCCGTGCCACACTTTGAGCCTCCCTACTCTAGCTTGTAACCTTCATGAGACAGACGTCCTACTCGCTAGCGGTGCCTCGTACCTTTCAGAAGCGGCTGGAACGTGGGGATCTCTTGGAGCTTGATCACATCGGGGTCGTTGTGGATATTTCTCAGCGACTGAGTCCCCTGAGCCACAACCACGATGTCATCCATTTTTGCCTTCTGTCTGGCCGGGGATGGAACCGCTGAAATGAACCCAAAGAGTCAAAGATGAACTCCACCTTAGCACAGCTTCTCCACAAGACAACTGCAAACCAGAACTTCTACTGTTGCACACAAACTTTTATTTAACAGATATTTCTTAGGTAAAACAGGTGATCTTACCAGATGTGCTGTGATCGGAGTGTTTATGTTCCGCATCTCCACTCTGTTCGTTTCCCATGGTAACGACACCTGAATGCAAACTTCACCTTCTCCTCAGAGCCAGATATCAGTCGTTGTCTTTTCAAGCAACCCAGAGCTTGAAAACGTGATAGGATTTTAAAGAACTACAAAATCAGATTCATCATGTCTCAACAGCTGAGGTCTGTCCTGCGGCAGCAACAAAATGTTTCTTAATTACTAAAGATCTATAATTAAAATGTGGAGGAGAAAATACCATCTTTTATGTTCCGTTCGTCAAAAACAACAAGACTTCTCCTGATGATCTGCCTACTTCCGTAAATATTAAGCCCGGAAGCACCGCTTGGTTCTTTGCTGCCCTCTGCTGCTGCGGAGGGAAAGAACTAGTTGAAATAAAAAAGGATCTCTTCACCTATAAATCTTGCAGTTTTTCTGTTTAGTAAATGTCAAATAACACAAATAATAACATTAATAAATAAGCTTACTGCTTTATCTCCCACATTATAAAATGATTCAATCATTAACACAGAAACATATCAGCATATTTTTTAAATATACTTTTAATAAACAGGAGTCATGCTTACAGGATAACCCTAAATACAAAACATTACAAACATTGTTTTTTGTCAATAAAAATAATATAAAAAACCTTTTGTTTTTTTAAAACTGTATTTAAACCTGAACTCTTTCCTGAACTTCCTGTCATGTTACTGACTACAGACGACACAATTGGACCCAGAAGCAGTTCTTACAGCGGGTCGATCAACGGTGAAGTTTAACACTCAAGAAACTGTGAACTAACACGTTTTAGTAAAAACAAAACTAGCAACAGAAAAACAGTTGTCACCATTTCGCAATAACAAAGTGAAACTATAAGAACATGTTTTTTTGTAAACCGAGTTGAACAGCAAACTAATGATTTTGTTCATGAAGGAATTTCCGGGCAGCAGGACTCCGATCCTCTGTCTGCTCGGGACTCCTTGTCTGTTTCGTTGTCGCTCTCCTCTTCAGCCAGAGGGTAAGGACGCAGGTCCAGGGTCAGAACGCGGCTGAACATGAAACCATCCAACTGGAGAAAGGAGGGGAAAAAACCCATCAGTGTGGAGGTATTTCTACTGAATAAACAACGTGGAAAATGTGCCCCACGTCAGAGTAGACTCCCAAGAGGGCATCAGCTTTGGAGAAGAACTCCTCCTTCAGGGAGATGACGATGATCTGCATGTTCTCTCTGGACTCCTCTCTGATGAAGCTCGTCACCTGGAGGCAAATCACAACACGGTATTCAAGTTGAAAAAAACCTTTTACCAACTAATGTATCAGCAGCTGAAGCCCAACAGCCAGCGTCCCGCCTGCAGCGGACATGGAGGACGGATCCGGACATTACTGGTGATAAACAAAAATAAATAAATGGCTTGATAAAGTCATTTATGTGCTAAATATCGAATCCAATAAATAAGAACGTTCCCAGCGTTTTGGATTACACAGCATGACATAAATACAGTATTTATCGTTTTCGACAGTACAAATTTTAGCATAATCACTATTATTTAATTTTCCATTTTATTTACAATCGCTTTATCGGCTTCCTTTATTTCCTCATTTTTTCATATTGTGTATTTAATATGATTTTTTAATTTACTGTTACATTTTGTTTCATTATTTATTCTTTTTTTCTCTCATTAAACTATTTTTTATTTTATTACAATTTCGTTTTTACCCGATATTGTCAGGATTTGTTCCGTATCTGTGTTTATTTTGAGTTTCTGTGTCTCCGTATTGTATTGTCTCCCCTTGATTGTTTCCAGGTGTTTCTTGTCTCTTTGATTACCCTCTGTGTATTTAACCCCACCTGTGTTCTTTGGTCCTTGTCGTGTTTGTCTAGTTTCCAGTTGTCACCTGTTGTGATCATTGCCCTCTGCTTCTCTGTGTTCTGGACTTTTGGATTTGCATCTTATTAAATCATCTACTTTATCGCTACCTGGGTTTGGTGCCTCTGCCTCACCACCACTCACACCGCAAAACCTGACAGATATTAAAAATATTTATTTACTGTTTTTTTTAATTGACTGTCATTTCTTATTTCATTATTTTTCTTTCTTCTTCCCATGTTCTGGATTTACTATTTTTAGTGACTCTTTTCATTCCAAACATTCCTATCTTTTTTTCTTCCCATATTCTGTAAGTATTTAATACTTTTTTAGTTTTACTACTTTGACTTCTTATTTTTTTCATCATATTCTATATCTAATTACTACTTTTTAAATTTACTGTCCCTTTTTTAAAATTATTCATTGGTTTATTTCCTCTAACATTTCCTCTCTGCATTTTAACACTCCTGCTTTCTAATTTGCTTGTTTATTTGCAGATTTATAAAATTAAATAATATTTAAACTAATATTGTTGAAAATGATAAACAAATATACACTGTTACTTTGTACCGGCAAATAATTTCGGAAAGTTCTTATTTTATTTTTTGAATGCAATCGTTAACACATAAATGACTTCATGAAGCTATTTATTTATTTCTGCTTATTGCTGTTTTTGTCCAGATGCGTTCACCATAGCAACAAGGTTTGCACCTTGCCGATGTTGGTGTTGTCCAGAGCTGCGTCCACCTCATCCAAGATGAAGAAAGGAGCTGGACGGAAGCTAAAGGAAGAGGCACAAGACTTGATTCATTAATGATGGACAGAAAAATAACAATAATAATAACAATTACACTTTGCAAACGATTTATTTGAACCTGGTAACCCGGGTTACCTGTGTATTGCAAACAGCAGAGCGAGAGCAGCGATGGCCTTTTCTCCACCAGACAGATTGTCCATAGACATGAAGCGCTTCCCTGGAGCCACACAGTTGTAGTTGATGCCACCTAAATATGGCTCCTCTGGGTTTTCAGCACTCAGAATGGCCTTGTGACACCATGGAAAATGTTCATGTAAAGATCAAATTCAGACATGGTCATTTAAGAACAGACCAACAGTGTAATAAGGGGGGAAGAAAACAGCAAATAAGACGTTTCTGGTTGCTGTTTTTCTACAAAGAAATTGTGAGCAGTGAAAAAGATGGCCGACTTGTTTGTGTGTCTGCAGTGGTTTTGTGTTTTACACCCCCTGCAGTCCTCAGAGGGGGTTTGTATGGAGTGCTCTCACCTGGGCACTCCCGTTTCTGCATATCCGTTTGTAGATCTGATCGATGACGAGCAACACATGCTCAAAGCACTGACTGAAGAGGTGGAACCGCTGAGCTTTGACCTGCTCAAACTCCTGGTTGCACCTCCTGGCTGCTCTGGTGCTGGCGTCAAAGGCTGAGTGAGGAAGAGAAAGTCCAAGTTTAGCACCCATTTATCGCCTGTCAGAGTAAAACTAAAACTAAACATGCATTTTAGAAACTTTATTTAGAAACTATTGTTTCTAAATAATATGTAATATGTGAACATCGTCCGGTTTGCTAATCCAAATAAAAAGGATGTAGCCTTACTTTACACTTGGCACTGTAGCAATAACAGTTTGATAAATATGTTACAGAACCAATGCAGCTCAACTACACGGCAGTGTCTGCTCTGATAACGATGCCAAATGGTCAAAAGTAAAAGTAGCAGTGACAGCTGGATCTATTTTCTTATTGACTGGGTAATTAAACATCGAGGTTTCATTCCCAGACAGCTAGATGACTCCTATATTTAAAAAAATGTATATATTAATTAAATGAGTTTGCCATTTATAAAGATGTAATTTTTAGAAAATCTGGATTTTTTTCTCCTGCTAATAAACTCATAGAAGGCATAGAAATTTTTGAGAATATATTTTTTTTGATTAGTCATTTCCTTTAAAGAAGAGAAAGAGAGGAAAAAATCAAATAAAGACGGTTTAGTTATGAAAAAATTAGAAATTTTATGTTAATGCATAAGGCAATGACTTCATCTAAATCTCACTGTACATATACTGTATAGTGACAAACATTAAATTCTATTCTATTCATGGCTAAAGTAAGGTATGCAGTCCTGACACAGCAGACACTGTGAAAGCTACATATCTGAACCCAACACACACACATAGCTGAGACAGGAAGTGCATCAAAAGCAACACACACACTCTGAAGATGTGATGACTTGACGCTCCACTGATTCTGCATGACATCTTCACCTTTAGACACGTTTTTAAACACACTAACATGTATCGAAAGATAAGAAATAAGTAGTCACAAAATAGTTCCAAGTGAAGACCGCAACTGGTCACAATATAAATGTTACTTTAACTTGGCTGGGATGGTTATTTGAATTTTTTCCCCCCCAAATGTGCTTATGTTTTAAAGTACAGCAGGTTTTAAAGTATAGAAGGCAGTTGTTGTGTAACGTTAAGCCAAATCTGAACTGGAAAACTTTCTGGATATCTCAACAGAAAGTGTAGCCTTAATACATTTTCACAAAGTACTTCTTTCAGCTCCCTACAGTTGAACAGACTTTTCTTTTTCTTTTTTTGGGATTGGTTTAGATTCTTGGGAGATATTATGTTATCAATACTGTCAATACCTTCGTGCTAGAAGGTAGAACTGAAGAGCAAAGACACAAAACGACAGGAAAATGAAAGCACCTTCAGTCACTCCCTGCAGCTTGTCCTTCACCTCCCTCATTTTCTCCAGAGCTTTCAGGTTAGGCGGAGTGGTGCGATGCAGCACTTCTTCCAGAGAGGAGACCGACTCCTTCAGCTTCTCCATATGCGCCTCCAGCTGCTCCTCATCACACAGATGCTGTCAATAAATACAGTCATTACAAGCACACTGAACGTTAAACTGAACTTGAGTGGAAAAATAATTCAGCTGCTGTCTCACCCAGCTGAAGTTTAGTTGACTGAGGTTATTACAGTCAACTAAAACTAACCAAATCACAAAAACTGAAATTGAGAAAACATTTTTGTTAACCGAAATACTAACTATTACTAACTGGAGCTATACTGTGAGTCTATAAAACTAAGTAAAACAAAATGAAATTATAGATACTATATCCTCCGTTTTTGTTTTTCTGGATCTACTTATTAGCCTTTTGTACTGATGTGAAACTGATTCACCCCACAAACAGTTTACGTTAAGTCCTAGCACTAGTAAACAAAATGGCAACAGCAAAAGTTAGGAGAAAACTCCAGAGTCAGTTGGTGGTTCTACAACAATCAAATACTTTTTTTTTTAAATGGCATCTTCTGTTATGTATTCATTACCCAATCCATGAATACATAGCCACAATACCATACTTTCATCTTCTTGAATTCTGCACCTAAAATGAACCAAGTATGAAAAAACTCAAACTAGCATAGCTAGTAAAAACTAAACAATATTTAGCTAATAGTAACTAAGAAAAACTATCAAACACTCAAAAAACTAACTAAAAATAACTGTATTAGACAAATCAATGAAATTAAACTATAGTGAAAAACCCTCTTCTCACCGTGAGCTCCTCTTCCAGCTCAGAATAATCAATAACAAACTGAGCTTCTCGTTCATAAATGTCCATTGTGGTTGTAGTACTTTCTGAATCCGTCATGAGCTGCAAAACGACAAATACAAGAGTTTGATATTATTCCAGTTTCATTCGGTAACCAGTCAAGTTACTGAAACAGAAGTCCCACCTGCACCTCGCTGATCTCGTTGAGGCTGCCTGACAGCATGGTGATCCGCAGGTCCTGGATTTTGCAGGCGAGCAGCATGTTGTGTCGAGCCATGCGCTTCTGCTCCAAAGCCGTCTCCGCGGACATGACCTCGCGCTGCAGCTTCGTCAGCTCCCTGAACGCACGCCACAGCAGAAAAGCACCGGGATGCTAACGATGCTCTCAAAAACACCAGCAGCAGTTTTCTGGATCATTAGACTATAAAAACATAAACTTGCAGGCTCCAGTAGTGTATAGATATTAGAATTTGCTCAAACATGCTTCAAATTCCACCTCGACCAAACCCTTTGTTACACCCGTCAACATGCTTCTTGTACAGTCTGGTGTAAAAACAGGCAAATGATTGATGGTGAAAATCATTAGCTTGTTTTTAACCTATCCTTGAAATTGTTGAAATCTTGTCTTTTAATTTTATTTGTGTGTTTTAAGGCAGTGGTCCCCAACCACCGGGCCGCGGACCAATTGGTACCGGGCCGCGCAAGACATAATGAACTACTTCCGGATCTTTAATTTTGAAAATCCTAAACCGGTTACGTCTTGCGCGTCAAAATTGAGCCAACTTGCAGCAGAATGAGTGTTACCAATGAGTAACAAACAACATCGGAGTACTGCGGCGTCGTCCCCCCCCCCCGGCAGCAACATTGCCAAATCTGTAACGGTCCGCGCGACTAAAAAGGTTGGGGACCACTGTTTTAAGGTATTTCATGATGTCCTTTTGTAATGTTCGTTAAATGTTAAAATTCTTGAGGCGGTTACGGTAATTTGAATTTGATGTTTTGACTTTGTGTCTTAAGGTATTTTATTATGTCTTTTTTTGTAATATTTGTAAAAACATGATTTTTATTGTATTTATTTGTGGTGTGGACCCCTGGAGGAATAGTCTGTAGTGTGGTAGAGACTAATGGGGATCCTTAAATAAACAAATACTAATAATATAAGAGCTTGCAGCTGACTTTGAATTCTAAGACACATTTATTTATTTATTTATTCATTTATAACATCAATGAGGATTGATTACAGACTGGGTCTGATTTTTGACTCATTAAAATGAGGTACTGTCTGTCAGAGTTCTGATCTGGCATAACTGAAACACCAGGGGGCGCCTGAGAGGCCACAGAAAATGGAGTGAGAGTGAGGAAAAAGAGGCAAAAATTAAAAATATAAAAACCTACCATTTTTTTCATCAGAAAATGTTCTGCATAAAATCTAATCTGTTTTTTCAAGCATTATGATAAAACATAAGTTAAAATAATTATTTAGAAAGTTATTTGCCACGCTTCATCCTTCTGACTGGCTGTCAGTCAGATTTGTCAAAGTTGCTTTGCTCCTCATGCTAGCATAGCTTGGCCCGTTAGCATTGTTTGTGGGTCCCAACACAGAAGCTAATCCTGTTTGGGAACCTCTGGATTAAACCACTATGTATGAATTATAGTATTTTCTTTAAAATTTGTAAAATTATTATTTACATTTTGTACCATCCCTGTGTTAAAATAAATAGAATTTATACACTTGTACATGAAACTCGTAGATTTTGAAGAAGCTATGAATTTAAAAGTTTGGAAGAAATTCCTTAAATATAGAATGAACCCTGGTAGTAAAATATCAGCAGCTGATCAGCAGGCTCAAAATATCCTATTATGATTTCATTCACATATTTAAGTGCAATTTTTATTCAATGTTTAACTACTTTTGGAAGTTAAGAAACCTTATATCCAAATTATTTTCTGGAGTAAAAACATACCTTTAAAAGAGACTGGAAACTTCAGCACGCCTGTGGACTATTTTAAAGTTTTAAAACAAAAAGACGACACAGCAGCTGTACAAATTGGTCTGTGTTTCTTAGCAGTGACGGGTTGCTTTAAACGGGATGAGAAAGGGTCGGTACTGGAGGGATCTTTACTTGTTTGTCTCCTGCAGCTTATGAGTTTTCTGGTTGAGCTCCGCTGTGACTGAGGCCACCTGGCTTTTTTTAAGGAGAAGCTCGTTCTTCATCTCCAGAAGCTTATTCTGACACTCCTCTACTGTCTCCAGGAGATTGTTCTCAACCTGCGGAAAAAACGGTGAAAGTTAGCTGAAAAAACAAGTAATAGACAAACAACACAAACTAAATGCTTGATATTATATATCGACAATAACACCAAAGGGAGGAAACCGAAGTTTGGGCTACTTGTTCCGCACATTTCCATAACAAAATGTGCGCAAAATTTGGTCAATATTCTGCTCATGTTGAAAAAAATAAGAAACACATTAAAATTACATGTGAAAAGTTTGTTCATGCTTTAAGTTAGGCCTGTCACGGTAGCAAATTTTGCTGAACGATTAATTGTCTCAAAAATTATTGCGATAAACGATAATATTGTTTGAAGACCTTTTTACACTGATTTAATGGAAATGACGTAATAATGCATGTGATTTCTTACCAAAGATAGATACACTTTATTTTCAAAAGAATATTTAACACTGGAACTGATAAACAAAATAAACAAAACAACCAAAAACAAAAATAAAATGGATTCTCAGTCTCCATTAACAAAAAACACACTTGAAAAAAACCCTAAAGAACATAAAGTAAAAGGGGAAATAAATACTGCATTCAACCAAAAGAGTGCAGATTATGAAGTCTGTATATTATGTTGCCCTTCAGTAATACTTAGATTTAAATAGAGAAGATGGGCACATCGACTACCTGATGCAATAGTTCACACTACATGATTTTTTGCTCCTATTTTTCCCCTTACAACAATCTTAGAACGTTGGTCTTTCTAAGATTGTGTGGTGTGTTATGGTAGATCATTGTTGCCGCTCTGATCCAAATCAGGGTGTTTTCCCCGACTGGGAGCTTAACGCAGCCTGTTGAATGTGACAGGTAGCCAATCAGAAAGCGCGGATTCTCCTCCGTGCTTTCTGAGGGGAAATTACGGAGGGGAATCCCAAACAGCTGATACGGCGAAACCTGAAGTCCAGCGGACATCGGAGATGATATGTGGAAACAACATTAATGTTTATTTAACATGCAAAGAATATAGAAATGACAAGGGGAGGAGTTGGAGCGAAATTGCTACTGCAGTTGATAAACCAGGTAACTTTTCAGCTGTTCTTCGTTAACCTGACGTAAATAGGTTCTAATGATTTTCATTCGGTCAGGACTTTACGCTGACACTAGAGCCACATGCATTGCAGGTAGATTGTAGTAAAGCATTGATTAATGCCTGGTTTTAAAATTAGTTAACTGAACTTGTAGCCATTATTTTGTGCCCATTGTTGGACACCACACGGCAGGAACGAACCCAATCGAACCGTTATAGCTAGGATTTCTGTCGGCTAATGTGTGGTCTCAGGTTTTGAAAATGGGCCGATGGCTGTAAGATCGTGTCCTGTGCGCTGGGCTTTACACTGAGGAAATGAGGAAGGGAGGGTCAGTGGAGAGCACCGGAGTTGAGCCTTTTTTCATTCGGTGTCATCAACAGAAAGAGCAAAAGGCCGGTAGAGACGATAATGCCGATAATTATAATGACGCCGGTAGTTTTAATTTATCGAATATACATATAATCCATGATGTGAGAGTGATATACTGTTATCAGGCTCCAGGGTTTATTTGTGTTCTAAACACAGTGGTGGAAGGTTAAACTGTGAGTTAATGCATTCACTTAATTAAAGTAGTTTGAATTCTAAGATAGTTATGCCAGTTTACAACTACTGTAAGATACATGCCCATGAAATATGTCACTGTGTGTGATTAAATATGCATATAAAGTGCAGTGAATTGAAGGTACATGTTACCTGAGGGAATTGTGACAAAATATGATGTTATGGGATTATTTCTGATTTAAGGAAAGCTAATGTTGATGTCTATGATGGAATATGTCTAATGTGTACAGTAAGTTACTGAACTATAAATTGGACTGTATTGACAGTTAAATGAGCTGGTTTGTTCAATAAATAAGCTGAGAGAAATTGGAGTAACACAGAGTGTGTTTCTATGAGGGGCCGTTTAGGACAAAATTTACGTTTTGTCTCTCACACACTACCAAAAGGTCTCGCATACTCCAAAAAAATAGCCACGCACACTCCAAAAAATTACGTTTTGTCTCTCACACACTACCAAAAAGTCTCGCATACTCCAAAAAAGTAGCCACGCACACTCAAAAAAATTACGTTTTGTCTCTCACACACTACCAAAAACTCTCGCATACTCAAAAGAAATAGCCACGCACACTCAAAAATTACTCACGCACATTCAAAAAATACTCAAATTGCGTATACACACACTACTAAAATGTCACACACACATTCACAAACGTTAACTTTCTCGCTCACATACACTACTACCAGCTCGCGCACATACACTACTACCAGCTCGCGCACATACACTACTACCAGCTCGCTCACATACACTACTACCAGCTCGCTCACATACACTACTACCAGCTCGCGCACATACACACAAACGTTAACTTTCTCGCTCACATACACTGCTAACAGCTCGCACACACACAGACGTTTATCTCTCACATACACAAGACTAAAGTTGAACACACACACAGTACTAAGACTCGTTTTATGTATGTGTGAGAGCGAGACTTTTTATGAATGTGTGAGAGCGAGACTCTTTATGAATGTGTGAGAGCGAGACTCTTTTTGAATGTGTGAGAGCGAGACTCTTTTTGAATGTGTGAGAGTTGTCACGGAAGAGGCGGGGCATAATTTTTGGATCAAACTGCGCATGCGTAGATCCTAAACTATAAGTTTTGATTGTTGACTCACTGTATGTTCTATTACTTAGTATATTTGTGCTTTTAAATATATATAGAACGTTTAACTTTCTTGTAGATTAAATGTGCTATAGAAATAAATGAATCTGATTGATTGATTAAAAATAGCAAAATTGCTATTTATTTACTCTAATTGTTTAAAATGGCAGCTGCCTGACCAATTCTCTCTCGTTTCGAATTAGAGTTATGTTCGGTATAGCAAACTCTTTCTTCTTCGGCACTAGTTGGCGCCGGTTAATAATTCCTGTAATACTGGCACCCAGTGGACAGATTGTACTACAGCAATTTTGCTATTTTTAATCAATCAATCAGATTCATTTATTTCTATAGCACATTTAATCTACAAGAAAGTTAAACGTTCTATATATATTTAAAAGCACAAATATACTAAGTAATAGAACATACAGTGAGTCAACAATCGAAACTTATAGTTTAGGATCTACGCATGCGCAGTTTGATCCAAAAATTATGCCCCGCCTCTTCCGTGACAACTCTCACACATTCAAAAAGAGTCTCGCTCTCACACATTCAAAAAGAGTCTCGCTCTCACACATTCATAAAAAGTCTCGCTCTCACACATTCATAAAAAGTCTCGCTCTCACACATACATAAAACGAGTCTTAGTACTGTGTGTGTGTTCAACTTTAGTCTTGTGTATGTGAGAGATAAACGTCTGTGTGTGTGCGAGCTGTTAGCAGTGTATGTGAGCGAGAAAGTTAACGTTTGTGTGTATGTGCGCGAGCTGGTAGTAGTGTATGTGAGCGAGCTGGTAGTAGTGTATGTGAGCGAGCTGGTAGTAGTGTATGTGCGCGAGCTGGTAGTAGTGTATGTGCGCGAGCTGGTAGTAGTGTATGTGAGCGAGAAAGTTAACGTTTGTGAATGTGTGTGTGACATTTTAGTAGTGTGTGTATACGCAATTTGAGTATTTTTTGAATGTGCGTGAGTAATTTTTGAGTGTGCGTGGCTATTTCTTTTGAGTATGCGAGAGTTTTTGGTAGTGTGTGAGAGACAAAACGTAATTTTTTTGAGTGTGCGTGGCTACTTTTTTGGAGTATGCGAGACTTTTTGGTAGTGTGTGAGAGACAAAACGTAATTTTTTGGAGTGTGCGTGGCTATTTTTTTGGAGTATGCGAGACCTTTTGGTAGTGTGTGAGAGACAAAACGTAAATTTTGTCCTAAACGGCCCCTCATATGTTTCCCTTGTGCTCATTTACATGCTGTTTTTCAGCTTCATCTGCTGCTGACGGGTCCGGAATCCTGGTACCCTTTACCCTAGTCTGAACTAAACTATTTAGTTCAGAGACAAATATTTGCCTTGTTAGCCAAATACTTAGCTCAGAGCTAAGTATTCAGCTTGCTCAAGGCTTATCATTTAGCTCAATATAATATATATAGCTTGGTCACTAAATCTTAAGCTTAAATAAATATTTAGCTTAATGCTAAATGTAGTTTGTAAACTAAATATTTATTGTTTAGCCTGACAGGGCTCCATGGGTTAAAGCCTGGCCATCAGGCGCTTGCCAATGTGCCCCTCCTCCAGGCCTGGCTCCAGAGTGGGGCGCCGTTGACCCACGTCCGGGAGAGGGAACACTGTTTCCATTGGTGGTCCTCATCATAAGGGGTATTTGGGCTGCACTTGGTCTGGTTCCTCACCTAGGACCTCTCTGCATTGGGTGACCCTACCAGAGGCATGAAGCCCCTGACAGCATAGCTCCGAGGATCACTGGGACACTCAAACCCCTCCACCACGATAAGGTGGCAGCCCATGGAAGGGATGTGTATATGTGTGCATGTTGGGGTGGGTGTGTGTGTGCATTTATGTATGTGTGTATGTACAGTATATGTATGTAACATTTATTATTTAAGAATGAGAGAGAACAAGAGAAAGAGAGCAAGAAAGAGTTGTATTTTTTTCTTTTTTTTTCAACATGAGGAAATGAGCACAATGTGGTGGCAGGCACATTTTTAGTTTTTTATTCTCTAGTGGCCTTTATTAAACAGTAATTGAACAGGAGATTTGGAGGAAAGAGAAGGGACTGACATGCAGCAGATTACCCAAGACTTGGAATTGAACCCGGGATAACTGTTGAGGTCTACAGCCTCTGTAGATGTTGAGCATCCTGTCGTTCTTCTCTATTATACCAGTAGACTACACATAAGCTCAACAACACATAGGTTTCTATTTATAGCAATGTATGCACTTAAGAATCGATTTTCCTCACTAACAGTAATAATTTCTGATTATCTTCTCTGTTTGATGGATTGTGCTTCGTTTTTACTTTTTCTACTCAGTTTTTCATGTTAAATTGCACTTTATTTTTATTAAGTTTGTTATATTATATTGAATACATTTTTCTAAATAAAGACTAACAGAAAGATCACACAGTTCCTTTCATTTTTGATAAAGCCTGTTTTTTCTTATAACAAACAAACCAGATAGAACAAGTTTGGGCTTCTTCGGGGTCCAGAGTATTAAATTATGATTACAATTATCATCTAATATTATGTACAGATGTAATTCTAGCCTTAAGTTAACACCCGGGGACCCTGAAGAAGTCCAAACTTGTTAAATCAGCTTTTTTATGTTTGGTATAAAAAAAAAACAAAACACAGGATTTATCAAAGAAACAAAAAGATGAATGGACTGAACTTATGTAGTGCCTTGCTAATCATTTTGACCACTTAAAGCACTTCACACTACAGTCACATTCACCCATTTACACCGATATGCAGATCGGTAAGCAACAAAAGTGCCTTGCCCAAGGGGATCTCGACATGTGGCAGGAGGAAGCTGAACTCGAACTTACAACCTTCTGATCACAAGACGACCACTCTACCCACTGAGCCACAGTCACCCTGAAATCTTTTTTTAAAAAGCCACTGCATGATCTTTCTGTTAACCTTTTTTAAATTCCGGATTTAAACACATTTCACCACGAAAAAGTGCAAGTGCAACATAAAATGTGAGTAGAGAAGGTAAAATAAAGGACAAACCATAAAACTACAAAAACAGAGAGAAAATAAACAGAAATCATTTCTATTACAAGAAGAATTTTAATTCTTAAATTAATCGGTTGCTATAAATATTGAGCTGTGTTGTGGCACTGTGCCATCTGCCACTAAAAAAGTGAAGGGAAAAGGGCTAAAGTAGAGGAAACAGCCATCGTTGGGTAAGGAATAGTCTTAGATTTAGTGCTGATACCTCAAGACTTTTAGGTGATTTTTAAAGCAATTCTTGCAGTTTCTTGAACACTTTTGGGGGGCAATTTACATTGACCAATTGACCTAACCTACATGTTTTAGGAGATGTGGGGGGAAACCAGAGCACCTGGAGAAAACCCACGCAAGCACGGGGAGAACATGCAAACTCCACACAGCAAAGATCTGACACATCCTCCCTGTGAAGCTGCAGTGCTAACCACTGCATCACCGTGCTGCCCGCTTTTTTTCTATTTCAAATTCATCTTAGCGTTTGATTGTTTTTTGAATTGGGTTAAGAAGGGATCTTTGTTCTAGTTGGTTAATGGGGGGAAAAAACTTGCCTTTTTAAATTTTGTCATGACGAAGCGTCGCATGGCATGATATTTAAAGTGAGACGTTCTTGATTTTTGTTCACTCTTTTCCTTCTTTTTTCTGTTTCTTCAAACACAGAATGTTTTGTAGTTTTTTCCAAATTGAAAGCTTTGGCTTTTTCCTTTTACCATCCTGCATGGATTTAGGATCTGGGTTGTCCACATTCTCCTGGATGGTTTCTACAGCGAACTCCGTCTTTGCCGTGGATTCCAAATCCGTGGAACAACCTGATGAGGTTTCTTCTGAGAAATCCTCCTCAGAAGAAACCTCTTGATATAAAACTTCAGGTTGGTCAGGTTGGCTCTCTGAGCCAGTCTGCGCATCCCTTTCCTTTTCTTGCAGGAATTTCATATCTTTTGCTGTATTTTCCTGGAGGTCGGCATTCATGGCTTTTATGTTGTGGAGTAGCGCCAAGTCTTCCAAGTGAGCTTTTTTCTCCTCAGTTATTTGCATCTGAAGATTTTCCACCTGCTGTAGAAGTGAAGAATGGCTTGTTTCATACTGGCCTATATTAGATTTTAAATGTTTTGCGAGCCCGTTGAATTTCTGCTGCAGGGTCTGGAACTCTTCTGTCATTGTTTTATAGAGATGATCTTGCTCAGCTTTCAGTTTGTTGATTTTCTCAAGGTCTTTCTTCGCTCTCTCAGAACTGGCTTCTCTTTCACAATCTAGCTCTTTCTTGTATGTTTCTACTTGGGCTTTAAGTCCAGAAACATCTCTATCATACTTCCCGTCGAGTTCTTCATATGAACGTTTGACCTGGTCCAATTCGTCCTGCAAACTTTTTTCGCTGCTTTGCAAAAATTTGATCTCTTTTGACATTTTTTGAATCATATCTTCCTTTTCAGCTCTTCGATTTTCAAGGAGCTGTTGTACCTCACTATCCCTCTCTTCACAAAATGTTTGTATCCCAGCCTCCTGCCTCACCAGAGCAATGTCAGCTTCATACTTAGAGCAAAGCTCCTCGTAAGAAGTCTGGAGTTTATCCAGTTCTTCTTGGAGGGCTTTACCTTTCTCTTTTTCAGCCTGGATTTCTGATGAAAATGCTTCCTGGCTGAGGAGATGGGCCGTCTTTAAATCTACAAAGTCTTGTTGCAGCATCTTCTTATTCTTATATCTCACATCGTTGTGCACCTTGGAAGCAAGGATCGCAGCGCTGACAGCTGCTGGATCACTAAGCCTCTCTACTCTCTCGAGTTCCCTCTTTGACTCTTTGGACTTGTTGATGAACACCTCTTTGATAGCTTTCTGCCTTTTTAACTGGAGTTTCGTTTCTTCCAGCTCTTCTTCCATGTGGGCCAGTCGTTGGTTATCTTCAAACCTTTGGGCTCTCTCTATTTCCAAAAAAGCACGCAGCCTTTGGATTTCCTCGTGTAAAACATTCGGGTGCACAGGAGGGAACCTGCCTTGGGAGTTGTGCTGGAATCCCCTTCTCATCTGGGGTCCCATATTTCCATTGTGGTATCTTGGGTTTTGATGAAACATTTTCCCTTAAATAGTTCTCTAAAATCTGTCGGTTTCTAAATTACCTGAACGGTATTTGAAAGAGCTTTGAGTATGTCTGAACTGGTCAGCGATATAGCAAGCAATGAAAGATATGCAGAATTGTGTTCTGTACATATATGTCTAGTTGATGACATCACAGAGACTGCCTCACTAGTGACATCACAGAATCTTCTTCTGCTGGTGGTGTTACATCATCTCACCAGTAAATTTCATGCTTTTTATTCTTGTTTATATTCAAAATAGTCTGATTCACTTGTTTTTTTCCACCATATGTGATCATTTCTTTTGAACATTTTTCAATATCTATTCATTAGAAAGTTAATTTAGCTTGTTTAGTCAAACATTTATTTTCTTGTTCTTGTGTCAGCAAACATTGGAAAAAGAGAGTTGGAAAGAAAATTTGTAATAAGTAGATGAGGTCGGGAAAGTATGTTTCTTTTATCAAACATTTATTGCTTTTGTAGTTTTTGGGGGTTTTTTGCTTTATATACATATATTGATGTGGGAAGAGGTAACATTTTGCTAAGTTAATGCCATGAGTAGAAATAAATATATAAATATAAAATCCTTTAATAAAATGAAAATGACAATAACTAATTAAAATAATAATAATAAAACAATTGAACTAGTCGGGGCTGAGCACAAATAAAGTTGCAAGATTTACCCATGAGAAAACCAGGGATCTCAAACCCATCCCACCATGCTTGACCACCACAAACTCAATGTGTGCCACAGTAAATGTTAAGCCTAGGTCATTTTCAGACCTATGCAAATGCATGATTTTTGTTTGTATGCCCTCATATTTAGGTCCTCTCTTCCATGATCTACCATCTTGGATGGTAGATGAAGACAAACCAAGATCAACTGACCGACCAGCAGGCGGCGGTAGTGTACCAACTTGTTGTGTGGGAAGAAAACAACATGGTGAAGAAGAAGAATATCTGCAACGTGCTGCTGTTGTGGTTAGATGCTATAGCCAGAGTCTTACTTTCTCTGTTTTTACTGTAGTCGACATTTTTTCGCATTTGGGTCAGTACATAGTTCACACAAGAACTATCTTGTTGCAGACACATTTAACCCCAGAATATTCTAACATATTTGACTGACTGTTACAAAGGTTATTGGCATTTGTTCCTTGATTTCCTGGTTCCTGGAAAAGTTTCAGATCCCTTCACAGATGTTGAAGTCTGGAGAATCGTTTTAAACACTTTGGGACCTTCATGTGCTTCCTTAGCCACTCCTTTGTTGCTTTGTTTGGGGCAATACTAACAGGACTCATCCTTAGTTTCTTGGGCACATAACCAGTTCTCTAATTATTTTATAAAATATATTTTATTGTTGCATGCAGTTTTGGTTCATTTTTTGTTAGCAAATGTTAAAAATCTGTTAAGGCATGTTGCACCGTAGCCCTCTCAATGAACATAACCAAGTTATATTTCGCAGGAGTTTGAACTGAACTTGTTATTAATTTGCTGAAAGAAGACAAGTTTTTATTTTCTGAAGTTTATGGTTTTGGTTCTTCAGTGAAATTTAAAGTTTTACAGTTTTTTTTTTTTTTCACAGGGTTTCAGAAAGTCACAGCTGATGAAACCCAACAAATGGTTGAGTGTGAATAAAGTAGAACTAGTTTGGAGCTAAATACTCCAAACTAGTGTGATGCCCACTGGTGTGTGCCCACAATAGGAAAAAAAAGGAGCATGCATTTCTTAAATGTTTATGGGGTTATTGATAAGTAGCTATTTTATTTGTTGTTAACAGGGATTAATGACGATGGGTGTAGTAGCGGTGTTTCACCAGTAGGTGGCGCGTGGAGACTCTGAGCTGCCTGTTGCTCTGCCGTTTCTCATAAGTTGAGAGAAATGGGAGTAACGCAGACTGCGTCTGACATAGAATAGAATAGAAGTACTTTATTCATCCCAGCAGGGAAATTACTTCACAGTTACAGCATAGACACAATAACAACTACCACTGAGTAGTAGTTGTAGATAAAATAAAATATAAAATGCTATAAATTGTAAAATATGGAATGCTGTTAATATAAAAAGCAACTTAAGAGCAGTCCTTGCAAAGATTTTAAAAAATGCAGATATGTATATGTAAATATATGTACAGCAAGTGTGCCATAGTGCAGTTGTGCAAAATCGGACTGATTAGTGCAGAACAATGATTTAGCTTTTATTGTACAGTGAGATGGCATGTGGCAGGAAGGATTTCCTGTATCTGTCCCTACGACAGCGGAGCTGGAGCAGCCTATGTGAGAAGGTGCTCCGCTGTCTGTCCACTATGTGGTGGAGAGGGTGCTGTTTATTGTCCATAATAGACAGAACCTTCTTCAGTGTCCTCCTCTCACCACAGTTTCCAGGGACTCCAGCCTTAGTCCCAGTACAGAGCCAGCTTTCCTGATGATTTTGTCCATCATGCTGTTTTTCAGGTGAGAATAACCTTTAAGTTTATTTTAATAAAGTACTTTTTTAATTATTCGGTATTGTTCGAGAAATGTTTAGGGAAATGCGTCAATGTGTGAAAGATATTGGAAGAGTTTTGTTGTGTTTTGGAGCCAACAGCGGCCAGAGGAAGTAGCCAACATGCCGTGATGCTAGTTGGTTAGCACACTGTAGCGGCGGATAATAGCGGGTTCGGTAGAATTACTAACAATAACCGCTTGTAAAGGAAGTTGGAATATACATAGGCCTGTCACGATAGCAAATTTTGCTGAACGATTAATTGTCTCAAAAATTATTGCGATAAACGATAATATTGTTTGAAGACCTTTTTACACTGATTTAATGGAAATGACGTAATAATGCATGTGATTTCCTGCCAAAGATAGATACACTTTATTTTCAAAAGAATATTTAACACTGGAACTGATAAACAAAATAAACAAAACAACCAAAAACAAAAATAAAATGGATTCTCAGTCTCCATTAACAAAAAACACACTTGAAAAAAACCCTAAAGAACATAAAGTAAAAGGGGAAATAAATACTGCATTCAACCAAAAGAGTGCAGATTATGAAGTCTGTATATTATGTTGCCCTTCAGTAATACTTAGATTTAAATAGAGAAGATGGGCACATCGACTACCTGATGCAATAGTTCACACTACATGATTTTTTGCTCCTATTTTTCCCCTTACAACAATCTTAGAACGTTGGTCTTTCTAAGATTGTGTGGTGTGTTATGGTAGATCATTGTTGCCGCTCTGATCCAAATCAGGGTGTTTTCCCCGACTGGGAGCTTAACGCAGCCTGTTGAATGTGACAGGTAGCCAATCAGAAAGCACGGATTCTCCTCCGTGCTTTCTGAGGGGAAATTACAGAGGGGAATCCCAAACAGCTGACACAGGGCAACCCAGATGATATGTGGAAACAACATTAATGTTTATTCAACATGCAAAGAATATAGAAATGACAAGGGGAGGAGTTGGAGCGAAATTGCTACGGCAGTTGATAAACCCGGTAACTTTTCAGCTGTTCTTCATTAACGTGATGTAAATAGGTTCTAATGATTTTCATTCGGTCAGGACTTTACGCTGACACTAGCCACATGCATTGCAGGTAGATTGTAGTAAAGCATTGATTAATGCCTGGTTTTAAAATTAGTTCACTGGACTTGTAGCCATTATTTTGTGCCCATTGTTGGACACCACATGGCAGGAACGAACCCAATCGAACCGTTAAACCTAGGATTTCTGTCGGCTAATGTGTGGTCTGTCAGGTTTTGAAAATGGGCCGACAATCAGCCGACAGCTCTAAGATCGTGTTGTGTGCGCTGGGCTTTACACTAAGGAAACGAGGAAGGGAAGGTCAGTGGAGAGCACCGGAGTTGAGCCTTTTTTCATTCAGTGTCATTAACAGAAAGAGAAAAAGGCCGGTAGAGACGATAATGCCGATAATTAAAATGACGTCGATAGTTTTAATTTATCGTACGATTGATTGATTTACCGTTTATCGCGACAGGCCTACTTTAAGTCATTTAAAAACATACCACGCCTTCATCATTCTACCACTTCCTGTTGCCTTATCCATCTCTTCCTCTAGTAGTAACACCAGGTTATTGATCATGTGACTCGTGTGATGCAAAAAATGTTTCCATTTTAGTACTGCAAAATACACTAATTTCGATAAACCACCTCATCCTAGCGCAAAAACGTCTTATGGAAAAGGATTTTGTGAAACTGCCAGGCTTCCGTTAAGCGAATTCAACTTCGTAATTTGCGCAATTTTAAGGTCAATGGAAAAGCAGCAACTATTTACTCCTATTTCTCTTTGTTGCTACACAAAAGCCAGGAAAGTGAATCCACCTCTCTGCTTTCCACCGTGGCTTGCTCCTCCTTCCTGATGGTGTCTTCCATTTTGCTGAGCTTCTTCCTCTCCTGAGCCAGCTGCTCTGCTTCATATTCAAGCTGAGCGTTCAAGCGGGCCTGCTGACTTTCGAACTCCAGCCTTCGGGGAGAGATATGTGAATCTTGAATCCACAGTGTGAACGATCTTCAATACAAAAGGGCTCTTCAGAGGGGTGAACCAGGGGCCAAATTGAAATATCTAATGCAGTAAGAATTTTTTATTTTTTTTTAAATTTCAGATCATCGACCAATTTTAATCTTAAAGAGTCAATTCAAAAAGAGTTTTTAAATGATTTCACTTATTAAAAAAGTATTTAAAGCAAAAGCTCCTTCAACATAAATGGTTATAGAGCCCTTCACTCAACAACTGCCAAATATTTTCATTTCAGCCACTTTGACTTTGAAGTGTAATTTTTTCTGATAAACTGTCTAAACAGGTTATTTAGGGTTCTATCTTTGAGTTTCTGTGTGTATTTTAATATTTTTGTGTAAATGCTTCATCTCTACTCTTAAATTGACCTCTGACCTTGATGTGTTCTTTTAGCCTACTTCCTGTTGGAGAGGTTTTGTTTAAATGACTTCTGGATCATATAGTTCCAACAGTAATTGGACTTCTGTTTGCTTAAAATCAATGAAAAGTGGGATAGTGGGAGATATTTCATGACTAAAAATGAGGAAGACAATTACTTTGACACATAAGATCAAGTTTGGCTGGATTTATACATTAAATTATTATTTTTAGACTGATTTTTATGTCTACTCCAGCTCTTATTGCCAGATCTTAACATCAATTTGATGAAAAACAGGAGAAACCTTTAAAGGGAAGAGTTCTTCTGTCTTATTTCATCATAATTGTCACTAAACCTACCAGATTAGCCAGATTAAACTTCATACATACAACAATGTAAACACACATGTGTTTTACCGTTTCTTGTCGAGCTCTGCCTTCTGTTTTAAGTGTTCCTGCTCAAACTCTCTAATGGTTTCCACGCCGATCTTAGCGCAGAAGTCCGCAAACACCATGTCATCGATCTAAAAACACAACATGCACACATCCAGTTAAACAACTATGACATGATCCCAAGCACAATTACCTTCCCTACGCAAGCTATGAATAGGATAGAATAATAGGATAGAGCCAATCTCAAGAAGAATAGTTATGTGTGAAAAATTACAGATTTTCCATATTCAAAATCTTTGAAAGTAAATGCAGCTTGGGAAGCCAGAACTTCTATTTGAGATGTGATTGGCTGGCCTTTGCAAAATAGCCAATCCAGAAGCTGCACTTATTTTCCTTGAGGCTGATTGGCTGAACCCTCAAGAGTGGAAATAAGGAAGACTCTAGATGTTATCCCCTTAACTGGCAATACCAAAATCACCAAAACGCCTGAAAAGGTGTGTGAACTATTAAAACAGGGAGTAAAAGTTTCTAAACGGAGTTTCAAAAGTTAGTAAATGTGAAAACCAGCAGTCCACTGTACACAAAACACAACTACAAATGAGGTAAAAAAAAATTTTTTTAAAAACTCGACTGAAACTAAAAATAAAGTCCTGTCAGTTCCTTGTATTCTTTTTCCAGTAGGGCTGAACCAATTAATCGCGATTAATCGATTGTTGAATTAATCCTCAACTTAGTAATTGATTAATCGTTAGACTCAAAAATAGGCACTTGCTGAAAACACATTCAGAACAGTCATTGAGCCAAAACTGTACTATATATATATAAAACACACAAAAAAAACAGGTTTTGGCCAAAAATTCTCAAGTGGAGTTTTATTTACTAAAGTAATGCTATGTTGTTGCATTTTAGGCAATAAAATGTTTATTTTCTCATTTAGGAAAGGAATCAAATTATTTGAATCTTTTAATGTATTTCTAGTACAGCAAACAATAAGTTTAAGTGTTTAAATAAATAAAAAAAATCTATAGAGTGTGCCATTTTGTATACAATTAATCGTTAGTTGCTCACTTAAAACCCAGTACTTCCAGAGTAAAGTAACCTAAAATGTTTTCTTTTATAAATGTAAATGTGTTTGTCTCAAAGCCGTGTACAGGTGTTGGAGAGGCTGCACCTGATCGATCTGTTCTCTAATCCTCTTCATCTCTGCATCTTTCGCTTTGAGATCCTCCTGCTGCATCTCGATCTGACACTCAAGGTTTGATAGTTCGCTCTCCAGACGGGAGATCTCCTGAAACCCGTCAGAGGCACAAAATTGACATCAACACGTTTGATCTGAAGTGACTGGAGAGGAGAATCTTTCAGCATCTCTATTCTAATTTTACAATTCTATAAGCTTCCACACTGTATCAAATCAGTTTATATCAAAACAAAAGTACATCTGTGCATAAAATTCTGAAAGTGTAACCAGAGTTAAGTTAGCTTAACTGTCTGCCTTTTGCTTGAATAAAAAATATGCCTTGCTCAGCATTGTCTTGCTGAGCAAGGCAGCGCACTAACCTGAGAGGTAAAGATAATACAGGCTAATATTATTGCACCGCCTATGATTGTGCACTAACCAGAGGGGAGCATTAAGGCTTTTATTTTGACATTTTCAGTAAGCTTCATTTTAAATGGCCACACTAATCCCATGTGTAACAATGGTTGGATAAAATCAGTTATAAAATGCCCAAAACACAAGTAATTCTAAAGGCAGGTCATTCCTCCTCTGCAGTAACTGACAGTTCTGCCATGTTGTAGTTCTGCCGTAGTTAGAACAATGATGCGTTTTTGTAGTCCTAATCAGCTGCTCTGCCCTGCTCTTTGTTCTGTTGCTATGGTAATGAAGCATTCTATCTGTTTGACTGAAAAAAGCAATCCGAACAACTCCTTTTCGTTCGGGAGCCATGATACATATTCGAAAACCGTTTGAAGCGTATTAAAGGGCTATTTGTCGTCTCCGATAGTCCCGCGATTCATATCTCTACCTCACTCACATTGTTAACAGCGATGAGAGAAAGATAGTGTGTGCGGAGGTCTGAAATTTTTCAGAAATACATGGAAGTGAATCAGGGAGAGCGTCAGTTTACCCTGGCACATGATTTCGCTCTGAAGCACCTTGACAGAAAACCGTAAGCCCTAGCAAAATTTCGAAAACATTTTACTGGAGCAGGCATGCGTATCAATGTCATGACCAAGTTTGATGCCGATATTTGTGGGCGTGACAGCGATTTCAAAATTGTTTTGGGGTCAAAAATTCACTTCATTTCACATTCTAACGGAGCGGCAGTTGGTGTCAGTTACACTCTGCGTTTCGGCAGTTGGAAATTTTGCTCGTTTTTCGCTTTTTAAGTCGCCATCATAACTCTGAATACCACTACAAGTAATAGCTCCCCTCCCGGCATCGGGCCGCACGTTTTGATACGACTTTTGTGGGTGGGCATGCAATGGTACGAGCCGCATTAACGGCCGCGGAAGAATAATAAATAAAGAGGCGTTCTATTGGGTGTAGAACAATAGGCGCCTGCCATGCAATGCATGCTCTTCTTATGCATTGCTATGGGCAGGCCCCAATTATCCATAATAGATACGGTGGACGTGTAATGTGATATGCAGCACACTTGCAAATAGGAGCAGCAAAGGTGTACGACTTAATTTTAAAATCAATGTTTGAGCATTTTGAATTGATTCAGAATGATCTGGACTAGGAATTGCGATTCTCTATAGAATCCGTTTTTTTCTGCACCTCTAGAAGTGAACAAGAAGGTGAACAAACAGCAGATGTGTGTCCAGCTGTCAGATAAGAGACCTGACAGCAGCTCTGTGCTCCTACCGCTTGGCACTTGGGGATGGTTTTACTCCGGAGGACCTCCAGATCCATCCGGGTGTATTTCAGACGGGTCTGGGCTCCCTGAGACTCAGCCAAGATCTGATTTAAATTAGCCTCCTTCCTTTTCAGTCTCGACAAGTCCTGAAGAAGAAGAAGTCAGATTAACGATAATTCTGAAGAGCAGCAGCAAGGGGAGACAAACGAGGTGAAAGCATTTCATTTGATTTATTTAGTTGACTGACGCGCATCTCGTTCATCAGCCGGTCCCTGTGTTCCTTCAGACGGCGCACGTCCTTCTCCTCCCAGCAGCGAGCTTTGGTGCGCAGGTCGCTGGAGCCTCCGGAGATAACGCCGGACGTTTTGAACAGCGTCCCATCCAGGGTGACAGTCTGCAGCCCATACCGGCGATTAGCACATATTCTTAAGGAACAGCGGCGACGTGTCATGAAACGAGCTCCGCGTCGGGCTTACTCTGACTCGGTCGGGTCTGTCGAAGGCCACGCTGCGGGCCTCTCTCATGGTCTCACACACCAAGGCGTTGCCGCAGACGTACTGCACCACTTTCCACAGCTGAGCGCTGCCGGCGTTCACCTGCACCACGTCCACCACCATCTTGACTCCTGGAATCTCCCTCAGGCGCTCGTTCAGGGGATTCACCTGAATGCCAGGGGGAGCGTGGGTCAGGGTTCATCTGCTTTTCCCACAGTCAAATTCAAACACTTAAAGCTTTTTCTCCTTTTACTTTAGAGATAAAAACAATAGAAAGGAACTAAAATTTTAGTCTGATTTTACTTTAGACAGTGAGAAAACATGGTGTCTGTCGTTTTATTAGTTTTCCAAATTTAGGCTTTAATCAAATGTTATGTATCACTTTATTACAAAACTGTGCAATCTGAATATCAATATCCAGGATCTGTAGTCCTAGAAATGTTCTTTAGTTGATAGAAGACTGACTTTATGTGACTCTAAAAGTTCAGTTCTGAGTCCATCACTTTTATAGCTCAACGGTGCAAAAACACAACATCTTACCAAGTATTTTGTTTATTCCTTAGTGTAAATATCTTAGTGTACTTGAAATAAGACAAAACTTACTCAAAAGTAACTTTTCAGCACAATATAGGAGCTTGTTTTATGTCAATAATTGCTTAATAGTGATGAAAATACTAATTATACGTTAAATAATCTGCCAGTGGAACTAGGACTGCACTAAATGTCTTGTTGCATTGCCAGATTATTGGCAGAAATCGAGGACTTTCCAACCCTTGAAACCTGGAAACTGAAGCATTTTCAGGAATTTCAAACAGCCGTACGAACGGCAACTTCTGTCACTTCGGTAAGCGCCAGAAGTGTGAGTTTCTGTACTACTGCTGTTGGCCTGTTTGTAGGGAAACGACGTGACGTACAAGCAGGTAGTCAACGGGCAGGAAGGTCTCAGGCTCGGCCCGCTGCTCCTTGAGGAAAGAGATGCAGTCGCGGGCGACCTTCTCAGACGACACTACGATAGCGTTCATGTATCTGCCGAACACTTTGGTCACGGCCAGCTGGTACTTCTTGTGGACTGGGCTGCACAGGTCAGACAGGCGCCCAAACTGAAACAGCACAAAGCGGTCAAATAGTTTGCGACAAACCGGACCACTGCGGGGTTTGTTTTACTGCCTTTGTGGTTTTGTTCTTACGACCGTCTGAGGGTAGAGTCTGTGGAGTTTCTCCAGCAGCTCCCGGCGCTGCTGCTGCCTCTTGCTCTCGTGGCTGTCCAGCCGAGCGCTCCTCAGCTCCTCCATCACCTGGTCCAACTCCTGCTTCACCTCCTCACCACGCTGGGTCACATGCTGAAGCTCTGCAGTCAGGCTCTGCTGCCGCTCATCAAGATCTTCAAGCGACTTCCTGGGTCAAAAGTTACTGTGTTGCATTTTCCTTCTAGTTACATAAAATCAAACTTTCTCAGAATATAAAAAATGATTGAAATTCTGTTTTAGAGGCCAAATATATTTGACCTACTTGCATTTCTGGGTGTACTCCTCTAGTTTCTCTGCTCTACTCATGAATTCTTCCAGGTGAGTTTGGTTGTTTCTGATGGCAACCTGCAAAATATGATGTTTCAGTCGAAGCACAGAGTATTTAACGGACATATTTCCCAGAGATTTATGACCATGCAGCTATCGTCAAAACATCATAGAGCTCTTACGACGTGGAAAAATAAAGCGCACCTCTATCTCCTTCTTTCTGCGCTGGTCAAAAACCACCTTTTCACTGTCTGCTCTCACTTCCCAGTGCAGCTTGTCGGCCTGCTGGCAGAGGACAGCGCCCTGCTTCTGGGCAAGCACCTTCAGCTCCTTGTACTGATGCAGCTGGAACACAGAACATGGTGGTTTTAGACTACATTATTATCACTGATAATAACGAGTGATGATAATCATTATTATCACTCATTATCACTCCTGGATACCATCTCCAGTTCCACGATATCTGCAGGTTTCAGCAAGTCAAATTTAAGACCTTACTAGACCAATTCTGATGCCATCTTCAATGGAATTTAAGACAAAATAAACTACAAATATAGTTGGTGGTTGGGGATCTGGTCTGAGGTCTGTTTGTGGCTCTTGGCAGCACACTGCATGTCTCTCTAAAGCCTTATTTACCCCCATAATGCTAAGATTAAAAGTTTTTCTTGCATCAAATGCACCTACCCCTGTATGTGACCAGCAAGGAATTTGAAAAATATTAAACTTTTGTCATTCCGTGTGTTGGGTTTCACTCTAAGTGGCTCTATTATCGTTTGTTCCTCCCCAATGATAGATGTAAAAAAGCTAACGAGCAAGAGTATACTAGCAGCTAGTTAGCAACTGTGACATCATCAACTGTCTTGAGTCAAACTGAAATGAAGATGTATGCACACATCTTTTCAAACTTTTGCCTCACAGAAAATATTTTAGATATTAGATATAAAGATAGGTTTGTGAGTAGCGTAACAAAACAAAACCAACATTTTGGATTTAAACAATGAACTGGATAAGAACTCAGATGTATGCAAGCTTTGCTATGTGGAGGAGAAATATTGTGGAAACACAATTACCCACTGTTGTGGGTTGCCGAAGCCTTTTAACGAAACACGAGACGCAAACGCAGTCTGTGCCTTCCCAAGGCAAAGGCAGCTCGAGAAGGGGTTTAAAACTCAAAATTCTATGCAAGTCCATAAACTAATGAAGGCTGATGACACATTAATCTGCAAGGACATGAAGCTGTACGCTGTGGTTGAAAATGACGCTTTCAACTGTTTTATGAATGCAGGAATAGGGTTTTAGTTTCTTGAAAAAAAAAGGTTGAAATGTGTTCTTGCGAATTAATGTAGTTATTCTTGTATTGTTTACATGGAAGTTATACAATAAATACATTTTCTTCATACATGTGTCTAAAGTTTCAAACCTTTATTTTTCTAAAATTCTTTACTATTTGAAACTTAAAAGTGAATATTCCCAACATGACTTTATGAACGGTGTTTGCACACCGGCTCATGCATGGTTACCTGATCCTCATCCAGACTGATGTCTCTCCCCCTCGCCACTCCTTCCTGGGTCTGCTTCTCGTACCTCCTCCAGGCCCTCTGGAGCTCGGCCACTTCCTGCCGACCCTCCTCCAGCTGCTGCTCTTTGGCAGCCAGCGCCCGCCTCTTCTTCTTCACAGCTTCGCAGATCTCTTCGGCCTTCTTCACGTGATGGGACGTGTTCACCTTGGCTTTGATGTACTGCGACCTGGACTGAATCAGGACTTGCTCCTCACCGCTTCGCCACAAGGAAGGTAGCAGAGAAGATTAATCGTACACAAAGACAAAACATGATTTTAATCAAAGCTGTAAAAAAAAACAACTTTTTAATGCTGTCGGGACAAACACACCGGATCTCCTTCCCCATGTGCTGCACCTCTCTAGTGCGGCGTCCATGTTCTTTTTTGTGGGTTTTGACGTTCTGCTCCGCAGCACCTAACTCCCGGTTCATTTCCGCTGCGATCTCCTTCCTCCCTCTCAGGGTGTCACTGATGGCATCGATGCCCTTCTCATTGTGATAAAGCTCAAAAAGACTCAGTTGCAGACGTTTCTCGTTCAGGTCATCCACCAACTCCTGGTATTTCTGGGCCTGAAATTTGGGATGTGCCAGTTAAGAGACCAATTATGAAGGAAACATTTCCAATTTTTAGTGAAGAATTTGGGTGACATTATTCGAGAAAGCCACAACTCACCAGGTGTCAAGATACACATTTAGATTAAGAACAAAATTGATCTTTTCAGTCCCTTTTTTTCTACTTTTACACTATAAAAATGTAGCTTCAACTAGAAAAATTAATCTGGTTTCACCAACTCTAATTTCAGTTTTTACGACTTTTTTTTAAAAGACCTTTAAGTATGGAATTCAAGATGTGTGTCTCCACAGAAATATACAAACTTTGTCCAGTCAACAGCCAATAAATTTGCCAGTTGACACAAAACGAGCTAGCTAATTAGCTAGCAAGAGAATATTAGCACCTGATTAGCAGTAGCCTCAACCGTCTTTAGTCAAAGAACGCAGTGAAGATGTCTGTTCTAACTTTTTGCCTGACAGAAAAGTCCCACAAAATTGAAGACCCATGATTAGCATATTAATGGCCAACCTACTTTATTTAGTTTAAGTTATTTCAAGACTCTAATTTTAGACAAATTAATTTAAGATTTTTTTAATGACACCCCGTAAATAAATGTAGCACAACTACATCATACAGGAAACTTATTTTGTTTTCAGGTTATTAGCTTGGAGGTGAAATAGTTGCTAATTTTACAAACTAAAAGTTATTCACCTCGACTTTTTCCAGGGACACCTGTTTCCGTTCCACAGTGGCCGATTTTTTCTTGTTGAAGTGAAACTGTGTGTCCTCCTTGGCCTTCATCAGAGCTTCTTTTTTCGTCTTATATTCTGCAGCATACTGCTTGGACTGACAGATGCACTCCAACATCTTAGTCCTCTCCTTTGGATCCTTCAAAGCTATGGCCTCCACCACCCCCTACAGAGAAACATGGTGAATTACATCTTTACTTTCTCCACTATTTCTATTTCGTGCCACTTTTTGTCCCGTTTCTCTTAATTTAGCCTTTTACATATTCAGCTTTCAACTGTTACCATTCGTAAAGACGTATGTAATGATTAGACCATTAAAATATCACTATCCTGAATTAGGTCAGGGATGAAAATTCAATGTTTGGAAAAGAAAAGAAAAAGAATGAAATTACAATGTTAGAACATCTTAACATCTTACCTGGAACACCACACAGTTCTGAGCTTTGGTCACGATGCCAATCTTTTCAAGCTCCTCGATGTATTTAGCATGCGAGACATGAGATCCATTAATATGATATGCAGAAGAGTCCCCTGGAAATATGAAAAAAACAAGTGAAGGATACTTTATGGCACTCTTATCTATCCATAACGATGAAGGGGGCAGGACGTGTGCAATCTCAGAAGTGTACAAAATGTAACTATTTATCAAAAGCAAAATGGGTTTAATCAAAGCCGTTCAGGACTAAAATTTCATATTTTTTTTAGATAAAGTGTAAGGTTGAATCAAAATTAAGATCTTTTTTCTGTCCAAAGAAATCGTTTAGCAGTGCTAACAAACCCTCTCAATAGTTATATAAGGAAAATGATCAGATACAAATTAAACTCATATCACCTGGTCATGTTGTTAACAGGAAGTGGAATTGATCAAAAACTTTAGTCATCACAACTGTTTATCAAAAATCTATAAAACAGTGCTCATTGGTTAGTCAAATGTAGCTATGCTATTTTTAAAATGTGCTTTTTTCATAATAAAATTTGACAGTCCTTAGGAGTTGTATTTTGTTTTTATTCATTCAACTGGGCATTATACCACACTTTAAATTTCTCTTTTTTTTTGGTCACTGAAATAAAAATGCCAAGTTTTAGTGTGTCACTTTACTTTTACCTGCTGTTCTTTGTGGGTTAATTTATACAGTTACTGTGCATTACCTATGATGGAGAAGAACTGGAAGAGTGTCTTTTACACCTATTCTATTCTTTATAAAATGACTGTTCTGTTATGGGCACTTTCCGAAAAGTGTCAGCACTAATGCAATTTCTTTGAACGAAACGTCCTATTCTTCAGAATGCCTAAACTGACTTACTGCACTAACCTGTTATTGTACGAGAAAAGACCGTCTCTATCTCGTCGTCATTCAAGAAGCGCAGCGCCACACGCGCGGTGTCGGACACCGGCTTACCGACGTGGGCTCCGTGGACCAGGTCCCGCAGGTGCTTCACCCGGAGAGAGGCGACCCTCTCGCCTATGGCGAAGCTCAGGGCATCCATCACATTGGATTTACCTATAAGCGTTTTTACATACTTAAAACAATTACAATATCTCAATAACATAATAGTACACAGCCAAAATGGCCACCGAGTTAACATTAGAAAAGAATAAAAAGAATGGTCGGTTAACAAGTTCCGCTAGCATATTTATTTCCTCTCTAAATTATATTTGGAGTTCTTTCAACTCCAAGGCTCTACTGTAATTTGGTTATATGTTATCTTCATACTTAGTGCATTAACATCACGTTTTATCGTAATAAACTGAGCAGGCCAACATAAAACTTAACACAAGTTCGACATCAGTTTAAACAAGCTAGCAGTTTGCTAGCTGACGCAGTTTGTACCTTGCTAGCTAACAAGAAGGTTAGCAAAGTATTTAAAGGCTCACTTACCGGATCCATTTGTGCCTATAATACAATTAAATCGCATAAAAGGTCCAATGACTTGCTTCCCACGCCACGACTTGAAGTTTTCGATATCAATTTGTTTGAGATAACCCATGTTGGTCCACGGTGCATCCAGCTGCGCAACAACTTTCTGAAGAAGACGGAGTTTCAGAGGCGGGAAAACAAACATACCTTTCAAAAAACACTGTAATTACACAAGTTAAGCTTCTAAAGTTATGGAAAGCTTCTATACCGTATGCACTCCTCTTGCAAATACCGTAATAGGCTCTTTACTTTTTAAATATATTTGTTTTAGTCACTAAAAGACATGTCTCAATATAATTCACTTTTTAAAGGCAAAAATAATCAGTTGAGGTCTAACAGTAATTTTACAAGAGATAAGAGAATATGCACGGCATTCATGGAAAGAGTATATTTCTCAGTCTTTGTTTAGATTTGAAGAAAACAGACCATACTCTTTCCCTTGGTTATTTTGTTTATATTTCCTTCTGATTCATATAAAGCATTTTGAATTGCCTTGTTGCTGAAAATGTGCTATATAAAATTTCCTTCTCATGTCTGAAATAATTCAATTGCTGAGTATTATCACTCTGTAATTAAAGGAAACGCCTTTATTGGCTCTCCTTAGCTTTTCATAATCACTGATCCTCTTTTTTTCTCACATTCCCACTAATATCTTTCATTTTTTGTTTGTTTCTTAGCAATGACTTTTATTGCCTTCATGTCTGACCCATACCTTTGTCACTTGGTCCCATATAGTGAACATCAACAAATGTTTGAAGGAAAAAAATGAAGATGTCAAGAAGACATTTAGAGGTCTTTTATTTCTTCTAAATGTCGTCATGAACATTCATCCAGTCTACTTCAAACTTGGCAGATATGTTGCTGGGGACCAAGGGGAGTGTAATTCAAAGTTTAAAATACCTCTGTGTCCACAATAATTCAAATAATACTGAAGGCTTTGACCCAAAGCCCTAAACCTTGACTTGCGTCCATCCTACTTGTGCCATAAACCCAATAACAAATGTGTTAAATACAACCTTAAAACACAAAGACACAACAGACACTGAGACAAAATGTAGCTTTATTGGTCCCAGAATCAATAGCCCACTAATATGGGTGGTCATGAACATACTCCATGATGTGCTTCAGGGCTAACCAAGTTTCTGAGGCAGTGGGGATAATCTGATCGGCAGGAAGAATGAAACCATAGCGACCGGTGTCCCTCAGCTCAAAGGCAAAAGAGTATTTGATGCCCACATCATAGGACCAGTCAATGCTCCCACCACTGGCTTGATCTGAGAAGAGAAGAAGAAGAAGATGGCAAACATGATCATACATTAGTAGTAGGGTTTGAAATGTTGCTCTGAGGTAGAGTGTTACTTACAGATGATGGTGCAGATGTTTCCAACCTTGTATGTGGTGCCGTAGAGGGACGTGAGCTTCTGCACTGCAGCACGGCCAACAGAGTCCTGTGTGCAAAAGTACAATTGCGTAAAGTACTGGCCAGAAACAATGGAGGTCTTATAAGACGTAATATGATTTTTTTTTTCTGTGCTACTACACTGAAGTTAAGGTGGTGGTTAAGTGGAGTAAACTTTTAGCTTTTGCAACAGCCAATGAGACTGTACATTCCTGTGCTTTTTCAGGTCTTGTAAAGACTTAAGATCAGTTGACAGGTGAAGAGATACAACTGGCAACCTCAAACATTTGTTTGACTACCTTAAAAATAATATTTTCGACTTAAAGGTGTAAGTTCAAGGTTTATTTTCAGTGTTCCCTCTCCTGGATTACTCTATAGAATAATTTCATACCAGCTCAGCCTGATCAGCGGCGCTCCTGCAGGTGTAGCCGTAGGGGTACATCAGGAGCTGGGAGTAGGCGTGGACGGAGATGAAGGACTTGAAGTTGCCGTGGCTCTGGATCAGGTTCACAATGTTCTTCACCTCGATCTCAGAGTGAGCAGAGGAGCCTTGATAGGTTTCAGAGCAGGGATTGGTACTGGCACCGGGGCCTGGACACAAAAGTTTGGATGGAAACATGCATGGAAATTAGCCTCTTGGCTATAATCTTAAATATTTACATGCTAACATTCATTAATATGTATTGTCCCATTTTTTAAATAATTGATCTGGACTGAAAACAGATCCTGGTTATGTTGAAGGAATTCACGGATGTTGCTGTAGCTGAAAATCACTGACCACCAAATCCTGCATCCCAGTTCCTGTTGGGATCGACTCCGACACACACAGAGCCTGAGTTTGGAGAACGCGTCTTACGCCACATCCGGTCCTGTAAATCACAGCACCAGTCAGTGTGTATCCTCATTTCCTCTTTGGATGTCAACTTAAAAATATAGCTATAGAGTCCATCCATTTTCTTCCGTTTTATCCGGGATCGGGTCGTGAGGGTAGAGGCTTAAGTGTATAGAGTATTTTATTAAATTCTTTATAGGGGCAGTATTATGTATTTTCCAGGCATATAGTACCATTTTATAGCACAATCAAGTAACTATGGTTCCTCCAATTGTTATAAAAATATTGTGTATATCAAATACGACTTAAAAGAAATTTGGCTTTGTAATTTAATGCTTTGAAATTGGGCTTCTGTCTCTTTAAGAAACTCCTGCTCTTTATGAAACTCCACCTCCAGGTAGTCATCACCACAAGGCTCCTCTATTAACCCTTTATAAACATTTTAACCAACATTTCACTGAAAAGTAGTTTGTACAATGAGCTCAGTAGATGCACAGTTCCACCAAGTGTTTGCTAGTTGCCTAGTCTGAAGGAGCTGAGTGGTAGAGTCATGGTGGAGGGAAGCTTGGAAGCTTCGAAACTGCAGCTCAGAGGAGGAACTTCATCCTGGAAGGTGGGGTTAGGTCCACATAGGAGTTTTGCCTAGCTGAATGGTTGCCAAGGGAGATTAAAAGATTTCTCAAATATGCATGGAAGAATCAAGGCAACACTCCAGGTACCTTTTCGATGAGGGAATAACATGATATAAAACTTTAAAAAGTCAATTCTATGTAATAGTGCCCCTCTTATTTAAAAAGATTGAGAAAAGGGAGAGGTACGACTGCAGCTGTGGGAACACTCAATCTAAATTCTAACAGGAAAACAGTAATTTGAAGCAGTGGTGGTTTCTTACACTGGTGTGGGAGAAAACATAGCCATCAGGGTTGGCCACAATAAGCATGTAAATGTCCATGGTTTTCAGAACGGCGATCAGAGAGGCATCAGTATCATAATCAGTGGCGATCTGGGTGAGAGCACAATGTACTGATTTAACACAATTATTCATAAACACACCACATAGATCAGGCAAGACTTATAGAGACTCACGTATCGTCAATGGCGTTTTGTACCTTGTTGGCTGTCCACACTCCAGTGGCCTGAGACACCCACTCCCTGGAGTGAATACCCAAGTCCATCCAGATAGCAGGGCGATTGGTGCCTCCAGTGCTGAACTAAATACAAAGTTAGCAAACACGTTGATTTGAAGGAAGTTATGGTACAGGGTGCCTGCGCAAGCTAATTGTGTTGTCTAATGAAACCAAAGCCAACAGTTTCCCTACCTTGAGAACGTACATGGGTCTGTTCTCATAAGATCGGCCGATTTCCAACTTAGTCACCAGATTTGGGTGCTGATCCACCAGCGTGTCCATCCAGCTGTAGATCTGTATGGAGATGGATCAAAACCTAAGACCAAGAAAAACATGTAGCCTGTTTGATAGCACACAAAGACAGGTAAGTCAATCTTTACAATCAGGAATAAAATGACAACAAAGGGGGTGAAAATAAATAGTAAATGTTTGTTTTTTTTGTTTGCAGTGTGAAGGCAAATTCTCCATATACCAATGATCTCAAAATCCAGTCCTCAATGGCCGGTATCCTGCAACTTTGAGATGTCTCTCTGGTTCAGCACACTTGATTACAAATTTAGCCCATTAGCAGAGCTCTGTAGAGTTTGACTGTGCTAGGGAAGCAGCTTCACCATTTAATCTACCTGGGTAGGACAAGGGACACATCTGAAAGTTGTAGGACACTGGTCCTTGAAGACTGGTGTTTGAGAATGCTGACCTGAAGTGATAGACAAGAAGAACATTTATCAAAGAAGGAGGAGAAAGGCCCATGGCAACGCAGAAGGAGCTAGCTCAGATGGGAGAACTTGTTGACTGGACAGCGATAGGTTCACTCAACAAATCTGACCGTTTTGGAATGTTGGTAAGAAGAAAGCCATTGTTGAAACAACGCCACACAAAGTCCAGGTTGTAGTTTTCCTCAAGCCATGTAGGGAACACAGTAAAGAGGCGCTCTGGTCACATGAGATTAAACGTTAACCTACATGCAAAATGCCGTGTGTGGCTAACACTGCCTGACACTGAACACACAAACCGAACAGTAAAACATGATAGTGGTCACATTGGTTTTTGCTTCTTTTTAAAGGGAGACAAGAGTGATGTACATGACAAAATGCGAAAAGAAGTGTGGCACAAAACTAATTGTTATTACATTGTAGCAAGTGATGTCAAATTACCAGCACAGTTTCCATGGTCACAGTCATCTATTTAGAGCACAGGTGTCAAACTCCAGTCCTTAAGGGCCGGTGTCCTGCAGGTTTTAGAGGTGCCACATGTACAAAACACGGGAATAAAATGGCTTAATTACCTCTTCCTTGTGTAGATAAGTTATCCAGAGCTTTGCTAATGACCTAATTATTCTATTCAGAGGTCCTGCAATCGACCCTTGAGGACTGGAGTTTGACACCCCTGATCTAGAAGAAACCTTTCAGCAACAGCTCCAGCTGTAAAACTTTTCCACTCCTTCACATCGTGGAGACATGAGTCATCGATTGCAGTTCACAATCGTGAATTTGGAGTTTATTTCAGCCAGAATAAATAAATAAATGATTTGCCGATGTGTGAGTCGTACCGTCTCCAGAGGATGATAGGCTCCAAAGTTGAAGTCCCTGGTGTTGTGCTGCCTGATATGGTTCTCTCTCATCTCAGCTTTCTCCTGATCGAGCAGCTCCTGAATGTTCAAGGAAGACGATGCTAAGCTCACACCTGACTTCATTTCACCCTCCGAGTCAACCAGTAAACCTCTGAGGAATACCAACCTGGACGTCGTCAATCATGACAGTGAAAGGGATGCTGTGGGCGTTCAGGTACTCCTTCAGAGCACCAAGGTGGCTGCGGGGCACTCGGACGTCAACGGGAAGCTCTGTGGACACCGGGTGGCGCCAGAAGTCCAGCTGGAATCAGAGAGTCAGTGGGAAGGAGATGATTGACACCTGTAGTTTGAGCTCAGCAGCTTAGGTTGATTTACAGATCTCCCGTTTTTCCATTTTAAGTGTGGTTAGGAGGGAGTGCTTTATGGAGCTAAATTAGGGCCGTAAAGTTTGTTCAAAAGAAAAAGAAATTTGAAACTGAAAAAAAAGAATGTGAAAAAAATATTTAAAACTACATTTCAGATTCAAGGGTTTTTCTTTTCAGTCTGAATTTTTATGTTCTTTTGAACAAACTTTATGACAGACAAATACCAGATGAGCCATTCAGAAAATCCTCATACTCTCATGCACAAGTAATAGATAATTACTTAATTAAGCTAAAAAAAAAAAAAAAAAAAGACAGTAAAAGCTTATCTGTAAATTAAAGGTGAAGCATAAAAAAGTCAAACATGCAGCTAAGAGAGGCTAAATGTGGATGACTGTGCTGGACCGTGTGAAATGTGTGTGTAGTGTGTGTTTACATACATTCCATTTTTCCTCAGACTCCAGAATCTGCAGCAGCTTGATCTGTTCCTCCGATTGAGCGTCGACTCTGATGACCTGGTCACTGAAACGCATCTGATCCAGTCAATTTCATGTCTTCTTAAATGGTTGCCTCATGGCAAATCAACAGTAGGTGAGCAAGTTGACTATTGATTACCAATAAATAACTGTTCAACACATCACTGTAGATATGCTGCTATACATTTAGGCTAGTAGAGGACAAACTGAACACCTTTTCCTCACTTTTCTTCTACTGCTCTACAATCCAGAAGGGTGACCTACCTAAAGAGCCCTCCACTCAGCTCCTTCAGACGAGCCAGCAGCAATTAGCAAACACCCAGCGACACTGCGTAGATGCTGAACTCATTATACCAGCTACTTCTCAGTGCAATACAGGCAAAAATGTTGTTAAAGGATTAATAGAGGAGCCATGCTGTGATGACTTCTTGAAGGCGGAGTTGCAAAAAGACCAGGAACTTAAAGAGACAGAGGCCCAATTTCAAGGTGTTAAATTACAAGGTCAAATTTTCTTTTAAGTTGATATATATAGCTTTTTTCTTTTTTTACAACCGAAGTTGTATAGTTATTTGGTTGTGCTATAAAGTGATTCTATGTGGATGGAAAATATTTAATACTGCATCCTTGAAACAGTCTTCAGGAACATGTGTCAAATGCAAGGCCCAGGGGCCAAATGCAGCCTAGATTTTCATGTGGCCCTCTAGACTCCAGACGCCAGTGTGAAAAGATGTTTGATATAATTTAATTTTAAGAACTATTTACAGGATGTTGATTCAGCTATTTCTTAATATTTTAACAGTTTGTTAATGAGTTTTATAAATACATTCTGTTCACAGCTAAATTAATGCCAAAACAAACTCCACTGCTGGTTTCAAACGTCAAACTCACCCAGTGAAGAGCCTCTCAGATCTGGCTACAGACACAAGCACCAGCAGAAACCAAAAACCTTTCATCCTGTCTGGACCGTTCAGACTGTGAGGCAACGGCTCATCTGAACTCTATTTATCACAGTGGTTCAGGTGGTCTGTTCCCACGTAAAAAAAAAAACTGAAACAGGTACACCTGTCGGTCACACTTATCTGCCTGGAAAACAGAAAAAAGAACATGCTGATGAAGCAAAGGGTTATTTGTTCACTGCCCAGCTGCAGATAGAGCCAAGTTACCCGAAGTCATTTGCCAGGTTTGAAAGTTTATTTATTTTACTCTTCTCAAAGAAACAAGCATATGAAAAGCCACAAAGAAATCAGGAATAAATCTGGCATTAATATGGGGAGAACAAATCCTCCCATATGCAAGCATCAAAGCTGATTGTGAACAGGATATACTATAAAGAAAACTATAGCTTTGACAGCGAGCATTTCAAGTTTTAATAGCGAAGGTGTGAAATCGTGCACTCAGATTCAATATGATCTTGACTTTTGGCAATTCAATTCCTCCATACATCAGGTTAATTTTGGTCAGCAGTAGTTTTGCTATTGGAACTCTTCCATAGAACCCCTTTTTGCTTTTTTTTTTTACTCTAAATGTCACATATATCAAATAAGACTTAAAAGAAATTTGACTTATTAATTTAACACCTTGAAATTGGGCCTGCGTTTCTTTAAAAACTCCGCCTTCAGAGAAGTAGCTTGTACAATGAGCTCAGCAGATGTGCAGTTTCATCAGGGGTTGGCCAATTGCTGCTGGCTAGTCTGAAGGAGCAGCGTGAGGAAGAGCTGCTCTGAGGTGGAAGCTTGGGAGCTGCAGCTCAGAGTATGAGCGTCGTCCTCGAAGGCAAAGCTAGGTCCAAGCGTTATGCACATCTGAATTGTTGCCATAGAGATTAAAGGATTTCTTAAGCATGCATGAAAGAATCAAGGCAACACTCCATGTTTTTTTTTCATGAGGGAATGACATTATAACAAGATATAAAGCTAATAAGTCAATTTTGTATAATACTGCCCCTTTAAGAATTTAAAACGTCACCACTCCCAACAAATTAAATCGTTACATTCCTGCTGGTATTTGCACAGTTGTACTCATTCTGAATATCCTTTCTGTTGCTATATATATATTTTAAACTGGTTGCGGCTGTGAAGCGGTCCAGGTTTTCAAGGGCAACACAGTTGGGTGATTCCTGGGCAGGGTAGCGGAGGCTGCGTTGGAGGGCAGACAGGTAAGTTTTGAGCGTGGAGGAAGAAAGAGGAGCGATCTGACCGCCAGCTGGGGAAAAACTCCGATAACTGCTTGCGACCTGGTTGAGGAGATGACTGTTGGGCTCGGGCAACCAGTGAGTAAATTCCACGGTGTCACGAGGAGTGGAAATCCAAAAGGCCAGAGCTAGGTCTTCACAAAGAAAATGCTCAGTGTCGCGAGGAAAACACCTGAGAGAGGAAAGGACAAGGAGAAATTACTCTAGGTATCTATCAGAGAACCAAATCACAGAGAGTCAACATAGAGAGGCTCGAGGTACCATCACTGGCAAACACTCAGGCGCTGAAGTGCAGGCAGTCCACTCCTCTTAAGCATCAGGATGATTAGAAGATGAACAACAGGTGCGCTGAACCACGGGCACACCCATCCCTCAGTGCAGCCTCTGGCGCCCTCTGGTGGATGGAATGGGGAACCACCAACAGCAGGGAGAACAGAACACAAACAGGAACCAAACGCCGGTTCCCAACAATTGTCTCAGGTTCCCAACTGTAGTTTTATCCCCCCCCCCCCCCCCTTTGTGCTGTGCAGTGATGTCTTTTCCTTTCTGCATCACAATGACACGGTCTGTCAACAGAATACAGTAAATGCATAAATATGAATCTTGTCCAGTCCTTTGTTGTTGATCTTCCACATTTACAATTTACAAAACTTGTCATCAAAACTTTAGAAATAGTTTCCAACAGTGCACTGTTATATTCACAGCATGACTTTGCCAGAAAATGACTTAGGCAAGAAAAATAAATAAATCATTTTTGGCAAAAAAAAAAAAAAAAAGACTTGGGCCAATATTTTAGGAAATTGGCTATCCAAGATTGGCCCAAATGTGGCTAGAAATAAAAGTTACAATACACCTTAGTGCCACCAGAGGGAGACACATTTACTCTCTGCCTTAAAATGAAATCAATAACATTTAAGCAGGTATTAAACATGCCTTCATTAACCCCATATCTCTGTATTAAATTTTTATTTCCATCCATCATCCTTGTCCCTAGTGGGGTCATGAGGGGTGCTAGTACCCAGAGAGAACCCACACATGCACAGGGAGAACATGCAAACTCCATGCAGAAAGACCCCGAGCCGGGAATCAAACCCAGGACCTTCTTGCTGCAAGGCAACAGTGCTACCAACTGCTCCACTGTGCAACCTAAATTTTTATTTATTTATTTATTTATTTATTTATAAATGTGGTGTTTACTTTTACTGTGAACAAAACGTTGCCATAAATAACTAAAATAAAGTCCTGTGTATGTAATTAACATAAATAATATGTTTCACTTGGTGAGTTACTGAAGGTAAAAACAAATAACTGAATGGTTTTGTATTACTAAGATTGTTTTTGTTCCCTTGGAACAGATTTATTAATTCTATGCACAAAACAGCCAAATAATTTAATGCATGAAGGATTTTCACCATGAAGTGCCAGGCTCATGTTACAAGCTTTAATAAAACTCATCCACCCCCCCACCCCCCAAAAATACTGCAGGGGAACATTTAAAGTAATTAGTGAGCCTAATGTCAGTGTCACTGAGCACTTTTCAGGTGGAAAATCACACCCTAGTTTCAACATGCTGAGAGCTGACATTTTAACAGCTAAAAAAAAATGTAAAAAAATATCTCATAGCTCCTTATTAATGAACCCAAATAAACTGAAAGTAATCTACACTGAGAAATCTTCAAGAGTTTGTTTCTGTGTGTTAGGTGAAATGTATATATTATCATATATTTGTTGTTTCCTTTATAACAATAGTGTTACTTATATGATGTTCCTTGATTGTTTTCTTTTCCCTCAACATAAAGACTGTTTCTGTATGTTTTGATCTACTTTATCTCCGTCTTCACAAGAGGGCCTCCCTGAAGAGAAGCAGTGATAACCGAGCTCACGGGGTTCATTGCTCACCAGGACTTCTTCTTCCTTTGAACTGTTAGATAGCTGACGAATCGTCGCCTTGAAGATATACGACCTGTTCTGTTTTTACTCTGTGTTTTAATGCAAGATAACATGTGTTTAGTTAGTGATTGTCATTAGCACTGCAACTAAAATGCTTTGTCCCCACCCCTTTAGAGTTGCAGTGCTCTCTGTGATAGGGACTCTGAAAGTAATAAAAAGAGAGGAGCGGACAAATGTGTTTCAGAGCGGTTGGAGATTTGTAACTGTAAACACATCTCTGTCCGTTCTCCTCGCGAGTACAAAGGAATCTAACTCTCTTGTCTTTTCTGTGTTGTTCAACTTGTCTTTAATAGGTGTCAAACCTGACACTGTGTCATGACATTTAATATCTGAACCACTACTGGGAAGCCTGAATAACTTCCTCACAGCAGGGCACAGCTCAGGTTGAAGAAAAAAAATTGGTTAGCAAAGAAACCCTGTAAATTCTAGACACTAACAGGTACCATAGAATTGCCCAAAAATCCCTGAGGGACGGCAGAGTCCCTGCTCAAAAATTCCGTCAAAGAGGTGTACGGAGCCTTGTGCCAGAAGCCCATTAAAATGCTGTTTACATCGTTTTAAACTGTGTGATTGTGAGCGTGAGTGGGAATAAAAATAGCAACAGGTATTTTGTTCCATATAACACAGTAGGAGTGTAACAGGTAAACCTTTTATGGATGAAACTCCACTAAAAACCCACCTGTTTAGGATTCTATTTGAAACGTAAGCAATTAGAAATTTATTGATGGAACTTGACTTAATGTCATGTTTTGATTGTTGATTCTATGTTGCATTGTGTTTCTGTGTTTGATATGATGTAAAGCACTTTGAAATGTCATGCTGCTGAAATGTGCTATACAAAAAAAATAAATAAATAAATAAAAAGGTTTAAATCTCGCACAGTCTTAAAAAACGGAGCTCCCCCACGAGCTTATTACCTTGTGCTCGGTCCAAAGGGGTTGCACTGAGATTAATGAAAACATCTGCTGGATGGTGTGAGGCGTCCGCCTGCCTTCTCCCCTATCAGCTGCCATGACACTCCGCCAAAACCCCCTCCTTCTTCGCAGAATCATTAAAAAGAGGTTTTAGCATGTTACTTCCCCTCCCTTTCACTTTCTAACAATCTCATGAGGCAAAGTGAGAGGAGAAGGTTTAATAGGCGTAGGAGGCCACAGGGGCTGGAGGGGTTGGTAGTTGAGAGCAGGGACTTTCCATCTATTTCCCAGCGTGGAAATAATTTATTCCATTTCCCTTTCTGTGTATCTAAAAGTTTAATACTCCACATGAAAAGTGGCCATACATGCAAATGTGGGTGGAGTGTTTATTTTTGCCCATCTTTTGTCCCATGTCTTATGCCTCTAAAATCCGTAAGAGTAAAGAAGCCCCCCCCAACACACACACACACACACACACACACACGCACACACACCCACACACACCCCGCACCCACCACCCAGCAGCCTGTTCCACATGACTTCCTCTATGCTAAAAATAGACCCATTTACATTGCATTACACGCCTGAGCTGTCTCTCAATATTTCAGAGACTCACCGGAAAATTGACCATTAATCATTTATCGCCTGTACTTGCTCATCTCAATTTGCGCGCGCACGGTGCACGGTGTCGATGCAACATGGCGGTGTAGCCGGAGCGCAGTCAGTCCTCGAGCGTCTGCTTTTATTCTGACGTGGTTTGTCCATTTAAATGCTATCTGCTGCCCGTTTGATGCCAGCGCTTGATGGGAGGCGGTGAGGCGGCCTCGCTTACATATTGGCCAACAGAGCGTGCCTTGTCATGTGATCCTCCCTCAGTCCAGTCTGGCGGTCAGATGACAGAAGCGGTCAGCTGTGAGTTTCTCTGCCGTGGAAAACTGTCCCCTCTGATTTTCTTGCACACTTAGAGCTGAGCTTTAGTTTTTGTCATATTCATTTGCAATATAATAACTCACCTGCGTGGCAAAGGTTCAGTTTCTCTGATCACCTTCCTCTGTTGTAATGTCACGTGCAGATGAGAGGTCGAGCTCTCTGATTGAAATGCTGATTGGCAGCTGTGTTGACTGCAACTTTACCATCTCGGTGGACTGTGACGGTTATGGTGCAGAATGAGCAACATGGTGAATCTTAACGCAGCCCACAGCATTGTTTCTGGGAGTTTTGTCCACTAGGGGTCACACAGACTCCATCACTTTCCTTCTGCTATACAGTGGCTTAAAAAAATAATCTACATACGTCTGTAAAATGGCTGTTTATGGTTTAAAAAAAAAAAAAGATAATTTATCCTAGAAAAACAAACAAAAAAACAAAACAAATACGTTAGTAGTGAAAATATAACAAAGGTGTAAGAACTGAGCTGCAAAGATTAGTTGTGAAAAAGTATTCGCCTCAACTTTATATTGTTTCTGTTGTGAATCTGACGCACCAGCAACATCCACAAACAACAACAATGGACCCCAAAGTTACCCCTCGGGGTCTAGTGGGGGTTCATAAAAAATGATCTGATTGGATGCTGGAAATGACTGTTGTTGTGTTCATGTTGTGCTAAACGAGTCAGTCTGTCACTGAAGCTGTTCAAGCCTAATGTAACATCTCTATCCTAAACATGCAGCAGCAGCAGCAGCACAGACGTCCAAAAGCTGATGTCGGCGTCCACAGTTCACATTTCTAAAGAAGTTCTGTGAATAATCAGGAGTTCCTGAAACACTTCAAAGTTGAGGGGGTGTAATAGCACTTTGAACCAATCTGATGGTTGAATAACCTAAACAATAGATTAAAAACAATAAATAAATTTGTTGTTGAGTTCATACATATATTTGTTCAATAATTTAGCAGCAAAAAAGGGTTTTGAGCTGAAAATGTTGCTTACTTTTTGTCGATAAATGGTCTTCGATTAAAGTGGAATTAATTACAGATCCTGAAATGAACTCAATTACAAATTCAAATGGATTTCCACAGCTAAGAATAAAACACTGACGCGTGAATTTCAGGTAAATTCTTCTATAAAGGATGCAGACACTTGTTCAAAGTCTTGTCTGCTCTTTTGCATTCCACAAAGGCAACAGGATTGGTTTAAATACTGGTTTAGCCCAAATCCATGTGCATTAAAATTCTTCTGGAGCAGAACTATGATGCATGCCTCACGTCAGCGATGTAAAGTCAGATAAAATGACTGTTTGGGCTTGAAAACAATCAGATCCAATTGACTACCACCTATAGAAGTGGCATAAATCTGATTTTTTGGGGGGTCAAAAGATCCAAATTGGGCCATCCACACTTCCACATAAAAGTTGGACATAGGTTGCATGTGGACTAAAATATACGGATCTGATTAGCTAATTTAAACACCTGTTCTACTGATGATCTGTCAGAGAGCTGCTGTGTGGGTAGCTTTTTTCTTTAACTAAACAGAAACACACCAAATCCCACAGCACATCTACATGTTAAAGTTGTCAAAGTCAAGCTAGCATAACTGACCTACTTCTCTCCTTCACCATTTTTTTTCCATTTAAGACTTTTTCCTGACCTTGTTATTTAGTTGTCAGTGTTGACAATTAGTAGCAAACCACTGCATCCCCTTTTCATTTATGTATCATAACTTTTAAAATTTAGGGCATTATGTTGACAACTTGACAGCTAAAACCAAAGATCATCATTGAGGAGCAGCTTTTTGCCCTCCAGCAGTGACGTGTTTATAAGGGACAGAAAAAATATGATGATTGTAAGAGAGCATGTTCTTCAGGTCCGTTAGAAGAACAGAATATTTTACTTTACCGTCTTTTAGTCAACGAGTGGAAAGGACTCAATATTTAAACATAATCCAATGAAAAACCTAAACTTTTATTAGGCATCCTACATTTTTTTCATGACTGTAAATGGTTTGTGAATGTTGTGAGCAAGTCAAACGTTTGGCTTGGACGAGTGAACTGCCTCTAACCAAGTAACTGCTCTCACTCGGTAAATTTAAGAAAAATGCAAACCTGCTGTTATCCTGAATATAAGAAAACTGACAAAGCGATAGTTTTGAATATAGTTGTCAGCAGAAGTGCTGATTAAGCTGGATGTGATTGTTAACTGATCAGATCCACGGAGCTGCCAGATTCCTGCTCCGGTTTTCTCCCCTCGGCTCTCACATTAGCATGCAGCTTTTAATTAATTAGCTGACGGCGCCGAGGAGCACGGTCTCCTTCAAGTGTCAGATATTCAACAGAACTGAAATAATAGAGACTTAAAATGACAGCGACTTGTCATCGCTTTGTGTCATACCAACGGAGGCTTCACTTCCTCCAGGATTTTCTGGCTGTCGCCTAGTTAAAGTAAATGTTTTTAAAAAAGAAAACGTCTGGCTGATTTATCCTCAACTAATAACATGTCTCCTAAATGTTTTAGCTTACACTTAGGAAGAAGAAAAGGAAGGAAGAAAAGAGGAAGGGAAGAAGGAAAGGGTGCAAGAAAGGAATGAATCAATGAAGAAGGAATGAAGGACACGAGAAGGGAAGAAAGAGAGGATGCAAAAAAGGAAGGTAGAGAGGAAGAAGGCAGGATAGGAAGAAGAAAGGGAGGAAGCAATGTATAAGGAAGGAAGGCATTAAAGAAGGAAGGTAAGAAAGAAAGAGGCAAGGCAGAAGAAAAGAAGGATAAAAGGAAGGAAGGTGGGAAAGAAGGACATAAAGAAATATATAAAGAAGGAAGTGGAGAAGGGAGGAGAGGATGGACAGACAAAAGGAAGGACACTAGAAAGAACAAACGGACAGAAAGAAGGAAATCCAAGGAAAAAAGGAGCGTCTCACAGCAGGTGAGACATTTATCCCACTCCATAAATTCCCAGTAGAATCCCTGTCACAAGCATTCATGAAGCACACTGAAAAGCTCCAGAAGAAGAAGAGAACCCTCGACGTCGGGGTTCCCTTCTCCGTCGAGCCACCGGTTCTCCTCGGCTCCTCTCGGATATTCAGCCGGACGTTTCCACAGATCTGCCATCAGATTAGGGAAGCTCTGAAACCCAAATCGCTCCGTCACGTTCCAGCCGGTGTTGCAGCTCTATGTTGCACTTTGCACAGTAATAGTTAGAGCTGTCTAACTATTACTGTCTTTAATAGTTAGACAGTAATGTTTACAGTTACCGTTTCCCCCCCCCGTCCGTTTAATGATGTGTCTTCCTGAAGACTAACTCATTAATTTTCCCTTCGTTTCCAGCGACAGCAAGCTGACAGGCTGTCCACCGGCTTGTTAAACTCTGCCAAGACTCCGGCAAAGATGTTTTTGCTTTAACAGCCACGTTTCTCCATGGATATCAGTTCATTCTGCCTTAAAATCCTTCATATCTGATTCATAGTTCTTTTAATGTCACACCAGTCAGAGGCATACATATTTATATATTTTTAAATCAGCATGAATGCTGTATTAAAGTTTTGTACTTTTAATGATTTATTTGAACTGGGTGAATATATAAATATATTCATGCTCCAACCCTACAATATTATTAGTCTACATTTACTTTATGATGTGTTTCATTGCTGCTGACGCAGTCCAGGCATAACTCTGGATGTTTACCCACTTTCCTTATTAGAAATAGTGGATTTCATCTAAACTGCTTTCCTGTCATAAATCCAACTTTTAAAGGGGCGGTATTTTGTTAAATCAACTTTTTTTTAGCTTTACATCATATTATGATGCTATTCTCTCATCAAAAACATACCTGGAGTGTCGCCTTGACTCTATCATGTGTGAAGGAGAAATCCCTTAATCTCCATGGCAACCATTCAGCTGTGCAAAATGCCTGGGTGGACCTAGCTCCGCCTCAGAGCAACTCGGAGCTGTGTTACCTTGGTAACACAGTTTCCACGTTACCAAGCTTCCCCCTCCACCGCAAACATTGCGTTAGCATAAATGATTGAACATCAAAACAAATTGGGGAGCAATAAGTTCACTACGTATTGCTCTCCAAACAATCCTTTGCAGCAGCACGAATATTGCGCACACTGAGAGTGAAATGACAATATATTCACGATATGTTGTTCAGCACAACATAAAGAACAATTGACATAATTCAAATCTCAAGATTTTGCAAAGAATGATGGATGAATGGGACCCACAACTTGGAGTACACCCAGGAAAGGAGAAACAAGTTCAACTGACAAAAATGGGAATGTGTAAGATGGATGGCAACTTCTTCTTCTTAGCAGCAACTTTTTGGTGAGACTTTGTAAAAAAAAAAAAAAAAAAAGAACCCCGAAAGGTGAGGAGACTTGCAAAGCAAACAGGAAGAATTGCGAATAATGTCTAGGATCTGAAAATATTCTTTTACCTGGGATTGTTTCGCTGGCAGGACCGAACAGAGGCGAACACTCCATATGCTGGGAACCAGCAATGATGATGTCACAAAGTGCAGAAACTCCATCGTTCAGCACTCTATCTTTCTGGTTTTAGTAAGAACGCCAGCAGCAGCATTCTGGATCCACTGCAGCTGGAGGATTGGCTTGTTAGGCAGACCTGTGAGGGCACGGTCACAGCAATAAATGCGACCGAAGATGAGTTTCTCTAGAGCTTGCTGAAACATTCATTCTTTGCTCCTAAAAATGTTCTTCAGGTGATAGAAGGCCGACTTTGTAACTGTCTTTATGTGGCTCTGAATGTTCAGGTCAGAGTTCATCACTGCTGCCAGATTTCAGGCCTGATCGCTGGTTTTTAGTTGTGATAATTGACTCTAGACAGTTCCTCTTTGGGTCCAAAGCCAATAACTTCAGTCCAGAGTTTATAAGGTCAGCAGTACAGGTGGCGCAATCAGCAGCCAGCAGGATTAGGGGGGCAGCAGAGAACACGGCAGGAACAAGGAAATCATAAGAGATTCACCTGACATTAATGCGCTTACTGAATGTTTGTTCTGACCAGAGCTGTGTATTTCACCCTTGACTGCCTGACAGAGCACTTCTTCTGCTTCTGACTCGCAGCACTGCCTCATGTTTATTATATAATAATCTAAGAAAAGACTGCCATAGCCTGGGAAGGCCTCAGCTTGTGTAAAAATAGACTGACAGCAGGGGGGGCAAAGAGGGAGGGGTTGGGAATGATCTGCCTATTTTTAGCACCAGCGCCCCTGTCCACGCCTAAGAATAGCAAAGAGAGATGTTTCATGTTCACCCTGCGCCTGTCAGGATCGGATTCCTGAATGGAGCGGACAGACGATTGGTGCAGGCCGGAGCGCCGGCCAGAAAGGTCCTACAGGTGCATGGCATCGATTTTTATTCATTTATGTCTTTTCAAATAGCCGTCCATACTCCACTACTCATCACAAAGCATTTTCTTTTCCTTTTTTTTTTTTTTAGCACATGGACAAGTTGCTCGCAGGTTGATGAGCTTGTGAGCGACGACAGGGGAAATAAAGCGGGTGGAAAACATGCGCTCTGAGAGCCGCCTGCCCCCCCACCAGCCCCTGCATCAGCCTGACAGATATTAGAGTCATGCTGAGCTCGTTCAGGTCTGTTTTATTGCTTTAGAGCCTCGGCACTCTAAGCAGCTGATGCTACGGGATAAAGGTGGGATATGGGCTGCATCAGAGGAGTGAAGAGTGAAAAAACAAAATCTTCTGTTTGTGTTGAAGAAGGAAAGGAGTGAGAGAACTTTTTATAATAATAATAATAATAATAATAATAATAATAATAATAATAATAATAATAATAATAAAAGTTTTAAGTGCATTAGAAGTTAATTTTGTTAAGTAAATATGGTAAATTGACTTTTGTTGTTTAGGTTTTTAGCATGTTATAATGTTATCCCCTCATCAAAAACATTCAGTGTTGCCTTGATTCTTTTGCTGACGTTTGAGAATCAAAATAAAAATAATTGAAAAGCATATTTTGAAAATCTGGGTTGATTTGGTGTCACTTTTTAAACTTGGACTGCAGAACCTTGCGCTGCACACTTTGCTCCAAACATGTCCAAGTGTAAAGATACTCTGCATTGGTTTGTAATATGTACCATCAGGTCTGTATGTGACATTTTTCAGTACAAAGTTGGTGCCATTGCACCCTTAATCACAACACAACTCTTTTTGGTTGGTCATTTAGGTGCCTCTATTATTGCCTGTCAGTCAACAAACCATAATTCCTAAGCCTACCACACCAGCAGCGGCTATTTTCCTTGCTGTGGTGTCTTTCTTAGTAAAGTATAACATTAACCTAGCATGTTCCTCAGCTTAGGGCTGAGAATTCCAATTAAAGTTTCCAGATATAGCTTGAAGTGGGAGGCGACCTTATGGCACAATAACTCATCACGAAGTTAAAAGTAATACGAAGATAAACAGAGAGAGCAGATAGCAGCGAGGGCTCATTAAAATGTTGAACGAGCCTACAAACGAGGAAGGGAGCAAAGTCTACTGGCTGTAATTAGCACAATGTCGCTCGTTGCATAGCAACCCACACGCTTAGCATGTCAGATTACTTCCCAACTGCTTTAAAAAAACAAACAAAAAAACAACAACAATGCCGAAATGCAGAAAAACACACATTTGGTATGAATCAAGACCAGTGGTCATTCAGAATTGGAGATTTTCAGTGGATGTCTTTGGTGAAGTAACAATAAACCAACAAATTTATTGGGCATCATAATCTTAACCAAACTATTTGAATGTAATTAGATTATCCAGCCCTTTTGGATTATCCAGCTGGATTATCCAGCTATAATCCAGCTGGATAATCCCTATTATCCACTTGGTTTATAGGGCTGGATAATAGGGATAATCCAGCCCTATAATCCAGGGCTGGATATAGTTATAGGTTATAGGGCTGGATAATAGGGATTATTATTAGGGCTGGATAATAGGGATTATTATTAGGGCTGGATAATAGGGATTATCCAGCCCTATAATCCAGCCAGATTATAGGGCTGGATAATCTGGTAATTAGATTATCCAGCCCTATACAAATATATTTTTTTGTATAGTTTCGGGAACTAGCTAGCGCTTTATAACTTTACAAAACTTTTATAAAACCCTCCCGCAGTTCTTTGTAACTTCATAAAACTTTTTTTAACCCTTTTTTAACCTCTTACGAGATGAGCTCTTTGGATTTTTACCCCGCCTGCGGTTAGGCGGGGTCGCACTGATCCAGCGCACCGTTTACGATGATCCAGCCATCCATGGGAGAGAGAGAGAGAGAGAGAGAGAGAGAGAGAGAGAGAGAGAGAGAGAGAGAGAGAGAGTCGCCTCCATGTTTGTTAAACTTCTGTTGTCACGTAAAATCCTCAGCAACCTTAAGCCCCTTCAGACGCCTTGACATGAAGTAGAAAATAGAAGAATCCTATGAAAGCCTTGCTTTTTATTAGTTTTTGAAATCTCTATGGAGATTTCTGACTTATGATGTTTTCAAGCAATAATAAAGAGAGACTATTATCTTGAATATATCAGTTTTTATTCTACATTTAAGTCAGTGGTCAAATCATGTTAGCGCTCGTTGGAGGAGACAGTCCCTTTCGCAGCAAGGTACTGTCTTCTCCAATATGTTATACTAATATAACATATTAGTATGTTATTAATAAAAAAAAAAGTTTACTCAAACATATCAGAAGAAGGCCTGTATTCATGGCGTGCTAAAGTTACAAAAGGCCAAACAGCCAAATATTAACTTCAACTTCAAGAAAAAAAGGGGTTTATTTTTCAAAGTTTTACCATGTTAGTCATTTATTTATAAAAGTCCTAATTTCAAACTAGCTGAATATTTAGCTGAAAACTAAATGCTTCAGGTTCAATATTTAGCTCGCTTACAAAATGTTAGTTTAGAGTTAACTTCAGACTCGCCCACAGTTAGCACACTAACAAAAATATTTAGCTTGTAAACTAAATGCATTTAGCTTGCTAACTGTTTTGCAAACTATTAGCTAAATGGTCAATATTTAGTGAGCTAAATAGTTAGCTAAGTAGTTAACTATTTATGAAGAGTTAGCTTGTTAAATAGTCAGCAAGTTAGTTTGTTTGCAAACTAGTTAGAACCCAAATATGCAGCTTAAATGTTCAGCGTAAATATTTCTCTCTTGGAAAAAGAATTCCCTTTTATTTTGCTCTTACAACAGGCTAAATAATACAAATTATTGCTGTTGGTTATATGTTGGCTGCGTGGCTTTACAAACAGCACTCCCCTGCAAGAAGCGGGTAAAGACAATGGGCGGTTTGGCGGTTATATACGGGCATTTCTGTCTTTAAGTGTAATAGATTTCCTGAAAAGTTGGGCAGACAGAGGCTGTTTTCCCAGTGAGAGGCGCCTTTGGAAGCTGGACAGAACGACACCCTGTTGCAACTTGTTTCATCTCGAGATGAGTGTTGGAGAGGTGTAATGGTGTGAATCTCCTCCAGTAATCTGGCTCTGCTTTAAAAGTCACTGGCTGGCCGCGTCAATCAAGGCAGGTGTCCATCAGGAACGAGAACGTCTCTTATTTTTAGGTTTAGCAGACCACCAATGACTGTAAGAGCCAAAGGTTTCTGTGGCATTTCATAGTGCTTTGAAAAGCATTTGTCCCCTCACAATTATTCTGATTTAGCAAATAAAATTTAATATCAGATAGACAACCTGAGAAAATCCAAAGTTCAGATTTCAAGTTTCATTTGTTAAGGGAAAATGCTTTAGAAATTCCTGGGGGATCTTTGTGTTGGAGAGGATTCTAGCTCTCGATTCAGGTCAATAACTTTGTTGCTAATCTGCTCTTCCATTAGATTGCTGCTTGATGTGTTGCCTTTTAGATAGCTGGCCGACAACAGCTCCTAAAATCCTGATTTATTGAGAAGAAATACGGTTAGGTCTGTTGAATAAATCAATTAAGGAATAAATCAATTAATTGCATGAATTTAAAAGCTAAATTGCAATTTGCATGATCTATTGTTTTCTCTTTTCTCTCTTTCTACCAAAAACTGGATGCTAAAGGTCTTCAGTCTGGCCCTTTGGTCTCAACTGGCCCTTTATTGAAGGGCAACATTATTTACAGGAACTTCATAATTTATGTTGTTTCTATCGTTTTGTTTATTTATTTTAGATGTTTAAAATGTTTTCCAGTCCCAGTGTTAGTTTTTCGTTAGAATTTAAGGTTTATTAAACTTTAAGAAGGGCTGCACAGTGGCGCAGTTGCAGCAAGAAGGTCCTGGGTTCGATTCCCGGCCGGGGTCTTTGTGCATGGAGTTTGCATGTTCTCCCTGTTCTCTCCGGGTACTCCGGCTTCCTCCCACAGTCCAAAAACATGACTGTCAGGTTAATTGGTCTATCTAAATTCTCCCTAGGTGTGAGTGTGTGTGTGAATGGCTGTTTGTCCTGTCTGTGTCTGTGTTGCCCTGCGACAGACTGGCGACCTGTCCAGGGTGAACCCCGCCTGGAACGTAGCTGGAGATAGACACCAGCACCTCCCGACCCCATTAGGGACACAGGGTGAACAGAAAATGGATGGATGAACTTTGAGAATGTGTTCTTGCATTATTATGCCATTATCATTACACCACTAGAAACAGTATCGTTTACCATGATAACTTGTGAGTATTTATAGTCCAGGAAATGTTTTTTATCGCGACAGACCTACAGCGTGTGAAATTGAACTCTACTTCCCAAAATATTTTTTTATTGCAGTTATTTCAGTATTGAACCTGATTTTCTCAGGTTACTTTTGTCTGAATGAAAGGTCTGATGACCTGGAACACCTAAGAGCGAGCAAAAATAATAATAGTAATAATAATAAAAAAAAAACACGAGAAATTTGGAAGTGTAAATATTTTTCACAACACAGCGCAATGTTCCCAATGGAGAACATAGGAGATTGTTTTTTTTATTATTATTATTATTTGCAGCCACAGGGAAATAAACACCACAACAAGACATATTATATGAATATTTATTCAAATATTGTAATTCTTACAGATACGGTCTTTTAAAATAATCAGTTGCTTGTGGCTTTTGTTGTTCCTCTGAAACCTGTGCTGTCTTGTAATCTCTTCACTCATTTTAAGGAGTTTATAGGAATAATCTTTTTTTTTTCTTGAGTGGTAACATCATGCAAAACCAAACCAAACAAAAAAACAAACACAAAAAACATACTTTTTGGAAGATGAGTTTTGAAAAAAAAAAAACAGCAATTGTAAATTGTTCAAATTTAGCATCTACTACAAAAATAACTTTAAACAAAACGTTTGAATGCCTTATTTTTGCCAACTAAATGAAGGGCAATTTAAATCAGATCTTTCATTTTTTCTTTCTCACATCACTTCTAACTCTTGCCACGTGTCAGTGGAGTTAAAAAAAGAAAGAAAGAAAAAGAGAATATTCATTATTTAAATAGAACATCTGAAGGCATTGCATGATTCCCAGATCGATCAGTGAGCTACTTAAGGCAAACAAGTCCTTGAAATAACACAAAGTACAATTGATCGTTGCTTCGACCTACCGATGCATCCCGTCTGCAAAATAAATAAATAAATAAAATCCAACACATGCAAACTTGGTACATGCTAGAGTAACACATCAAGATATTATAACAGAATATTCATCACAGGCATTCAAATAAACCACTTTGTCCGATATAATAATTTACAGTTTACACAGTTTATATTACATGTGTGAAGATTACTGGGCTCTCAGCAGACTGATTCAGATATGTAAATACAGCTGGAATCAGAATTCAGTATATTCTGAATCAAACAGAATATACTGTTTTATTCTGTATAACATACTGAATAAAAGTACAATCACTTTTTTCCCCTTCAGTCTCTTCAGTTAAATCAGACTAAACTTTGCTGGTTTTAGGTTAGTTAGAATTGCCAAAATTATTTCCATTTGCTAAATGCCAGAAAATTTTGCAAGAATAGTTTTTAAGAGATTCCATTTGTAATGTTGCATCCTTGAATTCAAACGTTTAGCGTGACTTAGTTTAGTGCGATGCCAATTAGGTTAACCTATCAGAGGTTTGTAGAAGGAAGCCCAAAAGGTTTGACCCAAGTTGTACAGTTTGTCTGTTATCTCTGATACCAACCGATTGTATGTAAACTTCCTTTTGAATTCGAGGAGAGTTACAACAAATACATTTCTAAAAAAACAAAAGTTCTTAAGTTTTCTGGCATTTAGCAAATGGAAATAATTTTGGTAATTCTAACTAAGGTAAAACAAGAAAAGTTTGGTCTGATTTAACTACAGAAATAAAGGAAAAAAAAGTGTTTGTGTGTTTTTATTCAGTATGTAAGTATCTGGTTTCAATATTTCGTGGTGTTTTTTATTCCACGCTGGTCTGACGGCTTGTGATTTCAACCTTCTCCTGCACTGTAAATACTTTAACTGTCCCCAACGTTGCCTCCAGTTCCCACATGGATGTACTCTCAGGTGAAAGCGCCGTTTAAATAACTGGACCTCCTCATCCTGAAGGTGGAACCCCCCTCCCTTCCTCCCCCCCCAAAAAACAAAACAAAAGATATTTTATATAAACAAGGAGCATCTCTAATAACACAGCTGGAATGTCGTTCTATTTTGTAGTAAATCAGTATTTTGATTTCTAAATGGCTTTATCAATGACCTCCGTAATAACGTTGCAGATTTTCGCCGTATTAAAAGACGGCAGAAGCGTTTCCCGGAGCTCTGCTCCAAGCAGCCGGTGCCGCCACGTCGGCCCGGCTGAGCTCCTGTTTCCAGCGCTCTCAGTCACGAGGGGAACGTCTTTAGGAAGATCTGTGTTCCCTCCAGCAGAGCTTGTAGTGGAGGCGCTGCCAAAGGCCCAGGGAGGCTGCTATGTAGGCACAGAGGGGCGAGAGAGTTTCCCAATAAGACACTTTATGTTGGGGTTCCTTCCCATTTTGTCCTAACTCTGTGTTTTATTTGTGCTGCACAGGAGAACAACCTGATGTGCATAAATGTTTTAATATATCGTAGGATTTTTATTTTTTTAAATTTTTTTATCATTATATAAGCAGAAAATGTCCTTAAAAGGAACCTTAAACAATATGACACATTTCTTAAAATAGCAGCAGCTGTGGACATGATGTGTGAACAACCAAAGCGTAAACAGCATCAGCTTTAGCCCAATGCTACAAAATATGTGAAGAAAGTCAACTTTCAGAATGTTCTTCTCTCACTTCTATTCACTATTCAATAATGGTTGCATATGTTCAGCAGAAATGTAACCTCACATCTTGCAATTTTAGTCGGCCTTGAGTTCTTGTCCATTTTGTGCCAGTTACGCTAGCCAGAGGAGCAAAGCAGCTTGAATAAATTGGAGAATCATCCCAGTCGGAAAGAAGAAAATGGCAAGTAACGTTTCAATAAATCATTTTAAACTATGTTTTATAATGAATGAAAAAAAGAAATAGAAATAAAAATTACTGATGAAAAAAATGTATTAAGGTATAATTGAAAAAATCTTTTCCTCACCTTTGGAGGATTCCTCCTCCCAAATCAAACTCAATGGGAGAAATCCCAGGCGGTTTCCACTTAAGGGAAATGAGAATCAGGTGGAATTTCTAAGTTAGGCAATGCAGGTCGTATTGTTAAAGGTTCCTTTAAAGATGTCCTTTGGACATTTTATTTAAAATCAAACCAGTAAGAAAACAACATGGTCCGTGTCAGGATTGTTTGACGCGCATTAAAACCATCAACCTTCACCTGTTACAAGCTGTCCTTAAGATTGTGGTAACAGAACAAAGACCAGATTATTGTAAAAGCTTGAAGCATTTGAAATAAAACCCCCCAAAAGAAAACAAAAAACTGTTTTCCCCTCACAAAACTCAGACGTGATGTTATGTAAGTGTCATGCATGTTAAATACACATCCTGGATGTTTCGAGTTGGTGTGAGATGAAGATGGCATGTTGCCAAGATAAATAAATGAAAGGCATTCCCTTTTGTTTTGGACCGGAGCGGGGGGTCACAGAGTAGCGGCAGTCTGATGCGAGTCCAGCTTCCACAATATTTACATGTAAAAGACGTCCTGCCTGTTCCGGCTTCGTCTGCTGTTCCTCCAGTCACGGACTGAGACTACAGTGCTACATTGTGCAATTCCACATTCACGCTTTTGTACAATAGGTCCCGGTCAGGACAAAAACACCACGATGTTCAACCCCCATGACCACACAGGGAGGAACCCGATTCAGTCAAAATTGAACAAGCTGTTGGTTTTTTTTTGTTCAGGGATTGAGACGCTACACTTAACAGCATGTTAAATTTGGCAGAAATAACATTGCTACAGAGTGTTTATCATAAAGTTGATTTTCTAACACATGAAACATACATCGCTCTCTAACCGTTTGTTTATAAAAATACAGGCCTGTCGTTCATGATTTAAATATGAATAACGTCTGCAGAAACATTGATAAGGCCTGTTAGTCATGATTTAAATATGATTACAGGCCTCCGTACAAAATGGAATTCCGTTATATGAGCAGTAAAGAAGCAGCATCTCACAAACAGCAGTTTTGACCGATACGCACAAAAAAAAGGCAGAACTCTGTAGAAGTGTATAAACATCTCAGAAAATGTTTTAGAAGCAGTTAATAACCAGATGTTCTAATGAAAACATCATCAGCCAAGAAGTATACTGTGATTTTGAGGCGTGAGTTTAAAAAGTTGTTGTAAACATTCGTTATATAGATTCCTTGACTGAATAGGGCCCTAAAGACACAGGTTAAAATCTACTGTACAGTATGCGGTACACAAATATACAGGAAAACTTCAGTTCACACATTTACATGAAGAAAGACGGCCCTCTGTGTGCAGAGTTTGATGACGGATTGGGATTAAATTGTTTGTGCAAAGACCTAAAATCGTGGCGGACCTGTGACGGGGCGCAGCGACACGGCCACACTTGTCTAAAAGTGACAGTGCAGTTACCTGAACCACTTGGCTTTGATTATGGAGACTGATCTCTTGTGGAAAATGTTGCGGCTGAGAATCAAACAGCAACAGCGGATTTCAGTGGGTTAGCCAGAAAAAAAAAATTATTTAAAGTTCTCAAGATCCACATGGAGAATTCTGACAATATTAAACATTAGAGTAAAAATATCACTTTTATGGTAGTAAAACACATTTCGAAGCCAACTGATTAAATGGTCTGTTGCAACTCTTACTAAAACTGCTAGTATAATAATATCCAATTTAATTTGATTTATTTTAGGTATAGTAATACAGTAGTGTGATGTTCTCACAACACAGAAGTGGTGAACCTCTTTGCAATCTTTTTAAAATATGGCTTTGCAGTTAAATCTACACAGCAGTGTAGCAACTAGCCAAAAATATAGACTAACTATCGGCTGAATTCTGTGGTAACTTTGAGGCTTACTAGTTATTAGCAAACTTATTTATTGCAGTAGCTAGCTGACTTTTATCTGTTTATTGGGTCAACAGACATGCTAACCATAAAGCTTGTTGCTAACATCTGATTGTAAAAACGTTTGATTTTTAACGTAACTTTGACACTTACATACTTATTAGCAAACCTAACTATCGCAGTGATAAGTAACTTCTGGAACAATTTATCATCCAGCAAAATTTGTAATTGTGACAGACTTGTGTGTGCGTGCAGGACGGAGGTACATATTAGCAAAAGGATTAATTGACCCAGAGCCTAAATAAAGAAGTGGTTCTTATACACAGAGACATTATAGCTACCAGTGTGATATGTTTTACCCATAAATTTATGCCGGCAGTGCAACAGATAAGAAATTTTCACTGAAATATATCGAGCTGTCAGTTGTAATCTCATGTTGGACAAGGTAAACAAGGAGGCCGCCAGCTGAGTCCGCTGTAAGTGTCTGAATCTGAGTGGAGCGCTGCTGCTGTCCCAAAGCTTACAGGTGGTTAAAAAAATGTACACTTAAACGTTTATAATAATTTTTTTGGTAATCGTTGGGAAAATCTGCCAGTAAATTGATACCAAACGAAAGACTATTGCTCTTTTTCTCCCCACCATGTTGGTGTTCAGGAAGAGAGGGAACGAAAAACAGAGGTGGCGAACAGGACCGAACATCAGAGCACTAAGCTTAAGGCCTGTGATATTCTAGCATTAATTCACAGATTGTTCCTGCCTGACCACATGAAACACAGAATGGCCTTGAAGAAAACAGTCCATTGAGATGAACACTTACAGCATGAAAGAGCAACAGGAGGTGTGTTTCCACGCCGTGGAAAGCTCCTGCTGTTACGTAAGGCAAGGGTCCGTTTAGGACAAATGTGACGCACTCTGTGTTTCCCACGCTGCCGTACTTCAGCTGACCTCGCAATCCTTCATTTATTTTATATTTAGCAGTAGGAAATAAAATAAAAATCAAAGAACATGGTGACACCTCCTTCTCTGGGTGTTAAGTGCTGTTTTCGCCCCTCACATTTCTGGCTCCAAATAGTTATAATTGCTGACATGGAAGCCAAAAAAGTGTAAACGCTGGTTTATAAAAACCCACTGACAGATTTTCTCCAATTTTATTTTTTTTTTAAACAACCTGAATCGAGTCACTTTAGCTTGTTTTGCTCCTTTTGAAAGTTTGATACTGGCACATTGGTTTTAGGTAGACCACTCCTGTGAGGGCGAAACGTTTCAGCTTGTCAGACAAATTTTAATGTTAGGCAAAAATAACCTGAGTAAACACACTTTAAAAACAACATATCCAAACCTACTCTCACAAAGGAGACCAGCTTAAAACTGACAGCATTTCAGAAACAGAGCAACAAACAGACGCTCATGATGGTAGTGTGATGATTTCGTCCTACTTTGCTGCTTCTGAGCCTTTGATGATGGAACCATGAACTCTGTTCTTTAGCAGGAAATCCTAAAGCAGGTTGTCTGGCCAACCGTTTGTTACTTTAAGAGGACAGTTTTATGTGTACATTTCCTTCACAGCAATGAGGCAGACATACAGCCAATTATCACAGACGCTTGGCGCCAGCTGTTGCAGCAACCAATTATTAGTTTTAGGGCGCAATTATTTTTTCACATTGGGCTCTAATAATAAGGATAATGTTTTTTCCCTTAATGAAGGATTGCATCATTTGAAAATAACATAATTTTCTAATTACTCGGGTTATTTTTGCCTGATATTAAAATCTATTTGATCATGTAAACGTTTAAATTTGAAATAAAAGCAAAAACCTTTTCAGAGCGCTGCGTGAGTTCTCACTGGATAAGGAGTTTGAGTTTCATCGGCTGGTTATCAGTTCTTTGTGCACTTATTCAGTGTGTTGATACCTGCTCTGATTACAAATTGGCTTGAGAGGTTTTAGAGAATTTGACAATGATCTTGTATAACAGAATGACCGTGTTCCTGGTTAAAGATGCAGTATGTAACGTTTACAAAAGTAGTTTTTTACATATTTATTGAAACTGTCACCATTTCGTGACAGATTATGAAATAAAAAAATTAAGCTCATCCGCCTCCTCAGTGCTAACTAGAAACAACCAATCAGAGCCAGGATGCGGGTCTTAGTGCTGTCAATCATCCTAATGATCATACTCTTCTCTCTCCTCACCTTTCTCTATTGTGCAATCCTGTAGTGAAAGCTAATGCTAGTTAGCATGGCCACCAGTGACGGTGGATAAACTGTGTTCTTGTAACGGTAAGTTGTTTCTCTGCCATTTTGTGACTAACCCATTTAGCAGCGAGTACATGAGATTGAGTGACAACACTAAGACCCTCCTCCTGGCTCTGATTGGTTGTTTTTGGTGGGGCGCGGTGCATTCCTTCAGACAGTAACAGCAGCTCAGCGAGGAGGTGGAGGAGATCAATCTTTTCAGATTATCTTTCTCGTATCAAATTGTCGCAACATAGTGACAGTTTTAAGAAATATGTAAAAAAAAGAAACAATTTAAAAAAAATAAAACTTACATACTGCAGCTTTAACCAACATAACTCACAATACTTGTTATTTACAAGAAAAGAAGTGACATTTATATTGTGTACAGAGTAAAGTAAGAGGTAGAGAGACGTAACCAAAACACAGCGATGCCTCTGAAATGCAGGTGTATTTTCACAAAAATAACGCTGCTGTAGATCGCAGCTCACATTCAGAGACTCTGTAAAGAGAGGTGTGTGTTTTTGACTGCTGGGCTTGGAGATCCTCATTTGCAGAAGCCATGGTGTAGAGGGGACGATGCCTGTGAATGTTTTCTGACGTTAACAGTAAGGCTGGTTGGAGTCTCTGCTGCATTTGATTTGACCCAACCCCCAGGGAGCGCAGCGTCCTGCTGGAGCCGAGGTGGGCGGAGCGGAAGGAGGGAAGATCTCAGGTGGTGACGGGTTTGTCTGTGGCGGTACGTAGCAGCGTTAGCGGCGGTGTGGAGGGGACAAGCCCTGAGTGTGGGACGACATTGCATGCTTCTTCTACACTAAAACATGCTCTATTTATTTAAAAAGAAACAGAGTATAATTGCTGTACATGTAGTGGGAAAAGAAAATGGCATCAGGGCCTAAATGTTTTTAAATTCACAACCTCCTGGTTCTACAGGTGAAAAATATGACTCTGAAAGGTTTTCACATTGATCGGTATAAATCGTTTATCACCTGAAAAAAAAACCCTCTCCGCTTTCCCCATGTAAACATTGAAGTATCAAGAGATTTTGTGAAAGGTTCAGGAAGTGAATGCAGAAGAACAAAGAGGAGCGGACAGTGTTCGTGACCAAAGAGTCTCGCTAGTCCGGACCTTTTCCGGACGTCCTGTTCCTTCTCCTCTTTGTTGGATTTCCTCTGGTTGGAAATCCAGAAATTTCCAACCGCCGCGACCGTCAAAATTGCCCGAGCGCAAAGTCCTGTCGCTGAAATAATGGCAGCATCCCCAAGTCAGGGCTACGCGCTGCAGCCAAATGTTCCTGAAAGTGCAACGCGAGACAGCGGGTGAAGTTCACCATGTGCTCACAGGCTTCCAGTGACGACTATAGCGAGAAAAGGAAGCTCAAAGAGAAGATCGGAAGCCGGTAAAAGTTGGCTAAGCCGATGCAGAGGGTTGGGGGCCTCGGTCCTTCAGATCCGGCTTACCCGTCTGGTGTGGAGCGGGTGGATGGCCGGGGGCGGACACGGGGTATAAGGTGGCGGCTGGGGGCCTGGTTTAATCCCTCGGGTCCTCATGTAGGAGAGAAACTGGTCGGGGATTTCGGCGAGCACTTCTTTAGCCAGACGAGCCATGCTCAGAATGTGGTTTCCTCGCCGGTCGATGTAGTCTCTGAAAGGAACAAACTAACGAGGAAAAGAAGTGAAGAAATGAGATATGGAAGGTGGAAATGAATTGGGCAAAAGGCAGAGAACAGAGAAGAGAGTCAACCACCATGATCCCTTCCATTAAAGCTACACTATGTAACTGTTATGAAAAATATGTTTTCTACCTATTTGTCAAAACAGTCACCATGTCGTGACAATATGATATGTGATAGTGCCACACGGAGGATGAGTGACAGCGCTAAGACCCGCCTCCTGGCTCTGATTGGTTGTTTCTAGTTGGCATTGGAAGAAGGAAGAGGAGCTGGGTTTTTTTCACAGACAATTTGTCTCACCACATGGTGACAGTTTCAATAAATATGTAAGAAAATATATATGTTTTTTAATAAAAGTCACACACTGCAGCTTTAATCTTAAATTTCAAATTTCTTATTTGGGAATACTCTGTACCTGAACGATGTCCCTTTCTGCACATCGTCCCTGGGATGAGATCCTCTCTTCGTCCCCGTCCAGCTCAATCATTTCTGCGAAGGAAGCAACATCACTTCCTTACTGTCAGTCAGGAGAATAAAATCACAAGCTGGATTGTCTGAAATCTCATCCTTCGATGAATTAACTCTGATTTGAAGATGACCTGGTTGAAATGCCAACCAACCACAGTCGGTAATGTTCTTTGCGTACTTTGACAAGGCCTCCTGTTTTGGAGCCAGATAATACAGAGGTAGGTTGACGGTACTATATTTCATTAGCCACCATAAAGTAATTTGGATGTTAGCGGCCCACATATCCTAGGAGACTACGCCAAATGTGGAGTGATGCGGAGAATCTGCACGCTGAGCGTGATGCCTCTGGGACGTCACTTACGTATAAGTGTGGGCTTATGGGAAACGGGATGGAATATGTTTGCAACGGCACTGCAGGGACATTAAACAGCCAGACACAGCAGTTTCAGACGTGTGATCATTTTTGTGGAGCTCATTGCTCATCCTCAATGAGCTTGTTTTCACAGAGGACTGGTCTGGTGTTCGTAAACAACACAGGAGACGATGTGAGGGATGGGGTAATTGTATAGGAAAAGCAAATAAAAACCATTCGCTTTTTCTGAAAGACAAATGGGATTTTTTTTCTAGCTTCTGTTTTATGTCTTTACTGCTTTGCAAAAGCTTAAAATTTTCCATATTTTGTTACGCTCCAAACCCAAATTTGAGTCGGAGTTTTAAGTGATATGTGATCATGAGGGATAGTCGAATCTTGGACTCAGGAAGAGCAGTGAGGTTTTCGTCCTGGTTTTGGAGCACTGGGCCAGCTCTGCACCCTCAGCCGGGTTCTGGAAAGTTTATGGGAGTTCGCCCAACTGGTATGCATGGGTATGATGGATTTGGAGAAGGCGTTGGATTCCTTCTGGGAATTCTGTGAGGTGAACTCCAGGAGTATGGGGTAGCAGGGCTGTTATGTCCCTGTATGACCAGAGCAGAGGTCGCGCTAGACTTTTCTGTTATCCGTCATTTTGACAGACTGCATAAAAATAAAAATTGGTCATGTTTATCTATTTTTACCCGTCAAATTATAATCATATTAACATAGGTTATTTAGTCGCATTTTCATGCTAATATAATAGTTAATATTCATCTAGTTGAACCGTGAATCCAGATCCCATCACACATAAAGCAGACAAACGCATCTAACTTTTTCTCCGTAGTGACACAAACCACTGACTGTGGCCACAATAACTTGTAATAAATTAAATTAAATGGCTCCACTTAAATTAGCAGCACTTCACTTTTTTTGCGTGGTTTCGCTTCCCCGAAACGGACAGATGTTACGTCTGCCGCGCTCCGCCAGAACGCCGCTCTCCTTCTGGGTGCGGGAGGGTTAAATAAAGGAAATAAAAATTTTAAAAAATGTATGTCTTTTAGCTCCATTTGTTGAAGCCGCAGGGTGAGTTATGTTTAACCCTTCGCAGCGGCAGAGCCGCGTCCGCATTGGTTGTGCAGCGGACTGCGCATGTTACGGTCTAATTAACTTCTGCACCGTTATTTATTTCCTCAAGATAAACTGCCGGCTCCTCTGTTTAGACTGTAAATGGATTAATACAACGTTGCATTCTCTTTAGTTTTCTCTGGTCTGTATGTAATGGAGACTGGAATTAAAGGCGCCATTTTAACCAAAGGTTTGGAATGCGCTTCAGAACCAGAAGCTCCAAAGCTTCCGGTCCATAACTCTTCAACACGCTGCCAGCTCCCGGTCAGAAAGATGCTATTAGTTCAGTGTCCATGAGATGATTTTCAGAAAGGATTTTTTTGCTGATTAATTTTAGTTGCCTTTGCGATGAAATCTTTGCGTAAAGTCTATAATATCTGCCCATGTGCATCATTCAGGGGTGTTAATTATAACCTGTCAAAATGACGGATGGGCTTCAAACTTTCCCATCCCAAAAACAATAACAAAAAAAAACAGTTAAATACTGAAAATATTCTGTTACCGCGACCTCTGGACTGGAGTCAGAGTTTGGTAACTGGTATTTGGTGAGAGTTGGACACAGCCATGGCTGCCCTTTGTCACTGATTCTGGATAAGTGCCTCCAGGGTCATGGTCTTGAGCTTGAAAGGGGTAAAATGACATCTCTGGGTCAGGGAAGAGGTCCTGTTTCTAGAGGAGGAGTTTAAGTATCTCGGGATCTTGTTGACGAATGAGGGAAAAATGGAGCAAGAGATCAACAGGCGGATTGGTGCAGTGTCTTCAGTGAAGCAGGTTCTGTACTGGTTTGTCATAACGAACAGAGAGCTGAGTCAAAAGGCGAAGTTCTCCATTTACCAGTAGATCTACGTTCCTGCCCTGATCTATGGTCACAAGCTCTTGAAATAACGAGATCACGGATAAAAGTAGATGAAAATTTCCTCTGCAGGGTGTCTGGGCTCTCAAATTATGAACATGAAACAAGACTTGAAAACTAACATTCACATATGCTCTCCATCCAATCTGATTCAGCTTTAGCTCTATTGCAAAGAACAATGGGCAAAAATCCAAAAGACTAACTTCAGGAAAAGGTGATTACCAAAATCTATTGACTGAGGACGGCTACTAAGGACGGCTAAACCTTTGCTTTATTTGTAAAGCAAAGGTTCAAGATTACTGTGTTCCAGTTAGTCACATACACACACCTCAACTTACCATCAAATTCTGCAGGTCCAACTCCAACTATTATAATCGACATTGGCAGAGAAGCGGCCTGCAAAAAGGTGAAACAAATAGAGGGACATTAAAGGCAGCAACATTCAATGAAATCTCTATTGGCAAAGTTAAACTCCGCATGCTGTCAGCCAAATTACCAAAAGCATGGTGAAGAAACAGTTCATGCAAAGGGAGACCTATGGAACATGTCATCGCTATTGTTAAGAGATCCGCGGCGTGTTTCGTGAAGCCTCTCGCCGAGCCAGTTTCTAATTTCATGCATCTATGAACTTGTCTAAATCTCCCAAAGCTTATCGGTTTAGAAACGAGTCCAATTTACATCCACCTCTGCACATCCCAACCCCGGGTCTCGGTTCAACTGCTGATCGGCACCGCAATATTGTTTATTAAATCTCAGTCAAGTGGGACAACAAAGCGGGGTTTTAGCGCGGAGTGATGAATGGAGGTCTTGTAAGAGTTTCATAACTTCTTCCGGTTATTAGACTGAGGACTAAGATTGCCAGAGAAACGAGGGACGTAGGAAATAATCACCCTCACGCCTTACTTTATGTTCCACCAAGATGAGGGCGGAGAGGCTTGGCGTAACTCGGCAATTTAGGCGCAGCACCTGGGGCAACTCGGTTTCCAAACGTTTGAGATCACTTGAAATCATTGCCCATATTAACTCCGAGCAAACTCATTAGGGTTATTAAAGCTGAAAACACAGAGCAGGAAGGCGGGGGTGACCACGCTGCCGTTGTTCCACCCTCACTCCCCTAATTAGTGGAGATAAGAGTGCAAGTGTAGGAAGCATGAGAAGGCTTTAGCTTTTTATAGCCTCCCTTTCATACTGGGTGTTTGCTGGTTTTTCAGGACCTTTGTTGGAGTCTTAATTATAGTGAAACCTCCAGCGTTCCTCGCTAATTTTGCAGTGTATCAGCAGCAGTGCATGTGGACTTGCCCACAATACTGTGAATCTCATTTTGTGAGGTGTGTTGGATATTTCACCTGGACTGTCTGTGTTACGGCTCCAACTGATTCAATCTGATCAGGTCTTGTTGACCCTGAGTTACGTTTTGGCGCTACAGGATATTAAAGTACATCCAAACGATCACTGTCCCTTTGCATGATTTTTGGTATTGAATCCCAATACATTAGTTGAGCTCTTGTCTGTCGGTTGCTATGGCAACGAGTCTGTGTGTAGCGTAACCGACATAGCACAAAAAAAGAGGAAAAGTGGTTTTGAGTTGTTCTTCAACAGAGGAAATAATCACTTTCGCAGTTTTTCTGTGTTGAAGAATCGTCTTTCTGCCCTCCAGCGTTTTTCACGTGTGAAATTTCCACATGTAACGTGTCTATATGTTTGAGTATCCTTCCAGTGAACCAAATACAAAGAAGGGATACAGGAGAACCATGTTCTCCTGCTTTGGACTTTGTAAAATTTAAAAAATGACTTTCTGTGCAGATTCACCAGCAAGGAAAGCTGTCAGAGAACCACTGGACCAGCTGAAGACGTCAATACCGTCTTCCATTTTCTGTGGATATTGTTCTTAAAACCGCTTGAATTATGAGGGGAAAAAAAATCCATATTCATTTGTTGAAAGCATTGAGGTGGAAGGTTGTGCTGTTGTAGCAAGAAGGTGTGACAGACTGGGGATGAATCTAGGCTGCGTCATGCCTTTCCAATCACGCAAGGATAGAAAATGGATGATAATCACTGCAGGGTCTTAGGTGTTATACAATAATCTACTTCATTTTCTAACAAGGCTTCATAAAGAATAAAAGTAAACACGTACATTTACAATGGACTCCTTGGTCTGCGCCATGTCAGTGATCACGCCATCCGAAATGATGAGAAGGATGAAGTACTGCGATCCGTCCGTCACCGCCGATGCATACCTGGCGTCGAAACAGACAAGAAATAATAAAAAAAAAAAGTTAAAAAGAGACGCAGCAACATAAAAACTTTCACTTCCATAAAACATGCTATCCAGACGTTTATTAGAGGAGATAAAACATGCGAGGTCTGCCTAATAGTTGCCCCACTGACAAGTTTCATTTGTACCAGGGAAGAAGATTATGGGAAGCATCAATTTTATGGATGGGCAGATATTAACTTGTCGGAGTAAGTGTTTAATAAGCCCTCCATCTCCAGCCTCTATCACCGGCTCACAATTATCTTATTACAGAAAACCTCATTTTAGGAAATTACCCATCAGAGATCAGTGAAACTGTAGCTTTATTTTATTAAAGAAATACTGACCAATTAGACGCCGTGACAGTCAAACACAGACTTATGTAAAACATCAATTTATTTTGAAGTTTCCGTTTCTTTTTTTATCACAAATTCTAGTTCTTCACAGATGTTCCAACTAAAAGCTGTTTGTAACTTTAATGTTAGCTCCAACATCTTTCATGTCTTCTATGTATCTGAAACAGGACTTGGTGACAGAATGTAATGTTACAGAGGCAGCACAGACATTTCAGCACCATAACAAATGTTCACGCTAATTCATCAAATGAATAAAACATTTGTGAGCAGCACCACTCATGATCAAAGAAGACACACAGCGCTGTACATTAAGGTCAGGTCCTTTATTTATTTATCTCCGCAACGAAACGGAGCAGTTCTTTTTTTTCTTTTTCCAGTACGCTGATGCTAAACGTCTGAGGTGATGGAGCGGGACGGCGTTTTTGCGAGTTTAGCAACGCTCCGATGCCACACAGGCACCGGCGCCTAAGGATTTGACGTGACATGATGTCACTTGTTTGGCTGGCGTCTTCCTTGCTTTTAGTCAGAAAGCGGGCGCCGAACAATGCAGCTATTCTCAGGCTGAGTGGGCGGACGGAACGAGACAGAGAGCCAGAGAGCGAGATGGGGGATCTGAAAGCCAATGATGAAAGGTGGGAAAAGTGCTTGTTACAGTCAGTCTCCAGGATCATGAGACGAGATCTGGCAGTAGGAGACGTCAGGTGGGAGTCGGGAGAAGCTGCCGTGCAAAACAGCCTCAGAACTTTATTTCGTTCGCTTAGTATTTAGTCAGGGTTAAAAATAAAAAAACAAACAAACAAAAAAAGTGAAGATAAAACAAACTTGTTTTCTCCAGCTTGTAAAGTTGTACAGTCAAAACAAATTCCTCACTTTTTACTAAACACGTGTGAACAGCTGTGTGTGGATGAACAATCTACACTCCATGACTCAGCAGCTTGTAGCTTCGCCTTTGACAGCAATAATTTACAGTAGAGTAGAGGGAGTAGATCTGTCTATCACATTGTTGTGGAGGCTTTTTGACTCACACTTCATTATGGGATTGCAGACATAGGCACATCCTGTCAAACAGGTTGACCTCTGAACTATGAATGGGTCATTTCAGAACCTTGGTTTTATTCTGTTTCATCCATTCTGTTTACAGATGGAGGTGTGGAAGTCACACTTCTACTAATCCACCAAGGCGCTATGGAGCGAATATTTTGCTTAGCGCTTTTGCTAATGTTGAAAATGTTTAGCGCACATAGCTTACCATAAATTAATCTAATGTGCAAATTAACTTGGCTGTTTTGTAAACTTTCAGTTGAATAAAGTTCGACATCCATGTTGAAAGTTTGGTTATCAACTGTTAAGAATTTTTCCAAGTAGCTAAACCTTTATTATTGATGCGCTAATTTTTGTTTAGCGCCTTAGCATTTTTGCTAGCCTTGAAAACGCTTAGCACACTTAGCTTTCCCCAAATAACATTTTCTGGATAAATTCTAATGCGCTAATTGACCTGGCTGTTTTGTAAACTTTCAGGTGGATAAAGTTTGACGTCTGTGTTGAGGTTTTGGGTACTGATGCTTGTATTCATGCTCTTATTTTGAAGTAGATGAAAACTGTTTTACACAGCAGTTCTGTTTCCTCTCCCCACGTCACTCAAACAAGTGATGCTTATCCACTACCCGAAATGCATTGGTCCAATGAAAGCAGTAAAGATATCGTTAGTTTCAGAACACAGGTTTTCCATTTTAGCTTAACGAATTTAAAAGATGACACTGTGGAGTTGGGTTTGACATTCTTTATGTTTGTTTAAATATAGAAACTGGTAAAAACTGAATTAGTATTATGTCCTTAAGCATAAAACCCAAACACTGACAGAAGGCATACTTCATTTTTCCTATGGTTGTATTCGTCAACTAGGAAAGTGTTTCTGACAGAATCTCTTAGTATCTGCAAGCGAGTACGTTATTTGTTTTAAATATTTAAAAGACAGAAAAAGCAGATTCTTGCAAATGTTGCACCAGAGACCCGCAGGGAGCTATAGGCCGAGGATTAATCAGCTTTAGGTCCTTTTCTACAAGCATCCATTGGGATTCAGTTAATTGCTTGTCAACTCATGAAGCTCATGAGGTGAAGCATTTCCACTTCCTCTGAGGGAGGTTTGAACAGTTTTTCCTTTTGTTCAAATGCCCCTAAGGGCAGCAAATTGGTCACCGCTCAACTAAAACCTAATTACCGTAAATGTCCACGCTTTAACAGCAGTTATTGATTTCTCTGCCTGAGCTAACTGCACATTTACTTTGACCTACCTGGCCACATGGTTGATAACAGGGGAGAAATGGGTGGGTCCGTACAGGCGCACACTCTTCAGGCTCTGGTAGTAGGCCTCCATCACGCCGTCAATACCGCTGCAGTACGGGTTCTGAGGGTTACCGTTCTGGACACAAGCACAGAGGACAAAACGGACTTTCAAACTTGAAAACTGTCAAAGAAATTTTAGAGAGTTCTCATATAGATTAATCAATAAAACGGCTTTTCTCTGTGGGGAAAATCAAGAAACATCCAGTTTAATTAGGGATATTTGTTTTAGATAATTGGAAGGCAGTAGGGAGATGAACTTGAGTTGTTATGATTTAGGTTTTTAAGTCAAATTAGAGTTAATACTGAAACGCATGGCTTCAAAATCATCACTTTTCTAAAATAATGGCCTCAGACATTTTTTGCTAAAAGTTTTTGCTGTTGTTTTTTCTTAAAACATCTTTTGGAAATAAAAGGGTGTTTTTTATTTTTATTTTGACAAAGTCAATTTTGGCAAAAAAAAAAAAAAAGCCCAACAAAAAACAAACAAAGAAAAAAACTTAGCCCATCATTTTAAGAATTTGACAAAATATAGTTGTATTTATATACAAGTCCATCTACATATCAACAATCCTCAAGAAAACTACATTTCAACTTATGTACACTTTTTGTTTCAGTTCTGTTACATAATAAAAAAATATATATATTTATTTTGTTATTGGCAATATTTGCCATGCAACAGTCGTTTCCCCCATGACTGGTTAGGCCAATATTTTTCTCTTATAAATAATTTTATTGGTCTTCTGTGCTGTTTTATTTTTCACATTTATTTTTTCATTTGCTACAAATAATCAATCACTCAAATTGATTTGCAAAGGAGTTTTCATAGTCAGGCATAACACAGTGAAAAACATAAATTAAAATGCTTATTGATGTTTTCGTGCCATTCATTCCTCCGTTATTGCCCAAGTTCTAATCAGATGTTGACATACTGTATGCTTTAATCAAAATACAACAGGCTCACAGTTCACCACATCCCTGTACAGTCACTTCATCAACATCTTATTTTATACTAGTGAGATATTCTACTCCACTCTGCTCTTCAACTGGGCATGTGCCTTGTGAGATCTTCCAAACACAAATTACACTTAATCACCCTCCAAGCACAGAACAGCGTCTATATAGTATTAAAGCCTGATCGTTTTACAATAGAATAAGTAGCAGACTATTAAACTCATAGTGAGTCATGGAATTAAATGACCCAGGCTGTTAAAACACCACACTGCAGTTACAAACGCTGAGCAGCAGAACAACCAGGCATGCTGGTGACGACACACTTAGACTCTTTTTTTATAGATTGGCTCTATAAACACCACGGGCTTCAAGGTACATTCATCAACATATATTTACCTGCAAATCCAACCATTAAATCTGCGGTATGTAACTTTTATTAAAAAATATGTTTTTTCCACATTTGTTAAAAGTGTCACCATGGTATAAGATGAGACAGATAATCTGTGAAAAAATCGATCTCTTTCACCTGCTCCCTGAGCTACTGTCGCTGTCTGAAGAAAAAAGGTCAAAAACAACCAATCAGAAGCAAAAGGCGGGTCCAGGAAAATTTTTATTCACTGCCATTGTTGGCTATGCTAATTAGAATTAGCTTTTGTGACAGGCTATGTTGTGGTGAACCAGCTGTGGGGGGGTGTACACAAGAGTGATTGACACCGCTAAGACCCTCCCCCTGCCTCTGATTGATTGTTTCAGACATTGGTGGTGTATTTTACACCATTACAAAGGCAGAGGAGCTAATATTTTTCAGAGATTATATGCCTTACACTGTCACAACATAATGATAATGTTAACAAATATGTAAAAAGAAAAAAGATGTATATATATTTTTTTTTCTCCAAAGAATTTTTGCGGCACTAGTGGCTCATATTTTTTGCGACAGTAGGCAGACAGGAAAGAGGGCGAGGAGAGGGGGGAAGACATGTAGCAAAGGTCGCCGGGACCGGGAGTCGAACTCACGACGTCCGCGTCGAGGACTAAGGCTTCCAAATGTGGCGCGTGCTAACCCCCTGCGCCACCACAGCATGCCCCAGATATTTTTAATAAAAGCTACATCCTACAGCTTCAATTGATTATGATATATATATAAAAAAGGGGGCTCAAAAATAGCACTTTTATCACGTTCTGGTGTTCACATACAACCAAACACTGCTGGAACACTGTTTTCCACATTGCTGTGTATGCTGATGTACAAAAAATGAAAACATCTTATGAGCATTAATGTAACAAAAGTTTGTGGGGAAATAATTCCAGAAGAATTCGTCAAAAAATAGGTTAGGCTGCTGTCAGTTGGAGCAATTCCAAGCATTTAGCATGCTGAGCTGAGTGACTCCTCATCACTGTAGAAAAAGCGTCTGCATAGTGCAGCATGAACTTGAGTAATCTTATTACTGAATTGCTGCTACCACATTTGGGTAGCACTTGCATAAATTAGCATAAAGGTCGCAGTACCAATTCATATTAGAACAATATTTTTTGCTAATATTCAGAGAAAAACAATAAAACATTTCTCCAAACTGGAAAAGTGCTTGGAATGACAAACTATCTCACATGCTTCATGCCGAATTACATGCAAGGCTATTAACCCACCACAGGGATGGATAATAAGTAGCATCCTTGTTTTAATTCAAAATTCCAAACAAGTTCCAGATCAAAGAGTTTTAAGTACTTAAGAATCTATAATTTGGCTTTTGTTAAAAAGGACTGCTGCTCAGGCATCATTATGTCAAAGAATTTTGTGATTAATGAAAGGACAGCGATGTGGATACGTCTTTAAAACCTTCCTCATCTGTTGATGTAAATTTTCTAGAAGTTTGATTTTTGTGCCAGTGAATGTGTTTTCCATGCGCTCCAAGGAAAGTTTCAAAGAAGAAACAACAGTAAGTAACTAAAAATAGCAGGAAGCCATGTTTAACTTTGCTCGGTTACCCATAAATACAACTGCACATGGAATCCTTGGCTTTCTAAATGGAGCTTGTATAATTGTGCCACAATCAGCGGCCGCCCATTCCCACTACTACTGCTCTACAGCTGCAAGTGGAATCCTTAATGCTGAGAATAATGCATGTGAGACTCGACTGGAGGTTCAGCGCCGTGGGGGAAGCTGCTACCCAAGGCAGAGCAGCTGTATTGGCTGCAAATGCCTCTGGAAAAACATCTGGACGGAAGAGTAAACCGACCAAGATGGCTGTGTGGAGCTGGGGAGAAGTCAGGGTACCTTTTCTTTTGGGAAAAGTGATGAATGGATGAGCTATGAAAAGTTAGACAAAGTGAAGGACTCTGCACCTTTTCTGTCTTTTTGGACTTAGAATGGCAATAAATTCAAATGTAACTAAATAACTGACTCAAACATTCTCATGAATGTGAAGCAGTGCGTTCACAACCAAAAACTAATCTGCACAGACTGTTAATCTCCCTTATATTGGCACAAATACCCACCATGAATATTTTGTACTGCTAAACCAAGAGCTTGGTAACCCTGTGAAACAAAATAGATGAGAATTTTATCTCATCTATTTTGAGATAAATGGATGAGATATGTGCAAAAATATATGTGTTTAAAAAAGATTTGTAATTGTAAAGAATACCAACTTTTTGTTGTTGAGGGCTTTTTACAGGTAAAAAGTGAAAAACATCATGCAAAAGTCAAATCTCACGTTCCCTTGCTTGTGTGTGAGTTTCAACATTCGACCTTTCAGCTGGTCAGCCAATTTCATGTCAATGTCAAACTTGACGATCAAACTGTGCTGTCATAGAAACGGTGCTTGGAGAGACTCTGTGTACTTGCTACAGAAAGACCATAAACAAATTCCAGTAGGTCAAACACAACTACGCAGTCTGATTTACAAATACCAAACGTTTATGACTGGAATTTGTGCCCGTACCTTTTTTAACTTTTTTATGTTGGACTCCTATTTCCACCAACTGCCAACACAACAGGTTAAATGTTTGTCTAAATGTAGCAATAATTCTCTTTTAAAACAATCCTTGGACAGCAAAATATCTTCAGTTTGCATGTTATTTTCTTTACACGGTTGAATTGCAGCTAGTTTTGGTGGATGCAGTAATAAAATCTCATCCGTGATATATTTTAGTTGTTTTATTCAAACACAGAGGGATTTTTCCCCCCCAACCAAACACCGACGATAAATGCTTTTGGATGTATAGTATTTCAAAGTGAGAATTTGAGGATTTGTCAAATATAAAATCCTACCCATAAAGGTGCCTTGCTTCACTTTAGATCCATTACAGCAATATGTTCAGTCGATTTAGCCGGTTATAGCTTAAGGCAAATGAAAACCCAAAATAAAGTTTCTCACATAATGTAACTATTACATTAGACTGGAAAAAACAAACAGAAATGTATTGTTTATGGCCATATCATAACCTACATAATCATAAGGAGGACTGCCGTTCAGCAGACAGTCACAATAAAATCCTCCAAATGCAGAATATGTCACAAAAGGTCACCGATATAGAAATGTGCAGAGCCTATTGATGGTTGAGAGAAAGGAAAAAGTGTGTTAGAAAAAAATTACACAACAACAAGGGGAAACACGTCCTTAAAAGGATTACAAACAAGGACCAACTCAAGAGTTCGAGGGAGATTCACAAAACAGGGAGACACAGAGATGTTTACATGACATGGACTCCAGCTGCAACACTCCTCATGTTATGCCACTCCTGAACCACAGACCTCAAAACCATCTCACCTGGGTTAAATAAGGACTGGACTGTTGTTCCTCTTTTCAGATTTTATAGGAGAATCAAAGTCCCAGAGTCTGAAGGAAGTGACCTTCACCATGAGATGCTGCACTGATGCAACTACGCATGCAAATATTAAATGCATAAGATGCACAGTATGCGATCAGACATTTTGAGTGGGTCAAGAGAAATATTTTTTTTTTGTCTTTCGTGAAAATTCTGAATTGTTATTTTAGATTTAATTAGATGTAAGCCACAGTCACAGAATAAAAAAAACACTGAAATAAAAGCTACATATAATCACAGTGAAATTACTAAAAAAAAAAAACTGATATGAGGTTCCCCCCCAGAAAACTAGCTAACCCAGTGGTTTACGTAGGGAAGCCGTCCACTGTGTTTTGAAGTTTAAAAATGGTTAAAGTTCACAGGAAATTGAACATATAACTAAGTAAATATGTTATTGGAAAGCATTGTTAACAAAATATAAACTCCAACTGAAAAGTTAAAACTGTTTAAAGTTGCCTTTGATTAGTAGTAAATGGAACACTGATCAACATATTTTGATAACTAAAGGCACTTTGAACTGCGCAATGCAAAAAACATGAACTTGAATCCAGTACGCATAGTTGGGTGATCCCCAGCCCTGACGGAGGGTTGTATGTTGTGTAAAACTTTTCCTCACCAGGGGAAACTCGTGGGAGACACGCCCGTCTGGTGGGAGCTTGGCACCGAATCCCAGCGCAGGAAACAACTTGTCGCTGTCGTAGTCCTGGATGATCTCCCCAATGGCACGCAGGGCCACGGCGTAGTCATTCAGCTGGTACGGGCTCATGTAATGGAGCGAGGTGGGCTGGGAAGGGTTGCCTGCGCCCCAAACATAGCAACACAACAAAACACAAGTCAGCAACATACTGTCGTTATGTTTCTTTCCCCTGCGTTCGATTCATATTAGTTCACGCAGTGTAGATTTAGATCTAAATACATTTGTTACACCCCTGGCAGAATCGGAGGCAAGATAGATTCAGATGCTGAATGATGCATTTGGTGAACCGGTGAATTTGTGAAACCTGTGGTAAAATCACAGCTGCAGAATGGAGCGGCTAATAAATAACAGACGGTACAATTGTTGAGATAAATGAGCATGCCATGGAGTGCAACATATGGAATATAAGGAGAACTTTGCAGTGATTTTTAGACCTTATCAATCTTCCATGCTTAGGAGTCATGTCACTAACAGAATACTGTTAGAGTGTGATTGGTTTTCTTGAGACTTAACAACTAACAGAAATAGTTCAAAATAAAAAAGATTAATCTAATTCAGGGGGTTCCAGCATAAGTCCTGGAGATCTACTGTCCTGCAAGCTTTAGATGCAAGCCTGCACCAACACACCTGTATAAAAAGAATGGCTTGTTACTAGGCCTTTGCCAAACTTGATGATATGCTAAAGAGGTGAGGTAATTCAAGCATATGATTCAGGTGTGATGGTGCAGGGTTGCATGTAATCCTTGGTTCACACAGCAAGACTTTTAAAATTATCGGGTGATTTTCAGAACCTGAGAGACGACACACACAACAATGAAAGATCTTGTTCATAACAAGTTTGTTCGTAGAGTGTGTGATGCTTTAAAAATGACCATTCATCACATCATTTGAAAAAATAACATTGTCCACAGAGAATTGGTTTAAGAAAAGTGTGTATTCACATGAATAAGCTGAATTACACCACTTAGTGTTGCTTTAAACATACCAAACTCATAGGGGGCCAGTGTAGAGTAAAGCTAAAATCTATGTCAGCCAATCGCAGTCCTTCAAAACAACCACAATGTTCTGTTGGGAACGAAATATGGAGTCAGGAAGTTCGTTTGTGTGGACAGAAAGAGAGGTTGAGCTACTGTTAGAATATAAAGTTAATGAAACACAAGACAGAGTGGACTGGGAACTCTGTTAAGCAAGTATCTTAATGTTGGACGGCATTTTGCCTCGATTGGGAGAGGTAGCTGGTGTAAAACAGCTGAACTCAAATTGCTCTTTCTCCTTTGCAACATATTGGAGCAGTTGGGCTTATTAGTTAAAAAAAGAAGAAGCAAAAAGCATCTTAACCAACATAAAAATTAGCACTATGATAGCAGCCATCTTTCCTCCACTATTTGGTCAAGAAGTAACAACAGTCACATACAGTGACTGTTGTTACTGTATGTACAACATACATACACTGTTGTTACATACAATGTATGTACAACATACATACACTGTTGTTACATACAATGTATGTAACAACAGTCACATATGTGACATCATTATTTGCTGCAGACTGTAATGCGCAGACCTCTAAACCTCAAGCTTCCAAAGTCCACACTTTGGTCAGAGTTTTTATTAACAATCATCTTTAGTAATATTAAATAGAGGTTACGTGTGGATGAAAAGCCAAATTGCATAAAAATCTATTGGGTTCACCAGATATCCAGCTACAGAAAACTTCAAATATGAACCCAAACTGAGGCCATCAATGAAGCATCATCTTCCTTCAGATGCTAGAGGTCAAGCAGCACATGGGATGGGAGTGACACCTCTCTTCTCTCTGGAAGCTCCAGCAGCAGAAGGAAATGCCCTAAGAAAAGTGTGACTCAGGTCAGCAATTTCTCTTCTTCGATCCATGTTTAGTCTCCATGGTAACCACGTGTCGTACAGGCTGGTGGTGGTAATCTCCGTTACATCCAGGATGAGGGTCTCTGATTTCCCTTTTACTCAGTCAGGTCTCACCCAGTTTCTAACCCATAACAAGAACTATTATTTTTCATCAAACATGATCTGTACTAAAAAAATCCTCCCAAAAAAGCAACGTCTTGATAATGTGCACAGCTATTCTCCGGCACTGGATTTACTAAACATTGTCTACATTTTCGAGAGCTCATAAACAACGCATTTGCCATGTGCATGATGCGACCAGTCCCCTCCTCCATTCCTGGTCTCAAACAGGATTCAGTCCGTTTCTACACCCATGAGTTCAGGTTCTACATTTCATGCTTTAGCAAACTTTGCACACATTTTGTTTGGGCCACAGCTGAGCTCTGTCAACCAGAAAACATGAAGCACAGACATAATAAAAAGCACAAAAAAAAAGAAATATATTCTGTTAATTCAAAGGCCTTACATTTTAGAACACACAGTTGTATTTATACACTGAATAAAAAGACAAGTATTTTTTTCTCACCGTATAAAGTTAAATCAGATCAAACTTTTCTTGTTTTAGGTCAATTAGAATTACCAAAATTATTTACATTTGCCAAATGCCTGAAAAAAGAGCTAGAGCATTTTTTTTAATCGTTTTTTTTGTAACTTAATTTAAATGGTCAATGTCAAGAATAACACTTTTGAAATGTATGACTTGGGTTAAATCTTTTGGGATTCCCTTCTAATTGACCTAAAACAAGAAACGTTTGGTCAGATTTAACCTCAGACAGTGAAGAAAAATGTGTGCGAGTCTTTGTTATTCAGTATATGTGAAACAACTGCATATGTTACATGTTACAGAGTTTCTTGTCAGCAATTGTTGCCTCCCATCAATCTGGGAAGAACTAAGAGGATAATTCCAGACACTTTGAGGTCCATCACTTCTGAGCTAAAATCCTCTTTCTAAAGATTATTTATAGGAAGCTTGAGGCCAGCCCTGATACCAGACTGTGAAATATTCAGAAGACCCCAGCGACTTCCGTTAGCGTGTTGAACATGAGAGTTCATGACAGGACAATTAGAGGAGGGCTGGACAAGCGTGGCGTCTTTGGAAGGATTCCCAGGAGAAGGCTCTTGGCAGCGAGTTGGCGGCTTTACAAAGTTGAAGTAACGACCCCGTCAAAGTCCAGACTCTGAACTTGATTGAAATCCTGTGGCGGGAGCCAAAAGAGAGAGCTGAGCATAAATATATGCCAGCAAACGTCTCTGAGCAGAACACTGTAAATAAACGTGTGCCAGAAATCCTCCAGACAGTTATGGAAGTCTGCTAAAGGTCAGACTAAAGACGATTACTTTCAGCTTCCTGCTGATTAACATGGTTAAAAAAAATAGCCAATAAATCTTCCTTTTGGTTATGAACACACCCCATTGTTTCCTTTCTTTGTTCTTTTTTTGTGTAAATGTTAAAATGAAGGGATTTTGAAACTGATCACAGACTGGAACTGTGACCTTAAGGTGATATCAAGCCTTTGTAATCCTAATTTTTCAAAAATAAAGATTTATTGTATTATATAGGAGCCAATAAATAATTATGTACTCTGCTTTTTATCAGCCACTGCTTCTACATAATAGCTAGAATATTTTAAAGGAAATAACCAGCGTGTGTAATTAGTTTTTTGTTTTATTTAGGGTAAAAAGCCTTGTGTAAAATCCTTTAAAAGGGCAATATTATGTCAAATTGCCTGTTTTAACCTTTGTATCATGTTGCACTGTCATTCCCTCATCAAAAACCCACTTGGGAGTGTTGCTTTGATTCTTTCATGCATGTTTGAGAAATCCTTTACTCTCCATGGCAACCATTCAACTGTACAAAATGCCTGGGTGGACCTAGCCCCGCCTTTGAGAAGCAGCTCCTCCTCTGAGCTGCAGTTTCCAAGCTTCTGAGATTCCACCTACCAGAGCAGCACTCCCCACTCAGCTCCTTCAGACTAGCCAGCAGCAATTAGCAAACACCTGGTGGAACTGAGCATCTGCTGAGTTCATTACAGGAGCTCCTCCTCAGTGAAATGCTGGTAAAAACATAGTTATAGGTTTAATAGAGGAGCCGTGTTGTGATGACTTCCTGAAGGTGGAGTTTCAGAAAGAGCAGGAGTTCTTAAAGAGACAGAGCCCCAATTTCAAGAAATTAGTCACATTTGACATATGCAGCATTTTTTGTAACAACAGAAGTTAACACAGTTACTTGACTCTACAAAATGACACTATGTGGCTGAAAAACACAATACAGCCCCTTTAAACTTTGAAACATTTCTCAGCATATTGTATTCAGTTTTTATGTGACTGCCTAATCCTCAGGCGGTTAATATTTTGCTTGTGGTAGAAACTGCTCCATACACATTTTCTTAATGGTCAAAATTATCTCCTCCATCTTTCACCATGTCCTGCAGGACCCTGATAATGACCCATTTATGTACCCAGTGGAGCAGCCAAGAGGCCGTTTTTACCTACTGAGCATTTTCAGATATGTGCAACTTTCTTAAATCATCGCCACTGTGGCTCATATTGAAAGACTTTTCCAAAAATGTCTCTCTTTTTTTTTTACTTATCTTCAAAATTATCACATAATATATAACAGTTATAACCATGTTTGACACGTTCCAACTCCACAAAAAATGTTTTTTAAATATGTCTCGTCAGTTGAAGTGTTATGATTTGTGTGTGCTATGGCAACTATGTTGCAGCGCATACATCTGTCTGGAATCTGAAATCCAAAAGCTAAAAGTAATTACCGTTATTGAATTTATAATGTGGAATTTCACTAGTTTGATGTGATGCTTTGTCTCCATGTAAATGAGCTGACAGAGAAACACAGCAGGTCCATTTATCCCTGTAACATGGGGCTGGACAAACCGCAGAGAAGAGTGAATGTAGAGCAGGTTTTGGCACCACTCCACCACATCAGTGTGCAGGATTTAGATTAGGGAGGAGAAAGCTATGTTTCGACTACGGGTTCCAGAATTTGAAAACTTGGCGTGTTTCAAATGGAAGAACCTGAAGACAATGAGGTCAATATTAGTTAAAAGCCAGACTAAGAGTGTTGAAAATGCCCTGCAGAAATATTCCAGTTTTTGGGCGGATGGTGAAGACGTTGAAGGGAGGTTACCATGTAAAATCAACTTTTTCAGCTTCATATTATGTAATAATGTCATTCCTTCATCAAAAACATACTTTGATTCTTTCAAGCATCTTTAAGAAATCCTTGAATCATTGGCAAAAACGTTGTTAAAGGGTTAATAGAGGAGCCATCTTGTGATGACTTTCTGAAGGCGGAGTTTAGAGCTTTAACGATTCCTTGAATGATTCGAGGAACTCGAGTATTAAAATTCCTCGAGGCTAATTATCTGCCTCAAAGCTTCATTAAATTATGTTTTATTAGTTAGCGCACCATGTTCTGGCCGGGTAATTATTTGTGTTGCGCAACGCTCTGATTTCCGCCTATGAATTGCTGATGCCTATAAGTTGGGCCGACGTTAATGTCCGATATTGATACTGCTGTTATGATTTATTTGATAAAATTTTGATTCAATTACTCGATTAATTGTCAGAATAATCGAAAGAATACCCAATTACCGGAATAATTGATTATAGCCCTAGCAGAGCTTCAGAAAGAGCAGGGGTTTCTTAAAGATACAATTCCCAATTTCAAGGTGTTAAATTATGAAGTCAAACTTCTTTTAAGTCATGTTTGATAAAGCATTTTTATAACAGCTGAAGGTAACAGTTACTTGATTGTGTAATAAAATGGTACATAATACTGCCACTTTAAGGCTCCTCTACCAGAGTCAAAAAGCAATTTTTCACAAGATCCTTTTTCCTCAGGAAAAAATATGTAAAAGTAGTGCTACTCGTATCTAGGTACAATTTTGAGTGCTCTGCCACACTCTATCTACATCATGTTATTAACATTTGTGGTACAAAATAATGGCAAACAGAAAAAAGGAAACCAATTTTAGATTCTAGCATTAAACTAACATTATTAGTTTATGCTCATGGAAAACCTGGTTGTGGATATTGTTCGGTTTACTCAGCGCGGTGGGAGTCCGATTTGATTATAGTACAGAAACTCATCCATTCTTTCTCCTGTTAAGTAAGCCCTGAAACTGTTTAACTCCGTATTAATCTGCTAAATCACATTTTGTCAGAAAGAGTCAATCAATCATCTGTGACAAAGTCTTCTGCGCAGAACAGCTAATTGTGTTTGTCTGTCTTCTTCTTGCCGTTCCTCATCTGGGCTGGTTTACTGCTAGAGCTTCCAAAAGCAGCCCGACAGGCTGGAAATGTAATTTGTAAAAACGAAAAAAATGCGAGCACAGTGATTTACTGACTAAGCAAAGTACTCCGAAGTAAAACTCAAAAGTTTGAAACGACAAACTTCTAACAGTCAAATTTTACACTCTAATTCTTCTTTTTTTTTGCAGCTAAATTAAGTCATTAAGCCAAGTTGACTGACTAGGAACTCCCCAAAGAGTTCAATTTGCACAGATCTGATCTTTTAACTGCCAAACTTTCATGCATTCGATACACTGAGGAGATGCAATTACAAGAGCGAAGCAGTGAAACACTCACCGTTTGATGCCGTGAAATCAATTGCCACCGTGAAATTAATCTGTGTCCTACAAAAAGAAAATAAATGGCATAAGGAGAAACATGGAACCATCAATCATGTCAGATTATGCCGCGGCGTGTTTTCAAAGCGTGCGGCAGAGAGCAACTAAAGCAGCAGGTTATCGGCAGCTGTCTGTCTTATTATTGGAGCCGGGAGATAACGCCGCAGCCGGTAATCTGCCCGGCTGAGCCGCTGCAGAGTCTACACTAATAACTGCGAGTGACACAAGATTTAATGATGAGAGCAACACTGCTGCCTAATCCTGTACGACTTCGTACCAGTTAGTGGGAACTTACCCGCCTCTGATGTAGTCCAGGAAGGACAGCTCAGTGTCCACCAGGCAGGACAGGAGGGTCACCTGCCAGTCAGAAGAGCACGGGAGTAAGACGGGAAGCCTCACTTTATAATCAATCCATCAAGTTAATTTGTATGTCACATTTCAACAACACTGGGTTTCAAAGTGCTTCACATTGTGAAACCATAAAGAAACATTATAAACACAGCTGTGAAAACCAGTGACATCTAATGGAGTTTGTCAAGTCATTGTCAAAATCGTCAATACAAAGCAAATATGTTGCTCAATGTTCCAGTTACTATGGGTACAAAGTCACTCTGAACAGGTGGGCTTTTGGCTCTATTTAAAGGAACTCTGTTTCAGCTGTTTTTGCAGTTTTCTGGAGGTTTGTTCCAGATTTGTGTGTCTGATTAATATTTTAGGCACTGCTGCATCGATCTAATCGATGCGACGAAAGATAAACACATGGATGAGATTCTCTGGGTCCTGCTGAGGCACTACACTGAAAAATCACAAAAATCTTACCAAGTATTTTTCGTCTAGTTTCTAGTGCAACTATCTTGGTACCCTTGAAATAAGATAAAACTAACTTACAAGTGACTTCTCAGCAAGATATAGGATTTGTTTTAAGTAAATAATTATTTTGCATGGATGAAAAAATTGATTATCACAACAAAATTTCCCCATGTCATAAGTGAAATAATCTGCCAGTGGTACGAGTACTTTTTCATCCATATTAAAGAATTATTTACATAAAACAAGCTTCTAAATATTGGTTAAAAGTTCCTTTTAAGTTAATTTTCTTTTAATTCAAGTGCACTGAGATATTTGCACTAAAAATTAGACAAGATTTCTTAGTAAGATTTGGTCTTTTGGCAGTGTAGCCCCTTAGCCTCTACCAGCCTTCTTCAGGTGGTAGAAGGCTGTATTTGTAACTGTCTTTATGTGACTCTGAAAGGTCAGGCATGTAAAACTAATTTTAGTATTTCAAAGATAAAGACTTTTTTAGATTTTGATCTCTCTTTTCTTTCATTTAAACAATAATTACGGTAAATGACCACAAAAGCTCTACGTTCTAGACTGTCACTGATTTCATATAGCTTCATATAGCTGTTCCAGTCAAATTGTTTGTCCATATGGTGAGGATATAAACACTCGCCGTCAACATAGGTGCTGTTAAAAAGCCTGATCAAACAGATGTTTTAGGTAGATATGTGCCTTCGCTAATTGCTTTCTCCCCACTCCAGTGGATCAAAGTGGAAGCGTGTTTACAAGTCGTGGCAGCCAAAGTGGAGCTCTGTAACGCTGTATAAATAAAGCTAATAAGCGAGAAACAGATGCAGGGAGTTTTTCTTTTTAAGATATTTTCTTTCTGGCAAGATACGCCAGTAAATAACCTAAAGTATTCCCATCAATTTTAATAGTGTTCATACCACAGTTACTCATTAAGACATGATCAATCTGTCCAGTTGTTTTCAACTTTTTATGCACCAGATTCTTCCCTCCCACCTTCCTCCCTCACTTCCTGTTTAGATGAAATAAAATCCTGGTTGCATCCACCCTCCTCAAATTAAACAGTGACAAAACAGAGTTTCTACTAGGAATGCTCCGATCAGGATTTTTGCTGCCGATTCCGATACCGATCATCCATGAGGCCGATCACCGATCACTCTAAAAGCGGGGAAACTCCATACATTTGCGCTTTGGCATGTTGTTGGCGTACTGACAGCCAAGCTATCTATCTTCTGATTAAGAACAGGGCTGCCCGCACTGACGCAGCTCAGGGATTACGTGACACGCAGCGCCGTGCGCAGTGCCCTAGTGCCTGTAAATTGAATGGTCCAATGAAGGTAATTTAAAAAAACAGGACATTTCCTCACTTTCTAAAAAAAACCCGGGACGCCCGGGACAGGACGTGAAATACGGACATGTCCCGGGAAATATGGACGTTTGGTCACCCTGCCATTACTATGTCAGTAAATATTTCGGGATATATAAACTTCAAGAAAAATTATAGATGCATCAAAAAACTGCTGATAACGAGAACATATTGATTTCCAAAGACAAAAATAAGGAAAGATTTACCAAAATAGAGCATGAACTATGAAATATGACCGATAACTAATCGGGTAGCTAGCCGACTAGTTAGCTACCCAGCTAGCAAGATATTTTTCATAGTCATTGCTCTTTGACACAATTCATTAACATATTGAATTAATGTCACACCTGGCAAGCTAAGTAACATAATCTCAATGTTTTTCTTAGCAGCAAAATTGGGCAAGAGTTTTTGCTTCTCTAATTAACATCATAGAGTATATCATAGTATATTGTTATCGCTACAGTAATATTTTCACATGTATTTTGACATACTGTATAGTATTTGTGTTTCAAACCGTCTCCACTCACCGTTCCTGAGTTTTGGTACTTCTTCTTCTTCTTCCCTTTCTTTTTCGGATTTAGTACCTGTGGAGACATAAGCTTGTTTTTAAAGCCTGAAACAAAATTGTTGAGTCTTAATGACTCTGAAACAGTCAAAGTTCGAGTGACTCCTGGCCCCTGAAGTTTTAATTAACCCAGACTATTTAGCAAAGCTGAACTAAATGCCTTTTTAATAAGCATTACCATAGACAATCTCTATCCCCACATTAAAGGCAAAGTAATTACTAAATTTACTTTAGTCTCCCTTTTACAAATTATTTTTCCACAGGCCTCAGGATGCTGCTCCCAAAAGAACCCAGATAAAACAGCAGCACACAGGGGGTATATATTTGAACAAGCTCACATTTAATATCAAGTTTTACTCTATCTATATAGTCAGAGAGAGGGAGAAAAAAAAGAACTGTGAAAAGTGAAGAAAACTGATGGCATATAACTTGAAGCATATAGAAAAAAAGGCTGCCCTACTCTTCTGTCTATACTAAAATGATGGAGGTTGTTCTTCTTAAGCAGCTTTACTGAGTCTTAGTCTCCAGAGGTTTATGCTTTAGCAGAGCTAATGGAACAGTTAGGTAAACGCTCGAGGACATGAGGAAGGCTCAGAAGACTGACTTCAGTAATTCAACAGATTATAAAAAGGAAATAAAAAACGGCCTTTCTACTGCAGAGACTCACAAAGTCATTCTATTAGTGTCATGATGTGATGTGAGGTGGTGGTAAGGCAGACGCTTGGAGACCCAGGTAAGATGAATAATGGTGGTTTAATGATGAAATCCCAAATAAACCAAACAGTCCAAAACCCAGGCAGCACTGGTAAGCGGAAACCAGGCTTAACACAGGTAGCACTGGGTGAACGAATGGACGTCAAGACAGAGACAGCACAATGACACCAAATGAGACGAGGACCCGATGATTAACAGAGAACACAGGTGGGGTTAAATACACAGAGGGTAATAAAGCAAACGAGACACACCAGGGAACAATCAAGTGGAGGACAGGACAGCACAGGGAGTCAGAACACAGAGAACTCAAAATAAACACACAAAAAACTCAAATCCCGACAGCCCCCTTACCCCCTCAAGGGTGGCTACTAGACGCCCAAAACAAGTCTGAAAACCAAAACACAACAAGGGTGGGTGGAGGGGCGCAGGACGGGGGGCCAGAGTCCAAATAACAACAAAAAACAACCCAACAGGGTGGGCAGAGACACAGGAAGGAGCCAAGAGTCCAAAAACAACAGAAAACAACCCATCACACAAAAAACTCAAATCCCGACAATTAGGTTATAAGTACATAAAAGTCTGAGCATCTTGTTCACGTTATTCTGAACATTGGACAGCTTTTCAAAGGTTATCCATCTATTGGACTAGTTTTAGTGATATATGATCCATCCTACAGTAAAAGAGAAAGAAGTGTGTTTATACCACAAAAACAGATCATGAACTGTGAAATATGACCAACAGCTTGCCAGCTAGCTAGCTAGCTTTCTATCTATCGAGCTGGTCAGATTGAAAGCTAGCAAGGCTGTTTTAATTTAAGAACATATACATTTAAAGATTAAACAAAATTAAAAACAGTACTAAAACCAAACTAAACCTTAACAATAAACCAAAGGGTGACCAATGTAGGACGTTTGATGAAGTATGTTGGAATATTTGATTCTTAATGGAGAGAAGAACCAAAGCATTTTCTTTTAATTTACTACTAAGAAAAGAAAGACAAATAAGAAAATGGTAACACTTTATTTGAGTAAGTCTTCATGAATATTTATGACTGTTGTCATAAAGTGTCATTCGGTAAATCATGACACTTTTAATACAAAGCTGACATTATTCAAAATGTTTTTGTTATGACAACTTGACATTAACCAAGAAATCATGACCAGACATAAATTTGTTATAAAACTATTACTGATTAAACTTTAGTTTTAATAACATAAAGCTACATAATTTCTAAAAATGCATTTTTAAAAAATGTTTTTACATCTAACTTGTTTTTTAACCTTATTAATCAGAGGATAAAACCATAGAAAAAAGACAATAAGCTAAAGTCAGCAGGGCTCCATGAGCTTTTATGCTCACACTGCTAATTAGTGAATAATTGCTGCTATATTTCTTCTTGTCAGCACAAGCAAAGCAAAACTTTAAAGTGAATTGTTTTTTAAACTACCCCTACTTAAACCTTTTTTAGTCTGGAAAAAAAGGTGCTGAATAGATTCCCCCCCCGCTCACCGTGAGAGAGTGGATATATATTTTTGGCAAACTGAACAAAAGTGAGTCAGATGGAGTGTTTCATTTTATGCACTTACAAAATAATCAACTAAAGCAATGTCACATATTGTACAGAAACCATGGATGAAACGGTAAGTTAGCATTACATCTTAAAGTGAACGACTACAACCAAGTTTTATTAAAATGCTGAGAGAATTTTCATGCTAGACTGAAGCTGGCATGATAGCTAGCAAAAAAGCTAGCGAGCGGTGTAGCTAGAATTTTACAAAAACCAGCGATCATAATTGGTTACAATATATCTAGTTGTAAAGAGCGGAGCTGTAACTCTGCTTTTAGGCTTCAAATGTTCATATGTCCTTTTGGTCAAAAATATTCTGACACTATAAGGCTCTACCGCAGAAACTATTCACAGTGCACACATTAGTGAAGGTTTCTTTCTGTAAAAAGCAAAGATAGAAATGGCCACCAGCATCATTATTCAGAAGCCGTCGCTGTCAATCACACGGGAGGAACTCGTCTTTGTAGTAACTAAGAAAATAAAAGTCTGCAGCTGTGGCTTTGTCTGTTTGCATTCACAGGAAATGTTTGAAAAAATAAAAAATAAAAATCTATGAGAACAGATCAGCCCGACACTGAAAGTTGCTGCTGAGTGCAGAGCTTTTATCACTGTACATGTAGCAAGCTTATTGGTGCGTGCAAGTGTTTTATTTTATTTTATTTTATTTTGATAAAGCGTTAGATAAAGTGCTTTCCAGCACTTCCTCATCTCTAATTGGAATTAGGTTGAGTGTGTGGTCATATCGAGGGACTGAATGGATACCAACGTCTATGACAAAAGCCTGTAGGCGTGTGTGTGTGTGTGTGTGTGTGTGCGTGTGTGTGTGTGTGTGTGTGAAGAATAGCACCTCATAGACATGGAACTGTGACTGGCTTCTGCACATTTCTCTGTAGCTGGTGCTGAATTCGCCGATGAAGTCATGTCTGTTAAAAAAAAAAAGAAAGCAGAGCAAAAATATGGTCACATTTCACTCGAACTTCAAAATATTCATATGGAAGAGGATTAGGGCCACTAAAAAAAAGCGTTAGATTTGATTTACCCTCAGTATTCTTACTTTTGATGTCAGAGGATTAAAGTTAGAATTCTGAGAAAACATAAACATTTTGAGAAAAAGTCAAAATGCAGAGGGAAAAAAAAAACAAGATTAAAGTCAGAATTATTATTTTTTTCTTCAGTGGCACTGATCGTCTTCCGTAGGATAAGGATCATAAAAAGATTAGAGGAGTAATCAGAAGTATCAGTGATAAGCTGTGTGGCCTCTGTCGTCAGGAGGCTAGTTGGCAGTATTTTAATTTCATGGAGATAATGAAAGGTGTTTAAAATTAGAGTCAAGTATTATTAGGAGCTCAGTGGAACAAACACATCCAGTCAGATACTTTGTGTAGTTTACACTAAAAAGGCAGACAATTTGGTCTGAAAAAAATCTCTGCTTTAAAGGCATGCAATATAGTACACAATTATTGGCACGTCTTATGAACAGTCTTAAAATAAATGGTTGTTATGGAAACAACGAGATACCAACCTTTCTTTCAGTTCTCAAACTGCGAGCTTGTAAGATTTATCTTTCTTTTTTTACTTGTTTTACAGTCCTGCTCACGGTGTGACAGTAAGATAATACAAGTCAAGCTCTATCTTTGTTTGCAGCAGCTCCAGTTTATTAATATTTGATTGCTCTGAATGTAAATATGGGAGTGAGTGGGGTAGCTATATTCTTTTAGATACTTAAACATGGTGGAGGGTTTTAAAGTTTCCCCTCTTACAAGAGAGTTCTGTATTTATTACAGTAGGTTCACCTCAGATGTAAAAGACAGAATCTGAATAAAAATGTCAAGATTTATGATTTTAATAGGATTTGTATTTTATTTATGTGTTATTTTATTACACATATTTGATCACCAACCAATCAGGAATATTCTGTCTCTCCCTGCTTGTCCGTCTTTAAGAGGTCCTCCTATTCTCCCCTCATTACTTCTATTAATTGCTCCAGTTTGAACTCATTACTTACATGATAACACCTTTCCACGCACTCAATTTATCAAACTCTAACTTCTCCACCATGGGGGAGACCAACAGGTACAAAACAGATCTGCACAAAGCTGGGAAGGGAATTAGAAAATGGAGAAAACTCAAGATGACTCTGACACCAGATAGTTTGGTAGACTTGCTTTGATTTTGGAACAGAATTGCAACATTTGTTACATTTTCAGCCGGTGTCGCTCGCATACACTCTGTGTCAAACAAGCCAAACCCCTTTGAGAAATCTGTTCACACCCCTTGCCTGTGGTGGCGCTGTACCAAGAACGACAAGAACGTCAATAAAACCTCTGAAGAAGACACCGAGCGCAACGTCCTTCTTTGCAAAATGTGAACAAAAGCGGAGAGGCGTCTTATTTTAGCAGTTTTAAGATTTCTCTTTTTTTGTCTTGGGCAAATGTACCGAGCAAACAAACACTGTTCAACAGCAGCTGCATTTCCACTAACCATAAAATTGTGCAAATTGAAACTAAAAATAATAAAGTAGCTTAATGGAAAGACGCCAATTTTTTTTTTTTAAAAAAACTCACATTTACTAACAACTGACTCATGCCAGTTCTGCTTTTCGTTTAGAAAGAGCTGAAAAAACCCCAAATGCTTTTGAAGGGGACTGTAGGTAAAACATTAGAGGCTGGTTAACTTCCTGTTGGAGCAGAACAGACACTAGTACATAAACTCCAGTGGGAACAAAACCCCAGTCATTATCATAAAAACAGAACTTCTCAGTATTATCTGAATGTTCTTGGTGAGTCAGTAACACAACCCAATAATGTGGACCGCTTTATGGCTCTAAAATGTCTGCACACCTTTCATAAAATGACAAGTTTCAACAACAATCAATAAATTGACCACAATAAATCATTGCACTCTTTTCTACATATAATGCAATATTTCCATATGAAAACCAACACAAAGGAAAAATTATAAGTGGTTTGATAAATGTGCAGCTCTAAACTCATACATTTTTTAAAGCGCCTTTTGATCCAGTTACAGCAGTGACTCTGACTCTCAGCGCCATGAATCCTGGGCTTCACTTTTAATTTCTGGAGGCCGATACTGGGAGGTTTTTGATCGTTTTGCCTGGTTTTGAACCAAGTCTACAGTTTCTTTTGTAGTGTTAGGTGAACCTCTGAGAGTGAAACTAAATGACTGAATCAACTTTCATCATAGGCATATTTTTGTCTGCAGCTTAGTGAATAAGTCACTGTGTTTCCATTACAAATGTGCGCAAAACTTTGTCAATGTTCCACAAATGTCAAAACAAGCAAAAAAAAAAAAGACAATTTTGCAATTGTGGTGTTTCCATTAAATAAGAAATACAATTAAAATCACATATTAAGTTTTTTCACGCAACAAATCACTAAAAAAACATGCCACGCTGTGGTCCTCCTACCACTTCCTGTCGTCTTCTTCTTTGTGGTTTCCATCAGTGGCAACATCCTGCAGTTGATCATGTGACTCATGTGATGTGAATAAAGTGTTTCCATTGCAGTTTTGCGAAATAAAGAATTTCGACATGGCCAAATAAAACCACCTCATTCTACCACCAAAATGTTTACGGAAAGAGCAGAGATGCAAATTGCCGTGTTTCCATCAAGCAAATTTAAAGTATTAAATTGCACATTTAACGGAAATGCAGCTACTGAGAGACTAAGAATGCTGCAGAATGTAAAGCTGGGATGTTGAGGATTTAGTTTAAGGTCTCTTTCTCTTTAAGGTCTTACATATTTTCTACCAATTAAGTTTGTTGGGATTTAAAAAAAAAAACAAACATGAACACAAAAGGTGTAATTTTTCCAAAAATATGGATTAATCTCTATGTATTTGAAAGTGCAAAAGAAAAGTCACCCATAGCACTAAACACGTGCTTCTTTTTCTCTATAAAACAAGAAGCTGTGAGATGATTTCTCTAAGTGTGATCTGGGACTGTGAGCCCTTCTTAGTTCTTCAAGTAGATATATTCAGCACAGGTTTTATTGGTGAGAAGGAGCCAATAATGTGGGATGGATTTAATTAAATAATGGCATACCAAAACCTACATGTTATTACCACAATGTAATAACATGTAGGTCATAACATAATAAAATAGACCCTCACCCTCCGTCTCTGTCCCAGTCATAAACTTCCACCTTAATGCTCCTGTAGAGAGAAAGAAAAGGTAGAAAACAAGTTCAACCCTTAAGATTTATTATCAGTTCAAAGAGCTCACTGCTGGTGTGAGGAAAAGTTTCTTTATACAGTGTAATTTTATTTCACTTCTATTCCTTTATTTTCCTTTAAAGAATGTCTCCACATAAACTTGAATTGGAACGCACCACAAGTTTCCTAACAGATTAGCTTTTTTTCCGCAGCGCGGAACCCCGTCGTTGTGCTTTTTGACTTTTCCTCACACGTTTCCTGAGATTTCATAAGCTAATTAATCTCTCTATGTCGCCACATATCACCGCCGCGCCTGAATACTTCAGCAGCTCTAAAATTCGGGATCCTAAAGACGCTGCAATTATCTGTAACCAGTTGCTGAGGGCTTGCAGGGTTCCTGCGGTGGGCTGCGTTGTACCTGTCATAGTCTCCGTTGCACAGCGCCCTGACGGGAATTTTAAAAGCCTGCCACACCGGGTCCAGGGTATTCTTCACCACTTCTGTTTTGTGGCAGATGGTGTAGCTGTGAGACATATAGAAGTGTTACGTTGACAAAAAAAGAAGAAAATAAAAAAGAAAAACATAATAATAGCCCAGCAATGCATGCCACTCTTTGTCAATAACTGTTGTTTTGTTTGTTTTTTTGCCACATCCAGACTGGCCCTTTGTTACCAAGCTGTGCTGCTGTTATACCCTGCAGCGGGGCATTTAAGTCGCATCAGTACAAACCCAGCTGCTCTAAAGAGAACGTGTTAAGTGTGAGACGCTCAAGTCGACTTGAATAACAAGCATCTGCGGGGCAGGAAAAAAAAAAAGATAAAAGTGACCTCCGCACAAAGTTTTGCACTTAATTCCATCACTGCCCTCTTTGTTTTCTTCTTGTCAACTCTGTCCTGTTTTATCGGCTCATCTACTGCCTCCTCGTGATGAAAGAAGGGGGGGATTAGGAGGGAGAATGTCACATATACATCATCAAGGGTTATGTAACGTCGCAGAGACAAGTCACTCTGCATAGGAGCTTTTAGAACATGAAAACAGCCGCGCTCTGGCCTCCGTGTACGTTACAGTCATCTTTACGTGCCGGCTGGGTTTTCTGTTGCTTACATGCGTCACATCGAGATGGCTGGATCTCTCAGTTCACCAAGTCGAGGCAAAACAAAAAATGGGGGAAAAAAATGCCTTGAAGGACTTACAACCCGTCTTCGTTGCTGCGGTAAAACACAAGGAAAGGATCCGATTTGCCAAAGAAGTCCTTCTTATCCAACTTGTTGCCACAAAACTGAAGCATCACCGACTCCTAAACAGGAGAAAAAGAAACACATGTTACTGAGAACAACTAACGATGTAAATATCCAGACACAATATTTGTGTCTGGAAATATTTTCAAAGGGAACTAAATGAGGGACCTGAGACAAAAATAGAGCACATGGTGACATTAGATCATTGAAATGTGTTGACAATCTGACAAAGCAGAGGGATTGTGATATTGTCCACTGGCTACACTTCAATATTACAAAACCATGTGATGGAAATATTATTATTAAACATTGCATTTAATAATTCCTCTGAGGATCATATGTTTGTTAAAAACTTTCACCTCTTTTCTGACTTTTAATCTCATCTGTGGACATCTACTGCAGTTAGACACCATCAAATGTCACGGCAACCAGAGGCTGAGTGAGACTTTTTCATTGTCTGTCACTTTGACCTACGTGGCCAAACATTCCCACCACAATTTATTTTGGCCTGCCCATTTCTACAATGATAACGATGTAGTTAATAGTCTATCATTTTATGTAATATTCAACCTGAACAAGCTTCACAGAAAATCTACATCATGCTTTTTCTCCGCAGTGATAAAAACAACAGACTGTGGTAGTAGCTGCATATAAACAATGACTTCATTGTTTTATTGTTTAACTTCCACCTGGTCTGCATGGACCTCAATACCACGCCTGCTTGTGTGTAATCAAATGTCTAAAGTTGTCATGAGGTTTTGGGTTTTTGTCTCCGACAGACGTCTTCTCATGGAAGTTTTAATGTTGATCTGGAGGCTCAATTTGCACTCTGCTCCCCCAATGGAAACCTGGGATTACAAGCACCACTTTGGCAAAGGTTTTGAAATCAGGGAACCTTTTTCCAACTGAAGCGATCAGAATTTGGCAATACTCCCTGAGAGGCCCGCGCTTTAGCTAGTGGAATCCCCCATATAGCTTGTACTTCTTCTACACCAGTATACTTCATAACTCTTTAACGTGTTGTCACGTCCCAGATAGCGAGATGCATTGAGTACGAAATAATGCTCAGATGCTCTGATGGGAATCTTTTTTTTTTTGTTTTGGACTGGTTTAGTTACCTGTACTCTGTAAAGTAAAGTTGAAAATGTCTGCATGTTTGCACCGAGTGATCAGAAGTGTGAAATGCCAGATTCACTGTTTTATAGGGGAAGTATTATGGACTTTCCAGGCACATTGCACAATCAAGTAACTATGGTACCTTCAGTTGTTATAAAAATGCTATAAATATCAAATACAACTTAAAAGAAAATTGGCTTTGCAATTTAACGCCATGAAATTGGGCCTCTGTCTCTTTAGGAAACTCTTTGAAATTCTACCTTCAAGCAGTTGTCACAACATTGCTTCTCTATTAACCTTTTTTTTTTTTTTTGAAAAAGGTCAACGACAAAAATAATATGTGGTCATAATCAACCAAAATTACATTCCCGTCCTTTGCAATAAGGACATTTTTCACATTTAAAGTGTGATGATACATTGTGATAGAATTGTAGGTTAGATTCTTTCTGTTCCAATGCCACTCTGTGAAACGGGCTCTTTGACTTGGCTTGATGAACTACTTAGAGAAAGAAGATTTTACTCGATGTTGCTTACGTTTCAAACTAATTTTCTTTACTGCTGTGGAACCGTTGACCTAGTAACAACTTATCCACACCTTATCCAAAGTATTCAGATTCATCCCAACAGAAGCCAAATCCATAAGAAGTTGTTTGTGAAAATTGTTTGATAGTCCTGACAGAATCCCACTGTAAGCCAATTAAGACTTTCTGGTTTAAAAGAGAAACTAACAAGCCGGCTGAGAGAGAGATGAGAGCGAGGCCGAGCGGGGGACGGGAGACGACAGTGGCTTCAAGTCTGACTCTTACCCTGCAGTTGCTCAGCTCCTCTGCTCTAATGATGACGGTGCCACATTTCTTTCCTGGAATTCCACTGGAGAAAACAGAGAGAAAAAAAAAACAAAAAACAGAGAAAAAAAATAATGTGATGACTATACGGCTGTTACTGCATGATGCACAATAATAGCACAAACACAAACCCTGCTCCTAAAGATTCTTCTTCAGGACACCAGTCACATAAAGAAGTGTGATTTGTATCACTAAGGCGCACACATTAACTCCACTTAATCATAATTTCAAATGTATTCTTATTATAATTGGACAGACTATAATAATATATAGAAAATAGTAAAACTAACAATGTCGACAATATGGACAGTCTTTTTTAAACATGATCAATTTGGAATTTATTGTGACAATAACAAACCAAGATTCCTATCGTAACAAATGTATCGCGATAAATGATACGATACCATTACCCATGACGACCTAACTATCAGCAGTCAATCATGACCAGTAACAAGAAATGAATGGGCTTCGATGTTTTCGAGATATGACACACAACCTTCAGCACAAGATATTAAATATATATTTATACAGTCATATTCAATAAATTGGAATATGCGTTCTGATGAGGCTCATTTGTCAAATTATAAGTACGTTTTAAAAATAACATCCTAAAAGAAGGAATTAAACATACTTTTCATCAATGCTACATTTCTGTGTTAAAATGTTTTTTTATTTATTTGTTCTAATTTTAAATGTCAAAATGACCAACATGTTTGATTTTAATGATCACACTTGACAAAATGCAATGTCTGTCGCTAGTTTACACAATTGTTAACTACATGATGTGTTTATGATGTTTTCTTGATGTAAAACACTTTGAACTGCCTTGTTGCTGAAACTTCCTATGCAAATAAACTTGATTGATTGATTAAAACACAAAATAAATCAATTTAAATAGTGGTTATTTAAGAATGACAACACATTTCCTGCAGTGGATGTTCATCAAAATTATAAGTTGTCTTTTTATTCAAAAGGTTAAGTACCATTTTCTATGCTGGTCTGTTCTTTGACAGTAGTGAAATATTGACAAAGTTTGCACACATTTGTAAAGGAAACGTAAGACCACACAAATACCACATGACCAAACCCTCTCCTCCTCTGAAAACGCAAAACAGCAAGACAATGCAAATAAACATCTGACGCTGATATCGGCTCACTCATTGAACCGATGTTAAAAAACGACCAACATCAGCCGATACCGATGTTAATGTTGATATATTGTGCATCACTACTGCAGACAGAAAGAATCTGACCTCAGCCCAATAGATCACCAGTGGTTACTCACACAAATGCTTTTAAAAAAAGCAACCACTACATCAACTAGGAACGAACATCATAACGATATACACTGTATATGGTTTGGATGTCCAACCAAAACACGAACATCACACAAGCCCTCACCTTCAAACACAACGAAAGACGTTCATATTGAGAGACCGTCTCCTCCATATTATGGAAGACTGAACAATATGCACATTTAAATGGCTGAACTGAACCTATGCAATAATTAATACTCAAAAGTTCTGAAAAAAGAACTTAAAAAAGAGATCTATGGCGTACGTTATACACGTTTTAACATTTCAAATGTTGGAAACTCAAGAAGCTTTGATTCTTGAAGCGGCTTTATGTTTATTTTGAACACTCAGGTTTACAACTGTCAACCCTAACTGGTCAAAACCCATGGCAACCAACAATGCTTACTCTAATGGATCACCAGAGAAAATATGAGGCAAAATTGCTTGGAATGCTGAAACTGAACAGAGCAGCTGTTACTTGTTCAACTAAGTCTGAGGTTCTTATGTGCTACAGAGAAAAACAACATGATTTTGTCCTAATTCAGTGCTGAATTGCTTACTAGTAATTAAATAGAACGGAGTTACTTGGTGTTAAGATTTTAAATTTTAGTACAGTGAAAACCATAATGATAGTCTCAATACTTTTGTTCAAACAATCTTTAGCTTCCTCCTGCAACTATTTCCTTTCTTCTCAACATTAAGCAGCGTTCCCATGTTAATTGGAAACAACAAGTCGCTGTGGGCGTATTAATTCTATTTCCATACAACTGGTCAATGGTTTGTGTGTATGCAGCCCTTCTGACTTCGCTGCACGTGTTTTGTTGCTATGATACCAAGTTGAAACAAATGTGTGTATTTTTTTTAGAAGATTTTGTTTCCCACGTACGATAGTGTTGTTCAGAGTTTAGTCAAGATCTAACAGATAAATGAGAAATTAGTTCTACAGCAAATATAATCATAATCTTAAGATCCTAAATAAATCAACAGAGGACAGAACTTGCCCCTCCACCAGGTGAAGTGTTATTTATTTTAAATGAGTTTTTTTTATACAGCAGTAACAGTGACAGGAAAGGCAAACTAAGACATGGGAGGCTGACTACTAAAACTAGACCAGATGTTTGCCACAAATCAAATGAGAAAGGGCAGAGATCATTTCATTTGGCTAAGATCTGACCAGTAATGACTCAGAAAGAAAACAATAAAACAGAGAAATTGCAGGAAAATTGGAGCAAAGCTTTGCAAGCCCCCGTCCATCCCCTCAAGCACACAGCCACCTCAGACTCACCACGCTTCCTTTGATGAACGGGAAAGGAGTCACTGAAATTAATTTGCTCCACGACATGGAGAGATTGCTCGGTAAGTGGGCGGATGGGGGAAAAAAAAACCGGGCTGGAGAGCCAACAGAAGAGGACGGACCGAGTGGGGAAGCCAAAGGGAGATGGGAGTTAAGTCCCTGGAAAGATGAAGAGCTGAACGAGAGGCCGGCGCCTGAACAGAGTGGGCCTGACAGCACCAGCATACGGTCCCCCAAGTATCACTGAAATGGATTTTTAGATTGGGGAAGCTCTTAGGTGCTCACAACGCGGGCGCGTATCGGCGTGGAAAGCAAATGTCACCCTCCTGTGTCTTAGTCCAGATCTATTTTTTAACACTACGATGCTTCTGAATTGCACATGGAAACAAAGAAGCCGATAACTTACTGATTTTCTGTACTCACAAGACGCATGTGTGACCACATTTAGAGCCAATAACATTCCGTTAGGAACAGAGTCGCTCTCTTTGTCTTTTGTAATTCTGGGAGGGGGATAAAAGACTCGAGAGAACAAAAAGTGAAAAATGCAGCCTACTATTTTTGAATATGAATCTTTCTGAAGGAAGTCTACAAGTAAGACAGAAGCATTGTTTCTTTTATTTATAATATAAATATAGTCCAGGCAAACTTACCCTTCTCTCGTTATCGATATTTTTAAAAATCTGAGGCAATGCAGTGGCGCAGAGGTAGAGGGTGTAACTCACATAGTCGTTGAAGCAACCAAATCCTGACCTGTTGACCTTTGCCACGTCTTCCCTCTCTCTCACAACCTACTTTACTTCTCTGACCACTATCAAATAAAGGTTACTAGAGCCTGTAAAACCCTTAAAACTATACAAAAATATCCAGCATGGGCAACTAAGAAAATTGAGTTTCTAATACAAAACTTTCTTTATTCTGTTCTTGTTGCTGCTTGGTTGAAATATGCTCTGAAAATGACTTTATGAACAAAAATGTGATGTAAGGTTATTGTCTTCTCTGTTTTGTTTTTCTGCATGATGTTTTTCACTCGGGGGGGGGGGGGGGGTGACTAAACGTAGGTTGCTCTGACCCGCGCGGACAATCGGGCATTCATAAAAATAAGAGATGATCTAAAAATATCTTAACGAAAAAAGGCTAAAGATAGAACATATACATGTGTGCAGACTGGCGCGCCGAGCACCACAGGAAGACACACAGATCAGAAATACAGTGAATGACTGCAGGCAGAGGTTACATAACTCTGAAATGGAAACACATTCTTACATCACATTCCTTCTGCATCATTCTTCAGCAAGCCCATTCAGTTGCAAACACTCATTGATTCGGCCTTCAACACACACACACACACACACACACCCCACGCAAGCACACACAAAGGGACATGTAATAGTAATGGAGGAAGATGACAGTGGAATCACTTCCTTCTTTCTGTTGTTCCGTCACATAAGCTGACATAGTGGACATCAACCAGCGATGAAAGGCACGGGAGGACACTAGCAGCATTTCCACTGACCATATTATTTCACAATTTGATGTTTTGAAAACAAATTTGTTCACTGAAAACAAGTAAGTAAAAAAAAACAAAAAAACTCAAGCTTTTCGCTAAAACATCTTGGCACTAGGATGAGGTGGTTTGATGAGGTGATTGATTTATTTCGTAAAACTGCAAAGGAAATACTTTTTTCGTATCACACGAGTCACATGATCGACAACCGGATGTTACTACTGGCGGAAACCACAAAGAAGATGACAGGAAGTGGTTTTTTCATGACATATTCCATGAACAAACCTCTTCAAGTGTGATTTTAATTGAGTTTCTTCTTTAATGGAAACAGCACAATTGTGAGATTGTGGTTTTTTTGACATTAGCGGAATACAGACAAAGTTTGAATGTAGCTACTGATAGATGATCAGTTACGTTCAAGCTCAGGAAGAATACAATCAGATAGTATGAACTAAAACTTGTTTATGCACGCTTGTATTTCAACTTTGTCAATAACAGTACACTACGTGTACATCATTTACCAGACTTTAGAAAATGAAGTTTTAGGTCTTCAGTATTCTCTTTTCAGACACTAACAAGCAGTTGGGCAGTTTATCCTCTGCATTTTCTGTTGATTTTCCCATTTTGAAGATTGTCTAAATATGGAGTCATTCCAGAATGAGTCGTTCCAATCAATTCAGGCATTGATTGATTGGGGGCATTTGAAAAATCTAACTTTTATCATTCCCTGAGCTCTATTTAAGAAAGCTGTGTAATAAACCCTTAGATACTTTGAAGAATCAACTCACAATTCATCCGAATCAAGTGTGAAAGGTTCACTTTTTAATCAGATTTTTTTATGTTGATTGCTATGTTTAGTGCAGCATTGTTGTGCACACAGGGGGAGTATATTGACAAAAAAGTGTTTCTAAAGTCAACACTTTAGAATAAATTCTTCATAATTAAGAAAATAACATCCTATTCACATTGAATAATCATACCTTGACTATGTTTTCAATCAACTTTGCCAAACTGTGGAAAGGACAACAAATGAAACCCTAAGACTTTAGAAAGTCACCAAAGATGTTATGGTAAGAAGGCTAAAAGTGGAGCAAAACGGTTCTGTAAATCAACAAACTGAATGTTATAAACTGAAATTATTTCTGATTGCAAATCAGAACGGAAATGTCAGAATTACAATAGCAGGATAAAAAAATTAATACTGATGTTAATTTTAATCCAGAAATAGAAACGAGCTGTTTAGTGTAATGTTATGGTTATTGCTAAAGACAAACTGAGACACATTTATAAAATGTGTTAATATACAGTTCTTCTTTCTTATAATGATAATTAATATAACAAGGGTCATGTTGAATAGAGGGAAACACTGAAAAGTGACATCTGGCATGTGACCCACAGTTTCCTTCAACAGATTAATACTAATATTACAAGTATGTTGATGTTTAAACTATAAAATCAAATCTTACAAGAAAGTGTTTGAAAAATGCATTTTAAAGATTTTACTTCATATGTAAATTTGTCATATAAAGTTAGGGCAATTTGAAAAAAATGATCACCTTGGTGGCAGAAGCATATTTAGCTCTTTTTACATTTTATATCAGGACAAGAAAAACATATTTTGTATAAAAAATATGAAATTGTATGTTTCGGACAGAAAATCTGTGTCATTATATATTGATACCTCAAGGAAACAAAAAATATTTGTAAAAGTACATTTACATTTAAAAATAATATGCTTATTTATTTATTTATTTATTTTCCCTGCCTCAGAGAGTTGCTTTTTGAAAATTTTGCTTCACTTTCGTGCACAATTACAATAAAGAAATTTTGATTCTGATAAGTAACAAGTTGCTATTTATGTATAATTCTAATCCAAAATTACAAAATGGGGGGCAATGCTAGTATATATACATAAAATAATAATATGTATTTTTCAAAAGGGCACTTTTTTATTCTATTAACTAAATGCATTGTGTGAATTTTGTAGGTCTATCTAGAGGGATGAAGGGGTTTTCTTTTTCTCTTTTTTCTTTACCCATGAAACATTTCCAAAGCAGATTTAAATACTTTAGACTGTTGAATAGTTTACGTCTACATTTCCTTCAGATTTCGTTTGTTTTGCTGTAGTAGCTGGAGTCAACAAAGTGGCACGATGTCAATCTGTGTCAGTCTCAGGTGGAAGAGTCGCACAGCTGATTTTAGATTTGCTCTATTGTGACATGAGAGACGGCAGAGGTTTTCTGAACATTAGTCATTCACAGAGCGCTTGCTCGTCTCACACCGAGCAGTCAGTGTGAAATATGTCATGAACCGGCTTACAGGGCTAATCACAACTTTGTTAATCAGCAATCAGGAAGGAAATCAGACATTTCAGAGACGTCTCTGATAACCTTTTGGAGGTTTCAGCCGAGATCCTCAGCACTAACTCCACTTTGGGAAGTCTTTCTTTAAACAACAGGCCGTCTAAAGATTTTCAGTCTGTTGTTTTTCTATTAATCTCAGTTTAGCTGTTTGACGCTCGTTTGTCGTCGTGTCCAATTCGTCATAAAAAAAATAATAAATCTCCTGCTGGTTTTCAATTTATAAGCATTTTTATCAATTAATCAAATTTTCAGGGTTTTGAAGATTAAACTTTTGGAAAATCTTTCTCCATAGTTCAGAGCGATGTCAGCACAAAAAAGCTGGTAGCGTTGGATCTCAACTCCATCTGAGCTTTTATTCACAATCAACCAACTTTTTTCTCTGAACTTCAAATTGTTTATTCAGGCAAAATTGCATCTTCATGCTATATCATTTTCATAATACAGCCCTGGTCTCCATCATACAACTCACAGAAGGGATGACCAAAATAAAAAACACTTTTTTGAAAATATTTTCTCTCATTTGTCATTTCTTTTCTTTGAAAAGAAAGCGAGAAAAAATTAAATCTATTAAAATCGGAAATCTGGTATGAAAAAAAAATCAGAGATTGTAATTTTAATCCATATCGCCACGTTATAATTCACACCTAATAGAATAGAAATTGTAAAGTATGCTAGTCTTTGCAATTATGATCTATATTTAAGATAGCAGAAACCATTTTGGATATTATTGGTTGCTTGACGCTACTTACATCAGTGGTTTTTCCAGGCGACTTCCCAGGGAGCCGACTATTTCACCCAACGTACAGAAAGCCTGGCCCAAGAAATCCTGCATGTGGGAAAAGCATGAGAAGCATCAACAATGACATTGTTCATATTTACCATTCATTTTTCATATGTAAATGTATCGACATTGTTAAGTGTATGCAGAAGAACCCTTAAGCAACGATACAGAAAAAGTTTCTTATGAAAAATGGATGCCTTCCTCATCTCTAAATGATTTATGCAGACAGTCAACATTCAATAAGCACCTGAAAATAAAGCAGCTAGCAAACATTGTGACGACTGTTTAAATTTTCATTGTCCACTCAAAGCAGAAAGGAATGCTCTCAACTTTTAGACGTATTAATTTAAACTGGTAAGAAGAAGAAGAAAAAAGTTATTCGCTCAGTTTTGGTGCTTCCATGAAAAACTTGCTATGTGTTCTCTAACACCAAACGGTTTGTGGTTGAAGCAGATCGATGGTGTGTCTCCCACACTGGAAAGATGAGGCTTGCCGTCACTGGAGTCAATCTCCATCCTGATTAGATACTGAACCCAGCGCCAATCCCATGTCTCCACTATTAGGCCCAGAACTCTGCCCTCTGAAGTGTCATCATAGACTTGAACTTTTAGGTTCAGCTTCCTGATCGTTTGATTTAGTTCAAAAATACAACAAAATGCCCGCTTTCCACCCAATCTATGTGCAAAGATTTTAAATGGAAGAAACAGTACCACAGTTATTCATTTAGGACTTATTGTGATGTATTTAGTTGCTGCCCTCTCAGCCTCAGAGGAACTTACCTCGTGACATAAAGATTATAATTCTGTAAACCGACCTTCCGAATCAGGGGTTGGCCATGATGGAATAGTCTTCGGTCATGTATTCAACCCTACTGAACACTTGTTGTGATATGTTGGAGCTTTTTATTATAGTTTTTAATGATTATGAAGAATAGTTCAGTTTAATTTGATGACTAGGACAGGAATAAATATAATCAGTCAGTGTTGATAAATTATTTTATTGAAGTGTTGATAAATTATTTGATAACTAAACAGCTATATATAATATAAATCAAACTTCAATGTGCTGCTTGTCCTAATGACCACCACATTGTCATGTGTCATGCGTTTCCATGACAAATGTGTGCAAAACGTTGTCTCAATTCCGCTAAAGTCGGACAAACACAATGTCTCAATTGAGGTGTTTCCGTTAAATAAGAAACACAGTGAAAATCCCACGTGAATACGTTTGTTCACGCGATAAGTTGTTAAAAAAAACATGCCGCGCCGACATCCTTCAACTACTTCCTGTTGTAGTCTTCTTCACGGTTTACGCCAGCTACAGCGTGAGATGATTACTTTAAAACGAGATACGTTACAGTGAATGTAGTCTCAATAAGGCTGTGTAAAAAAAATGCATGAGACACGGTAATTACAGGGAAATCTGCTGATACCACTTCTGTAAGCAAAGAACTGGAAAACTGAGTCTACCGCTCATACAAGTTCATTAAAATATAGCAATAACAAATTGAAAAAGTATATACTATATATATATATATATATGAGAAACACACAAGGCGTTTGGTTTGATGAGTCAATTCAAGCTGAGACCTTTAGACTTTGGAGTGAAAAAAACACTAATATGAAAGCATGTGAAAGAATGCTGTAGGCTGGCGGTGATGGTGTAATGCTGTGTGGAATATCCTGCTACTTTGATGAGGAGCTACAAAAAGGCAATGTTGCACAACACAGGACATGGGAAAGTATTAGCAGAAGAATGGAAACAATCTTGTTTAATTGAGATTGTTCAGGTATATTTTGGCCTTTAATACCTAAGCCAACCGAACCAGAGACCGGTGAACTAGTTAGCTGCTTTAGGGTGCTGACAAGAAAGGAGACAGTTTAGGAAAGACGAACAGCAAGAAGAGCAAAGCACTAGAAGGAGTGTGTGTAAAATCTGTTTACTACAAACCCTGAACTACGTGTGCATGCACTGATACTGTGGCCTCCATTACCAGATTGAGAGTGCGTGGGCGTGTGTGAATGTGTGTAAAAGTCCTTGACAAATGAGCCATGTTGAGTCCAGCAGGCAGAAAGCAGCTCCAAACATCTTTGCCGGTGCTGAGTGCAAAAACAGAGATGGCAAAAACACTCTGGCCTTTCCTCACGGAGTGTGCTGCAAGCTAACTAGCAACTGCAGCCAATCGGACGCAGTGCCTCGCAACGTCCAGGACTAAAGGTTGAGGCAACTTACATTAACGCCAATGATGGCGGCAAAAAAAAAAAAAAAAAAAAAAGGTTCAAAAGCTTCTACAGCTCATTAAGCTCCAAATTTAAATGACCCAGAGAACGTGTATTAGTTCTTACAAACACAGTAAAACAATCCATGGCACTCTGTCTGAAACTAACAAGGAGTTTTAGGTCGCTTTATCCAAAAAAAACAAAAACAAATGAAAAGTAAAAACTTAACGGGGCACATAGTATCATTTTATAAAATAACCAAATAACTATGTTATCTTCAGTTGTTATAAAAATGTTTTATATATCACAGCATATGACTTAAAAGAAATTTGATATCATAATTTAACGCCTTGATATTGGGCCTCTGTCACTTTAAAAACACCTGATCTTTCTGAAACTCCGCCTCCAGGGAGGCAATCCAATTTGCGTAGCCAATGGAAACGCCGCTAGTTTTTGATGTGGAGCGTATGGGCAGATGCTCTAACTTTTTTACACAAAAAAGTTGGAGCATAAGTATCATATTTTTTTAAAACAATGTATTTACCCATCTTTTGTTCTGTAGGTATGCCTCCATAACATTTAAAGCCTCTTAAACCACAGTCTAAATATAAACTTTAAAAATTATGTAGCTTAATGTTATTAAAGCTTAAGTTTAATCAGTAATACTTTTATAACAAATTTGATTTCTTGGTTAATGTCAGGTTGTCATAACAAAGACATTTTGAATAATATCAACTTTGTATTAAAAGTGTCATGATTTACTGAATGACACTTTATGACAACAGTCATAAATATTCATGAAGACTTACTCATGTTCATGACAGGTGTTATGTCATGTTTATGATGATGTCATGACAGTCATATTCACAACCCATCAAATAAAGTGTTACTGAAAATTACTGAGACAACATAAGTAGGCAGTAATTAAATAGTATTTTCCAAACAAAAACAAACAAAAGCCACGGAAGTCATGCTAACCTTGCTAGCACAATCTCCATTGTAGCACAACTTCTGTTTTAGCATGAAGCCATCGTGGAGTTTGCATCTTGCTGACCCTTCTGGGCCACCGCAGTTTTTGGATTGCTGAAGAGCAATCTCTGTCAACACAACAGGGCAACTGAAAAACCACTTTCTTTCTTATTTCAAAATAAGAGTCTCAAACACGCCTGCAGCCATTTCTATGGAAGTCGCACAATGTGATGAAAGTGAATCCTAGACATGCATAAGGACAACACTCCGAAACCCTGATGGGTGTAGTTTAAGATTAGATTAAAAGACCGTTCTGTAATTCAAGAGACATTCATAGAAGGAACTCAAAGAGCTGCTAATGAGTCTGTATAAAGAAAATAGCAGCCTGTCGTCTGTAATGTTGTTTGCCATGATCATTTTACTTGTAAATGTAACAATTATTATTATTGAGAAACAAGATTTTAGCAGAACAGATGTGCAGATGAGCAGTATTCATATTTCACACTTCAGTAATTTATTTTAAAAAAATAACAAAATTAAAACATGGAGTTGAGATCAGATTTATAAACTGCAGTCTATGTGAGCGTGGAAAGAAGGAAGATGACAGATGGCCGTCTTACCCACATTAGCTGCAACCGTGCAAATGGCACACAAAGACAGTATCCTATTATTGTAAGGACACTGCCAATAAAAAAATAAATAAACACAAGCACTGGGACCTGGGCTCCTCGGTTGCCAGCAGCGACTGCTTCAGCCAGTAACACAACATTTGGCATCTTTTGTTAAAGCCGGAGGGATTTTAGATTTCGCAGGCATAGCTTCAGCAAAGAGGGACTGGTGAATTATTGGAACTAGATTTGTGTGACTGCAGGCTAAACAATGTGTTAGGTGTGTTCAGAAGCGCATTTGTAAGAGGAGCGACAAAATTGATCAAGAGGCTGAAAGGGGCTTTTAAGGCAATCTATGAGCTGTTTTCTAAAGTGAAAACATCGCTGTTGACTGCCTGCCCTTTGTAACTTTTTAAAGGGGCAGCATTATGTGTTTTCCGGGCACATAGTGCTATTTTATAGCCCAATCCACAGACTATGTTCACTTCAGTTGTTAGAAAAATATTATCTATATTAAAAATGTGACTTAAATGAAATTTTAGTTTGTAATTAGCGCCTTGAGTTTGGGCCTCTGTCTCTTTAAAAAAAAAAAACTCCTGCTCTTTCTGAAACTCTAGCTTCAGGAAGTCATCACAGCGTGGCTCCTCTATTAACCCTTTAACAACGTTTTTACCAGCGTTCCACGGAGAAGTAGCTCTTATAATGAGCTCAGCTGATGCACAGTTCAACCGGGTATTTGCTAATTGCTGCTGGCTAGTCTGAAGGAGCTGAGTGGGGGAGTACCAGGACAGAGCTGCTCTGTGAGGCGCAAGATCAGAAACTGCAGATGTCCAGAAACACAAACTTTTTTGGGATGGCTAAATGTTTTACCATTGTTGTTTTAAAGTATTTTGCGTAATCAGTGTGTCATGTTTCTCTTCTTTTATTTTACTGTAAAGCTTTTTTTTATTGTACTGATTATGAAAAGGTGCCACACAATTAAAGGTGCCACGCTGCACCTAACAAACCTCTGCAGAAAACCCCCATTAGGTGACTTCTGAAGGCAGGTGACTGCACTGGTATTTTGAATAGAAGGCTGAGTACAAACGCACAGAACACATTTTATGATTTTCATTCGCAGAACATTTTTTTATAACCACACACACCTTCCAATCAACTTTACAGTGATGCACAGCTTTGTGTTGGTCTATCGCATTAAACCCCTTTAAAAGACTCTGAAGTCTGCAGCTGAGACGGGACAAAGTGAATGTGACACCTTAGCAGGGCATTGTCGGTGCTCCATGGTTAGAGTTAACTTTTTCATGAGCATCTGTGAATATCAATGCATGCCAATTTTAGAAGAGGAAGAAATGTAACAAAATTCACCAGACAGTGGTAAATTACTCAGAAGAAAAACGCAACGCCTCATATTTCCTTCATTATTCTGAAGCAAACCCCCTTCGTTGCACTTCTCCCCCTACGGCTATTTTCACGCTAGGTATGTGCGCCATATGCTGGGGAAGCGCCGGGTGCATCTGCTTTGATGGGAGGATGAAGGCATCCTCAAAGGTAGCTGACACTGGAAATACTGTACTTGGGTGCATTTCTATCATTTTTCCCCCCATCTTTCTTCCGGTTATTTATAGCCGTGCGACAGTGGATGGACTCTGCTTAGACAATGGAGCCACCGCAGAGTGCCAGATCTTCAATCCCACACATCCACAGTAACGACAGGGTGCAGCCAAGCGTCCCCGGCCTTCTTGCTTTGAGTGAGCTTCTGCGCTCGCACCGCTCGGAGCGCACAGTGGAGCCCGGAGGGCACGCCGGGCTATCGGGCTGAGGAAAACAGCTCCGCCAGCAGTTGGCAGTGAACACCAAGACGAGGAAGGCGTGGAGGGGAAAGGACGGAGGAGTAGGGCCGAGGTGGAGCAGGAAAGATAGGTGAAACTAGAGCAGCAGACTGCTAAAAGTTGTGTCAGAAAGTGACAGTAAAGGATAGAACTGCAGGTTTAATAGACTTAGACTTGATTTGTTATCGCACAAACACACACCAGTGATTCTGGCAACAAAATGTCATGGCTTGGCTACCGGAGAAAAAATGCTAAAAAACTACAGTGTAAAATTCACCTGAACTCCTCCAGTCTTGAAAAGTCTCTGTGATCCTCGTGGCAAAACATTTGGTATCAAATCATGCTGCCATTGTACAGCAACAAGTAAATATGGTGCTGTTGTGTCAAAATGAATACTTGACTGATTACTGAGACAGCGAAGGAGAAACTCACGTGTTTAGAGAGGTTGTCGCTCTTGCAGTCCAAGTCGTACCTACAAAGCAGGGGAAGGAGAGAACACATGAGGAGTGAGGCTGCAGGAGGAAGATCTGAGCTGTGGATCGCGACAGATCAGGCAACCAAAACACAAATTAGTGAACACAGGCTTTAATTGCTCACCACCTAGCGTAAATGCAGGGCACGTCTTCACTTATCGCTGAAGGAGCTCTGAGATGGCGGCAATAAAAGCTTTTCAGAGCCGGGTTCAGTTAGGAGGGTGCTATTGGTGCTGTGGATATGTTGCAGCTTATTAACAAAAACGGATGGAGCGAGCGCTGTTAGTTCCCCCCTCCGCCTGCCAAACATCCCGCTGTGCATTAACGTAGTAGCTGAACTTCATGAAAGTAAAATGGTAAGAAGGTGAAGATCCTGTGGCTCCTCACACCCACTACCTGACATCCTTATGGAGAAGCTTGATATACACAAACACATTCACACACTCACAGCTGTTTGGATCCAGGTGATTATAAAGTCCTTTTGTGTTTTATTTACTGTTGTCATAGCAACTGAACTAACGTAAGAAAAAAGAACAACGGCGGTTCTAGTTAGCTGAGGTATAAAGCTACTGTACAGGAGCTGTTGCGATCTGTTTTTATGTACAGATTGCTTAATATACAATCTGTACATATAGTCAGCTATAAAATAAAACGGTTCTGGAAGTTGTTGGAAAGTAATATTGTTATGTTGTTTAGATCATTTTTACGTTACATGAGTCGAATCCGTTTAGCTATATTGTGCCTTTCTGGGAACATGTTGGTGTACAGATTAAAAAACATACAAATACATTGTATATTCTTTATGCAGTAGCAGATGAGGTAACAAATGGGAGTTATTCTAAGACTTAAGTGTGTGACATAAGCTGTACCTTTGTACTAAAGGATCTAAAACTGCTTATTACAGTAATAAGTATATTGTATAGAATGACAAAGAAAATAACATGGACACAATGATATTTTGAAGAAAGATCAGATATGGTGCTTTTTGGAAATGTTTGACCAGAACAGATTCCAGGAGGATTAGTGAAGCACAGATTTGTTTCTGCCTCATCACTCCTACCTGTTCTATACTTTTTAAATCAGCATCTGTTACACCGACACCAGTCCTGGTGTGTGTAACACATGTTACAATCACAATCTTTTGTGGAGATGTTAGCATCAGGGATGATGGCCCAAGCCTTCATGGGGACAAAGCTGAATTTTATTTTGGGGCCCTATATATCTGCTTTTAATGTGGATTGCTGCAAATCATCAGATCATTTGCACAGCTGCTGTAAACTCGTTGCATCTCTGAATAGTGCTGTTAGTTATATTTTATATGCATATCTCTAGTGGTGGCAAAAGCAACCAAAAAACTAGTAAGAGTTCTGAACTTAAGATGGAATACATGAACACATATTCATGATGTGCTTTTATTATACTAGCTTATCTTCGGTGTAATTCCAGTACCGAAAAATTTACTTTATACCAAGTGAGTCTCTCTCACCTGAGAATATGAACCTGTACTGGGCTGATTCTGAGCCTTCAAATAATTTTAACAGTGAAGAAGTTTTATAACTTATAACTTATAAGTCTGAAACGGGAACAGGACTGGAAAAAACAGAGTAACACTTTATTTGACGGGTTGTGAATAAGACTGTCATGACACTGTCATAAACATGACATAACACCTGTGATGAACATGAGTAAGTTTTCATGAATATTTATGACTGTTGTCATAAAATGTTATTCGGTAAATCATGACACTTTTAATACAAAGTTAAATACAAAGTTAAACTTTAGCTTTAATAACATAAAGCTACATAACAGGACATAAAAACAAAATGAACAAAAATAAATAAATAAATAGAGGGAAGATCTTTCTTCACACACCAGAAATAGTCGATCTGAACAAAACACTTTTCAGACTATCAGATTATGAAACATGGCTTCATGAAAAAGAACAATCTAAGACTGATTTAGGAGTACAGAGTACAGCTGATGCCACAGCAACAACAGAGAGCTATAACAGGGTTAGCACTCAGACCATTAAGGTGACAGAGGGTGTTATTTGTGAGCATAAAGTTTCTCAGATAAGAAAATTATGTATTGTCATGTTTTTTATGTGTCCTCTGCTGGAAGAAAACATTTATTAACATTTTATTAAGTTAAATTTTTTATCAAATTTGCTGCTGCATGTTTCCCCAAGCTAATCTTCTGCAGCAACAACTCGTTTTATTCTGTTTCAGAGAAAAACAACGTTCAGAATTTCATCCTCTATTCCAATCACACGTAGCATTAGCTGAAAGAGACTACCTGTAGACAGACCTTAAAGGTGATATTATCAGAACAAATCAAATAAAACACAAAGTAAAATTTTTAGAAAAAGTGAGACTTCCAGCTGCTTCCATTCACTGCTATTTTCTTTTTACACAAGTGGTGCACGGCTAATTACAACCGTCAAGAAAATTTAACATATTAGGATACAAACACATGGAAAATTCTACCAGCACAATCTGCACTGAACCATTTATGAAAAAAAATTCTTTATTGTGCACCAGAAGAAAACCTTGGAAAAGCGTAAAACCAGATAAATGTGTGAGAAATACTCCAAAGTGCGTCACAATGCAGTTGTTTCACTTTATCTATTTATTCATTTTTCCCCATGAATGGATCATATTTCAAAAACCTTGTCCCCATGAATACTTCACAAACATGACAGAAAACAACTCCCTGTAAACATAACACCATTTCCCTTTAACTAGTCTCTCGTTCAAGCAATTCTCGAATCCTTTTGATGACTTTCAAAATGCATGTGATATCAGTGACACAGCCTTTGCTAAATTATGCAGTTTTTCTTACTTTTTGTTTTTGTTTTCAGCCATTTTGAGTTGTCTGGCCTCACTGTTTGCACCCGTTTCTTGTTCCCCATATATTGCTATACATATTCATGCAATCTGTGCCATGTCACCCCACCAACCAGCGGGGTGTTTTTTTCTGTTGGATTCTCTCTAATTCCTTGCATTGCAACTTTTTTTTTTTAAAGCTAATCAGTTTCTCATTTACACTTTTCTGTTGGGACTCGTACGTTTTAATGGTTTAAGCTTTAACGTAACATTTCGTTTCAGGTTCCTCCCTTTGGAGGGGACGCGCATCTTCGCGTATTTGCAAAAATCCTGATTCTGAGTCACTTTTTACAGCGCATGTTCAGCTTGGCACGCTGATTTCCCAACTTCCTATTATGAGAATGTGCATTAACACTTTAAACATTAAAATGAACACGGAGGGAGACCTCCACATCATATTGGAAAACTGGAATAAGCCGAGCTATATTTAGCTTTGTGTTGTGCTTACCTTTAGACACAACCTTGGGAAAACTTAAAAAACTTAAGACAGTTGCTAAATATTTTACGTGGCCCTTCATCTGTGAGGAGTTTGTACAAATGATTTATAAGTGCTGCACTCTGGGAGTACTTTAGCAATTTGACTTTACTTTCGTGCATCTGCTGATGCACAGTAGGGGCGGGATGAACTGATGCTGAGGAAGCAGAGATATTTCTCATTCAGTGCACTCTTCTTCTAAAAGCAGGTGTTCACTTTATTCATAATGGAGCTGTAGCACCTGGACAGATATTTGGGTGTATTATGCAAGTCGTGGCTTGAACTAAGGTGTGTGCATATTTCCTTATGGCACCGTATCAGGCGTCTTAGCCTCCCTCTGGTATGAAAGTGTTTCATAAATAAAACAATTCTATCAATATATA